>NC_135719.1:62412240-63012240 GCF_964656455.1 Halichoerus grypus | reverse complement strand
AGATTTTGGATACTAGCCCTTAATCTGATAAGACATTTGCAAGTATCTTCTCCCATTCCATAGGTTGCCTTTTAGTATTTTTGGCTATTTTACAAAAATAAATTTTAAAAGTTCTATTTTTGTTCCAAAAGCTGTATATGGTTGAATAATTTAATCACACTGAAAATGTATAGCTCCAGCAATAAAAATGAGAACAATATAAATTCCTTTGTGTACTTTATATGGTTGTTCTGAGAGTTAATATGTTAAAGTGTTCAGTAAATGAAAACCATGAGCTAATATTATTATCAATATTACTATACATTGATATACTCCTAAATATAGCCAATATTTTATCAGAAATGAATGTTCAATGAGGATTACTTGCTATATATATTTCACTGTCAATTAGAATTTTCTAAGTGTTTTTAGATTAAGCTATCACTTATTTCACATTAGTTGTCACTAGATAAATTGTGCAGAAGACTTCAGTTCAATTCAATTGAATGCTTCTTGATTGTCTATGTTTTAAAACATAGTGTATTAACAGAAAATTTGAGATATAGTAAGGCTAACAGATCTGGAAATGATTGGCATTGAAAAGACAGCTTATTACTCACTGTTCCCAAGAGGAGGAGACACACCATGCCATGGTGGGCCACACATGGAAACACTGGGGCTGGTCAGAGGGGAAGAAGGGGAAACTGTGAACAAGAGGCTTTATTGTGGCTTCTGAGGAAGGAAGGGGTGAGGCAGGGTAAACTGGCTCAGAATTGACTAATCTGAATAATTTCAGCAGGCTCTGGGGCACAGGGACTGTCCGTAGTGGTTTGGTACCTGGTCCTGGAATTATTAGGATAAGGGGATAGAGGTCTACAGTGTGAGAACCCAGTAAATGAGGTGCTGTCCTGTGGGCTCTGTATTGGTTGGTTCTTTTGAAAATCACATTTTGAAAAGCACGTTTATGGGTGAGTTGTTTAATATCTCTAGGAATTGGCTAACTACAGCAGTTTAGTCCTTCCAGGGAAAGCAAGGCCCCAGATGTCAGGGTATCAGAACACAAAATAAAAGACATGGTTAATACAGTCTAATGTTGAATAATCATTCCATTTCTGGGATAAAACTTACTTGATCCTGGTATATAAGGAGAAGTAACATTCAACAAACACTTTTGAAGGCTTACTATGTACTAAACTATATGTTTGACACAAGAGACTCAAAATTCAATTCAACTTAATCCTTGCCTACCATCAAGGCAGATGTGAAATTATTTGACACAGTACCTGGTCCATAGTAAGCATGTAGTACAAGTTAGTTTCTCTGTTGTTGTTGTTGTTGTTGTTGTTTTTCAAATTAACCACTGGTTGAGCTGACTACCTCCCATCATTATTTAAAAGTTAGAATTTCAAATCAGTCAGTAAACACTGACTGTTCCAAAAACTGGCATTAATATAGGACCACAACATCCAAGTGAAGGGGTTCCTTATCTTTAGCCTTGATGATTTTTTTACTTTCTTATTTTAATGTCAATTTTTACAGTTTTATTGAAATATAATTGACATGTAATATTGTGTAAGTTTAAGGTATACAACTGTATTGATTTGATACACTTACACATATTGGAATGATCACTCCATAGAGTTAGCTAACAGCTCCATCATGTCACATAATTGCCATTTCTTTGTTATGGTGGGAACATCCAAAATCTACTCTCTTAGTAACTTTCAAGTATATGATACAGTTTATCAACTATAATTAACATGCTATATACTAGTTTTCCAGAACTTATTCATCTTAAACCAGAAGTTTGTACACTTTGACCAATATCTACCCATTTCTCCCATCCCCTTGTAACCACCACACTATTCTCTGTTTCTATGAGTTTGGCTTTTTTTAGATGCAATATGTAAGCAATATCATATAGTATTTGTCTTTTTCTGTCTGATTTCACTTAGCATAATGCCTTCAAGGTCCATCCGTATGGTTGCAAATGGCAAAATTTCCTTCTTTCTTATGGCTAAACAATATTCCATTGTCTGTGTATACCCATCTTCTCTATCCATTCATCCATTGACAGACACCTAGACTGTTTCCATATCCTGGCTGTTGTGAATAAGGCTGCAATGAACATGGGAGTACAGATATCTCTTTGATATGTTTTTCTTTCTTTTAGATATATACCCAGAAGTGGGATTGCTTGGTTACATGGTAGCTCTATTTACATTTTTTAGGAACCTCCATATTGTTTTCCAAGTAACAGCACCAATTTACTTTCTCACCAACAGTGCACAAGGGTTCCCTATTCTTTACATCCTTGCCAAGACTTATTTCTTGTCTTTTTGGTACTAGCCATCCTGATTGGTGTGAGATGAGATCTCATTGTGGTTTTGATTTGCATTTCCCTGATGATTAGTGATGTTGAACATCTTTTCATGTGTCTGTTGGCCATCTGTATGTCTTCTTTGGAAAAGTGTCTGTTCAGGTCCTCTATCCATTTTTAAATTAGATTTTTGTTTGTTTGTTTTTGTTTTTGTTTGTTTTTTGCTAGTGAGTTGTATGAGTTCTTTATATATTTTGGATATCAACACTTTATCAGAATATGATTTAAGAATATATTCCATGAGTTGCCTTTTAATTTTGTTGATGGTTTCCTTAACTATGCATAAGATTTTTAGTTTGATGCAGTCCCACTAATTTTTGCTTTTGTTGCTTGTGTTTTTGGTGTCATATCCAAAAAAATTGTTTCCAAGATTGATGTCAAGGATTTTCCCCCTATATTTTCTTATAGTTTTACCATTAAGTTCTTATTTTTAAGTCTTTAATCCTCTTCGAGTTAATTTTTTGTGAGTGGTCTTAAGAAGTCCAATTTCATTCTTCTACATGTGGTTATCCAGTTTAACCATCACCATATGGAAAAGAGTATTGAGTATTAGTTGACTGTATTTGTGAGGGTTTATTTCTGGGCTCTGGATTCTATTCCATGGGTCTATGTTTATTTTTATGGCAGTACCACATCATTTTGATTACTGGAGCTTTGTAGTGTAATTTGAAATCAGGAAGTGTGAGGCTTCCAGCTTTGATATTTCTCTGGATTGCTTTGGCTATCCAGGTGCTTTTGTGATTCCATACAAACTTTAAGGTTGTTTTTTCTATTTCTGTGAAAAATGCCATTGGAATTTTATAGGAACTATATTGAATCTATAGATGGTTTTGCATAGTATGGACATTTTAACAAAATTAATTCTTTCAATCCATGAACACAGGATACCTTTCCATTTGTTTGTGTCTTCTTCAATTTCTTTCATCAAAATCTTGTAGTCTTCAGTATACAGATCTTTCATCTCCTTGACTGAATATATTCCTAAGTACTTTATTGTTATTAATGCTATTGTGAATGGGATTGTTTTCTTTATTACTTTTTCAGATATTTTGTTGTTAGTATAGAGAAATGCAACTGATTTTGTATAGTGATTTTATACCCTGCAACATTGCTGAATTCACTGATTAGTTCTAACAGTTTTTTGATTGAGTCTTGAGGGTTTTCTATACCCGGCATAACTCAGAGATATTGAGTGTTCAGTTCCAGACCACTGCAATAAAGTGAATTTCACAATAAAGCAAGTTGAATGAATTTTTTGGTTTCCCAATGCCTATTAAAAGTTATGTTCACACAATGCTATAGTCTATTAAGTGTGTTATATAGCATTATGTCTAATTTAATATACATACTTTAATTTAAAAACTTTATTGCTAAAAAATGCTATTACCTGAGCTTTCAGTGACTTGTAATCACTAATCACAGATCACCATGCCAAATATAATAATGAGAAAGTCTGAAATATTGTGAGAATTACCAAATTCTCATGGAGACATGAGGTAAGCACATACTGTTGGGAAAATGGCACTGATAGCCTTGCTTGATGCAGGGTGGCCACAAAACTTCAATTCGTAAAAAATGCCATATCTGTGAAGCACAATAAAATGATGTATGCCTGTAGAAGGTATCTACAAAAAAGGGCAATTTTACTTCTATCTTTTCCTTTTGGATGCACTTTACTTAGCTTCCCCCCCCCCCCTTTCCTGATTGCTCTGCCTAGGACTTCCAGTACTCTGTTAAATAGGAATGGTAAGAATGGGTACCTTTGTCTTGTTCCTCATCTTAGAGGAAAAGCTTTTCAGTCTTTCACCATTGAATATGTTAGCTATGGGCTGGTCAAAGATAGACTTTATTATGTTGAGGTTCCTTCTATACCCAATGTGTTGAGTGTTTTTGATCATGAAAGGATGTTGTAATTTCTCAAGTGTTTTTTCTGCATCTATTGAGATGATCCTGGGGTTTTTCTCCTTCGTTTTATTAATGTGATGCATAACATTTGTTGATTTGCATATGTTGAATAATCCTGCATCCTAGAGATAAATCCTGCTTGATCCTGGTTTATGATCGTTTTAATGTGCTGTTGAATTTGGTTTCTAATATTTTATTGAGAATGTTTGCATCTATATTCATTAGGGATATTGGTCTGTAGTTTTCTTGTAGTGTCCTTATCTGCCTTTAGTATCAGGGTAAATCTGGCCTCATAAAATGAGTTTGGGAGTTCAGTTTTTTTGGAAGAGTTTGATAAGGATTGACATTAATTCTTATTTGCATGTTTGGTAGAATTCACCAATAAGACCACATAGCGCTGGGCTATAATTTCTTGGGTGGTTTTTAAATACTGATTTAACCTCCTTACTATTATTGGTCTGTTCATATTTTTCTATTTCTTCATGATTAAGTCTTGATAAATTTTTTTAAAATTTTTTATTGTTACGTTAATCACCATACATTACATCATTCGTTTTAGATGTAGTGTTCCATGATTCATTGTTTGTGCATAACACCCAGTGCTCCATGCAGAACGTGCCCCCTTTAATACCCATCACCAGGCTAACCCATCCTCCCACCCCCCTCCCCTCTAGAACCCTCAGTTTGTTTTTCAGAGTCCATTGTCTCTCATGGTTCGCCTCCCCCTCCAATTTCCCCCCCTTCATTCTTCCCTTCCTGCTATCTTTTTTTTTCTTAACATATATTGCATTATTTGTTTCAGAGGTACAGATCTGAGATTCAACAGTCTTGCACAATTCACAGCGCTTACCAGAGCACATACCCTCCCCAGTGTCTATCAACCAGTCACCCCATTCCTCCCACCCCACCCCCCATTCCAGCAACCCTCAGTTTGTGTCCTGAGATTAAGAATTCCTCATATCAGTGAGGTCATATGATACATGTCTTTCACTGTTTGACTTATTTTGCTCAGCATAATACCCTCCAGTTCCATCCACGTCGTTGCAAATGGCAACATCTCACTGTCTTCTTTGGAAAAATGTCTGTTCATGTCTTCTGCCCATTTTTTGATTGGATTCTTTCTTCTTTGGGTGTTGAGTTTGATAAGTTCTTTATAGATTTTGGATACTAGCCCTTTATCTGATATGTCATTTGCAAATATCTTCTCCCATTCTGTCGGTTGTCTTTTGGTTTTGTTGACGGTTTCCTTTGCTTTGCAAAAGCTTTTTATCTTGATGAAGTCCCAATAGTTCATTTTTGCCCTTGCTTCCCTTGCCTTTGGTGATGTTTCTAGGAAGAAGTTGCTGTGGCTGAGGTCGAAGAGGTTGCTGCCTGTGTTCTCCTTTAGGATTTTGATGGACTCCTGTCTCACACTGAGGTCTTTCAACCATTTGGAGTCTATTTTTGTGTGAGGTGTAAGGAAATGGTCCAGTTTCATTCTTCTGCATGTGGCTGTCCAATTTTCCCAACACCATTTGTTGAAGAGACTATCTTTTTTCCATTGGACATTCTTTCCTGCTTTGTCAAAGATTAGTTGACCATAGAGTTGAGGGTCCATTTCTGGGCTCTCTATTCCGTTCCATTGATCTATGTGTCTGTTTTTGTGCCAGTACCATACTGTCTTGATGATGACAGCTTTGTAATAGAGCTGGAAGTCTGGAATTGTGATGCCGCCAGCTTTGCTTTTCTTTTTCAACATTCCTCTGGCTATTCGGGGTCTTTTCTGGTTCCATACAAATTTTAGGATTATTTGTTCCATTTCTTTGAAAAAAGTGGATGGTATTTTGATGGGGATTGCATTGAATGTGTAGTTTGCTCTAGGTAGCATTGACATCTTCACAATATTTGTTCTTCCAATCCATGAGCATGGAACGTTGTTCCATTTCTTTGTGTCTTCCTCAATTTCTTTCATGAGTATTTTATAGTTTTCTGAGTACAGATCCTTTGTCTCTTTGGTTAGATTTATTCCTAGGTATCTTATGGTTTTGGGTGCAATTGTAAATGGGATCAACTCCTTAATTTCTCTTTCTTCTGTCTTGTTGTTGGTGTATAGGAATGCCACTGACTTCTGTGCATTGATTTTATATCCTGCCACTTTACTGAATTCCTGTATGAGTTCTAGCAGTTTTGGGGTGGAGTCTTTTGGGTTTTCCACATAAAGTATCATATCATCTGCAAAGAGTGAGAGTTTGACTTCTTCTTTGCTGATTTGGATGCCTTTGATTTCTTTTTGTTGTCTGATTGCTGTGGCTAGGACTTCTAATACTATGTTGAATAGCAGTGGTGATAGTGGACATCCCTGCCGCGTTCCTGACCTTAGGGGGAAAGCTCTCAGTTTTTCCCCATTGAGAATGATATTCACTGTAGGTTTTTCATAGATGGCTTTTATGATATTGAGGTATGTACCCTCTATGCCTATACTCTGAAGAGTTTTGATCAAAAAAGGATGCTGTACTTTGTCAAATGCTTTTTCTGCATCTGTTGAGAGGATCATATGGTTCTTGTTCTTTCTTTTGTTAACGTATTGTATCACGTTGATTGATTTGCGGATGTTGAACCAACCTTGCAGCCCAGGGATAAATCCCACTTGGTTGTGGTGAATAATCCTCTTAATGTACTGTTGGATCCTATTGGCTAGTATTTTGGTGAGAATTTTTGCATCCATGTTCATCAGGGAAGTCTTGATAAATTTTATGTTTCCAGGAATTTATCCATTTCTTCTAGGTTGTCCAATTTTTTGGTATATAATTGTTCATAGTGGTCTCTTTTGATCCTTTGTATTTCTGTGGTATCAGTTGTAATGTCTCCTCCTTCATTTTTATTTATTTGAATCCTTTTTTTCTTCATCTAGCTAAAGATTTGTCAATTTTATATTTTAAAAAAAACACCTTTTAGTTTCATTGACTTTTTTCTATTGTCTTCTTTGTTATTTCCTTCCTTCTGCTAACTTTGGGTTTAGTTTGTCTTTCTTTTTCTAGTTCCTTGAGGTGTAAAGTTAGGTTGTATGTTTGATATCTTTCTTTTTTCTTGATGCAGGTAGTTATTACTATAAACTTCATTCTTAAGATGGCTTTGACAGCATTCCATAGTTTTGGATATATTGTATTTCTATTTTCATTTGTTTCAAGACATTTTTAAAAATTTTTCTCTTGATTGATTCTTTGACCCACTGGTTGTTCAGGAGTGTGTTGTTTAATTTGTGCATATTTGTGATTTTCTAACTTTCCTGTTACTGATTTCTAGTTTTATAAAATTTGTGGTTCAAAAAGATATTTGGTATGATTTCAATCTTCTTAAATTTATTAATACTTGCTTTGAGCCCAAACATATGCTCTATCCTGGAAAATGTTCCATGTGTGCTTGAGAAGAATGTATATTCTGCTGGTGATGGATGGTAGGTTCTATAAATGTCTGTTAGGTCCATTTGGTCTAACATATGGTTCAATTCCAATGTGTCCTTGTTCATTTTCTGCCTGAATGATTTATCTGTTGCTGAAAGTGGAGTATTGAAGTCTCCTACTATTTAAATTGTTGTCTCCTTCTCACTTCAGATATATTAATATTTGCTTAATATTTTTAGGTGTTCTGATGTCATTCTATGTACAATTGTTATAGCTTCTTGATGAATTGCCCCTTAATTATATAATGATCTTCTTTGTCTCTTGTTACCATTTTTGGCTTACAGTATATTTTCTGTAATATAATTATAACTATCCCTGCTCTCTTTTGGTTTCTACTTGCATGAAATATCTTTCCATCGCTTCACTTTGAGTGTGTCCTTAAAGCTGAAGTGAGTCTTGTAGGCAGCATAATGTTGGCTGTTGCTTTTTTTATCCATCCATCCATCCACTCTATGTATTTTGATTGGATTATATAATTAATTATAGTTAGGTAAGGATTTACTGATGTCATCTCATTAATTGTTTTATGGAATCTTTGTGGCTCCTTTGTTCCTTTCTGCCTCTCTTGTTGCCTTCCTTTGTGAATTGATGATTTTCCATAATGGCTTGCTTTGATTCCCTTCTCTTTATCTCTTATGGATTTGCTTAGGTTTTGCTTTGTGCTTACTGTGAGGGTTACATAAAACATTATATAAGTCTATTTTATGCTGATAATTTAACTTTGCATACCCAAAACTACTCTTTTACTCCCCCCCTTTTATGTTTTTGGTGTCACTGTTTACATCCTTTTATATTGTATCTCTATGAAGAAATTATTATAGCCATAGCTATTTTTAATATTTTGTCTTTTAACTTTTATACTAGAATTAAGTGGTTAACACACTACCATTCCACAGTATTAGGATATTCTGAATCTAACTATATGCTTACCTTTACCAGTGTGTTGTATATTTTTATATAATTTTTTGTTATTAATTAGTGTCCTTTCATTTCAGCTTGAAAAACTCCTTTCAGTATTTCTTGTAAGGCAGTTCTGGTGAACTTCCTTAGGTTTTGTTTGTTAGAGAAAATATCTCACCTTCACTTTTGATGGACACCTTTGCTTGTTAAAGTATGCTTGGTTGGCCTTTTTTTTTTTCCTTTTAGCTCTTATCTGGAACTGATGGGCCATTGCTAGCTTTGAAGATGGAAGAAGGCCATGAGGCAAAGAATGTACACAGTTTCTAAATGCGTAAAAAAAATTCTTCCACAAAACCTGTAGAAGAAACACAGCTCTCCTAACATCTTGATTTTAGCCTAGTGAGACTCATTTTGGATTTCTGACTTCCAGGAGTGTAAGATAATACGTTGTGTTGTTTTAAATTGCTAAGTGGTAATTTTGTTACAGTAGTAAGAGGAAAATAATAGAGTCTCTGGTGCTCTGTTTTCTTACTGTGTATAAGGAATTCTGGTAATAAAAATTTTGTGAAAAAATGAAACAAAAATGAAAGCTAACTGATAATGTAAGCAATGGAATTGAATATATAATGTAAAGACAGAAAAATAAAGTGATTAATTACCTAATAGAGATAATTACTTTATCATCTAATAGTGATTACATCATCCTGAAAAAGAAATTTTTGATACATTAAGGAGGAGAATGCTGAATTTGGTATTTTAGATCTATGATATAAACCTTTCCTCAATAAAGAAATAAGAAAAACATGTCTTATAAAATTCTTTCAACAAGTGCTCTAGCCAAAGCAAAATAGTCACAAGTGAAAGATAAAATGTAGTAAAAGTTGAAAAGGTCATTTATGAGGATAGACTCAGGAAGCATGTGACTCTTGATGGATAGCAATATGAGAAAAAGCAATGGGATAGAAATCTGTAAAAACATATTCATGATTAAAAAAAATCACAGAGGGGCGCCTGGGTGGCTCAGTTGGTCAAGCGACTGCCTTCGGCTCAGGTCATGATCCTGGAGTCCTGGGATCGAGTCCCACATCAGGCTCCCTGCTCGGCAGGCAGTCTGCTTCTCCCTCTGACCCTCCTCCCTCTCATGCTCTCTGTCTCTCATTCTCTCTCTCGCAAATAAATAAAATCTTAAAAAAAAAAAAATCACAGAGACTCTCGTGCAGCCTTTGTTTTCAACTTAACTTTTTATCAATGCATATAAACATTTTAAAAAATGTACAGATCAGCTCAATGAATTTTCAGAATTTAATACATGGTGCTCATGTTACCAGCACCCAGAAACAATATTCAGCACTCTAGGAGCTCTCTTTTCTAATCACCCATTTCCAAGGACAACTATTATCTTCATTCCTAACACTATAGATTAGTTTTGCCAAATGCTGATTTTTTTTATCAGTGGATTCATACAGGATCTACTCTTTTGTGTCTGGCTTTTTCCCCCCCTCAACTATGTTTGTATGATTTGATCATACTGTTGAATATAATTGTAATTTGCTCATTCTCATTTCTGGCAGTATTTCATGATATGAATATTCCATAATTTATTTAAACTTCATATTATTGATGGGCATTTGGACAGTTTGTTTTGATTATCAAATAAATAGTGCTGTTATAAACATTTTATATCTTTGGTGTACAGAAACATGCACATTTCTGTAAGGAATGTACCTGGGAATCGTAGACATGCCAGGTTAAAAGTCTGTATATGTTCAGTTTTAGTAGATATTGGCAGCTATCCAAAATGGTTGTACTAATTTAAACTCCCACCAGCATGTCAGCCTTTTATTCTAAGAAAATGTAGGTTTCAATTTTTTTAAGTTTTTTGTCTGTTTCAAGTTTTTATTTGAATTTCAGTTAGTTAACATACAGTGTAATATTAGCTTCAGGTGTACAATATAGTGATTCAACAATTCCATACATTACCCAGTGCTCATCACAAGTGCATTCCTTAATTCCCATCACCAATTTCACCCATCCCCCCACCCACCTCCCTTCTGGTAACCATCAGTTTGTTCTTTATAGTTGAGTCTGTTTCTTGGTTTGCCTTGCTCTTTTCTTCCCCTTTGCTCATTTGTTTTGTTTCTTAAATTCCACATATGAATGATATCATACGGTATTTGTCTTTCTCTGACTGAACTTATTTCACTTAGCATAAAACTCTCTAGCTCCATCCATACTGTTGCAAATGGCAGGATTTCATTCTTTTTTATGGCTAAGTAATATTCCATTGTGTGTGTGTGTGTGTGTGTGTGTATGTATATATATATGTATATATATGTGTGTGTATATATACATATGTATATATATATGTGTTTGTATGTATATATATATATATATACTTCTTTCTTATCCATTCATCAGTCAATGGACACTTGGGCTGTTTTCATAATTTGTCTATTGTAGATGCATATATCCCTTTGAGTTAGTATTTTTGCATTCTTTGGGCAAATACCTAGTAGTACAATTGCTAGATCATAGGGTAATTTTATGTTTAACTTTTTGAGGCACCTCCATGCTGTTTTCCACAGTGGCTGCACCAGTTTGCATTCCCACCAACAGTACAAGAGGGTTCCATTTTCTCCACATCCTTGCCAACACCTGTTGTTTCTTGTGTTGTTGATTTTAGTCATTTTGACTAAAGGTGTGAGGTGCCTTTGGAATTGTCAATATTAATTATAAAGTTGTATTCAGTATAATGCAAAAAAAATGAAGTGAAATAACTGGAAACTGAAGAAATAGAAATTTTTTTGCAGAGGGTAAGATTTTATACGCAGAAAACCCAAAAGTATGTACAGATAAGCTATGGATCGAATTTTACCAATCACTGGATACAAATTAAAAGGCAAATTATAATTCATTAGCAATAGTCTGAAAATGAAATTTAAAGTATTTCTAATAACACTCTGAAAACGCCAAATGCCGAGGAAAAATAATAAAATATGTACAAGATTTATATGCTGAAATATAAAATACACTGAGATAAGTTACCAAAATCCTAAATAAGTAGGGAGATATGCCTTTTTCATGAGTTGGATGACTCAATAAAGTTAAGATGACAATGATCCTAAAACTTACCTATTGATCCTTGCCTGGTCATGGCAAGAGTAAAGGGATTCTTCCTATAATATTAATTTTTTTTAGATAACGTTGGGTAGAAGTCAAATCAATACGCTTGCCTCTATAATAACAGGACTATAATTAAAGACTCGAAAAAAATCTAATTTTATGTCTCTATAAAATTGATTCAGTATTATTTTACTGGTAGCTAAAATCCCTAAAAATTATTCATTGTAAATTTAAGAGTAAAAGATATATCTAAACTGTATCAGGTGAAGATTTATGTTAGACAAAAAGAATTTTTCTCTCTTTTGTGAACTCATATATTTTTATAAGAGAAAAGGGATTTTTAATTGATTAAAGATACAGCACATATTAAAACCATTGGAAATACAAATAAAATCCTATGGAAACACACATGTCTACTAGTCTATGCAACCACACAGAGAATACATAGAATTCTATTTCTGACAAATAGGAATATATCTTTGTTTTCAAGTCACTAGGTACCATTTATAATATTTTGCTATGTATCATTCATTATATAATAGAAACAACTCAATAACTTCCAAACTCCAAATATGATACAAGCCACAGTCTTTAACATAAAGCAAAAAAGTAGACATTAATAACTAAAATATAAACACAAAAGACTTTGCCATTAAAAGGCACTATCTCAGAAGACTTTTGGGTAAAACAGAAACCAAAATCGCAACTACATTCTGGATATGTTCTATCTCTTGGTCAACACGGTGATTTCATGTATACGTGTGTGTGTGTATAGCTGGGTTCTTCCCATAGGAAGTTCCATGGACTTCCTATGTTTCCAATTTGTATTCTCCCCTTACAACTATGATTGTTTCATTATTTCTTAGAAGTTTTTGTTAGAAAGTTGGATTATAACTTATTTCTGCTGTGTTCCATTTTTTAATTGCTAGGTTAAAAATTTCATGTTTTTGTTAACTTTTTTCTATTGAGTATTAAAAATATGTATTAGTTTGCTAGGGCTGCCATAACAAAAATGCTATAGGCTGGAGGACCTCAACAACAGAAATTTATTTCATCATAGTTCTGGAGGCTGGAAGTCCAAGATCAAGGCACCATCAGGTTTGATTTCTCGTAAGGCCTCTCTCCTTGGCTTACAAATGGCTAACTTTTTGCTGTGTCCTCACATGGCCTTTTCTCTGTGAATACATATCCCTGGTGTCTCCCTATTCTAAGGACACCAGTCTTATTAGATTAGGGCTCATTCAAATGATCTCATTTAACCTAATTGCCTATTTAAAGTCCTATATTGAAATGTAGTCACATTCTGAGGTGTACTGGGGGTTAGAATATCAAAATGTGAATTTTGGGGGACACAATACAGTCTAGAAAAGTCAGTAGGAAAGTTGTCCTGTTCTTCATCACATTTTTTCATATAGTATCTTGGCATGAATGCTGTGTCCATTCCCTTTTTATTTCTTATATTAGAATTAGTTGGATTTTTCTCTATAATTAGGAGACTCTTGACTGTGTGTGTTGACTGAGTGGGGGTTGGTTTCTCAGGGCTGTTTTCTAGTCTTTACCTCTCAAGGGCTCCCTTCTTAAAATATGAAACATTTTCTTTTAGAAATGGTTTGGTTGCTAAGAACTGGTATAAAACAGTTTTAAAAATCAGTCAAAATTTGTATCAAAAGATTTACAAGAAGAACTATTTGAAAATAGCGTCTGGTAGTCCATAGGAGTAAAGCAGTCTTAAAAAAAAAAAAAGTGTTGGGAAGGTCACTCCGGAATATGAAACTATACGTTAGTTTTAAACTCAAGTACCTAAATCTCTAGCTAAATGCTCTAGGATAGAACTTTACTTTCCTTCAACCTTTCAGTCCTATCACTCCCACCTACACATATACCATGATTCAAAAAACAACTTTTCCTTGATTAGTGATTGATTGTATTTCTGCAAGGAACTCAGTTAGCTCTAGAATTTAACCAGTATTATTTGCCATAAAAAGGTCAGTAGCATTCCAAGGAAACTTAAACTATTTACCTTCCAAATATAAATATATATAGTATAACTTTATTTTTATGGAAATTCAATTTTCTATAATAATTCCATTGTCTATAAAATTATTTGGCTTCTAAAGCTAATAACAGATTAATTTTGTTATAGCAAAACTTTCAGAAGAAAATAATTATTTTTTTAAAACATAGGCATCAATATGGCATGTTTTGTAAGGCAAAGAATTACCAATTATTTTAGCTGGAGTAAACAAGATACTGTATACGAAAAGTTTTAGGTATCAAAATAATGATCAATATGTAAATGATATACTCATACCTGACAACCAGAGAAAAATATTATTCCCCAGATCCTCTTTAAATTCATCATTAAAAAAATTACTCGATTCTGGAAATGCTTCCTGGAATGTTGCATAGATGGCCTGTGCCAAACAGTCAGGATACACCTACCAAAAATAGAGTCATATTAGAATAATTTTATATTTTATATAGTATATGTCAACTACCAAAGAAATTATTATTAAGTATGTGAAATATACGTGTCCCTTTTTTCTTATAGCTTGCATTTGGCCACTTATAACTTCTTTGTACCCCTAATTGAGGGACATGAACAAAGAAGAGTTGAAAATAAAGTCAATTTGGCTATTTGTTCACATTTTAGAAAATTTAATTTGGATAAAAAGATGAAGTTAACAATTAAGATAAAGTTTGATGATTCTATTTTAAGTTTTGATGATTATTTCATTTAGAAAATTTAATTTGGATAAAAGATGAAGTTAACAAGATTATGTTTGATGATTATATTTTAAGATAAAGTTTGATGATTATTTCATTTAACCTTGGTATTGTTATCCTCTTTTAGAAAGTGACATATACAGATCATTATAATAAAAAGTATATTTGTGTATTTTTAATTAAAATATAATTGACATATAACACTGTGTAAGTTTAAGGTATACAACATGTTGATTTGATACACTTACATATTGCAATACGATTACCACTATAGCATTAACTAACACCTCTATCACCTCACATAATTATCATTCTGTGTGTGTGTGTGTGTGTGTGTGTGTGTGTGTGGTAAGAGTAGCAAGCATATTTTTACTTATTTATTTATTTTTACTTTTTTATTTTATTTTAAAGATTTTATTTATTTATTTGACAGAGAGAGTGAGAGAGCACAAGCAGGGGGAACAGTAGAGGGAGAGGGAGAAGCAGACTCCCTGCTGAGTAGGGAGACCGATGCAGGGCTCGATCCCAGGACCCTGAGATCATGACCTGAGCCGAAGGCAGATGCTTAACCATCTGAGCCACCCAGGCGTCCCGCAAGCATATTTTTAAATAACTTAAGTCTGTTTAGGTGAGTTAATATATTGCAGTTACTACTATATTGTTTACATATGAAAAATATGATCAGGTATCAACAAATATATGGTTCTACCATTATTCTATTAGACTTAAAATCCCTAAACTACTAAATTCCTCTTAGGAAGTAACTAAACATAAAAGTTACATTTTTCTTTAAATTTTTTAAAAAAATTTTTATTTATTATTCTGGTTCTCAGCAACCAAATAAATATCTAAAATCACATTTAGCCCTTAATATTAAATGTAAAATTTTGTAATCTAAGTGTCCCTTAGAGGTCACTGTCCCAATCCTTGGGAGTGTGTAAATGTTCATTTATACAGCAAAAGGGCTTTGCAGATTTCATTAAGTTAAAGATCTTAAAATGGGGAGATTATATTGGATTATCCAGTGGGCCTTAATTGCAATCATAAATGTCTTTATAAGAGGAAGGCTATGGAAATTTTTACTACAGAAGAAAAGAAGGCAATGGGATGGCAGAAAAAAGAGAGTAGAATAATATGACCAGAATCCAAGAAATGCTGGCAGCCACCAGAAGCTAGAAAAGGCAAGAAATGGATTCTCCTTTAGGGCCTCTTAAAGAAATTGGCCCTGTTGATACCTTGATTTTAGTCCTGGAAGACTCATTTTTGGACTTCTGGCTTCTATAACTCTAAAAAAATGCATTTTTATTGTCTTAAAAGTCACTAAATTTGTGATAATTTGTTATAGCAACAATAAGAAACTAATACAGTCATCTACTCCAGGTGGTAAGTGATAATATTTGCTGATAAGTGATAATATTCTTTGAAGAACTCCATGATATTTTTTGGTGGTGGTGGGGGGGAATGCTTTAACATATTTGTATATTTAATTTTACTGAAATGAATCATGAACATTTTTACTACCAGGAACAATCATATATTTTGGTATAAAAAATCATACTATTAAAATTAAAAGGTTGAACAAGGTGAATAAGGGGAAATTCTAAAAGCTTTCTGTGAATATCTCATCTTCATGATTAAGGATCAAGTGTCAAACTGTGTTGGGAAAATTTCTGAAGGTCTATCATTGTATGACACTGGAAGAAAGTGAAGTAAAAGTCACACTAAATATGTTTAGATTCAGCTAATTTGTACTGAATAGTGGGACATGACGATGACTTTAAAATTCTTAAAAATTAATAAATTTCTCTTTGTTAGGTCCAAGGTAAATCAGATGAGCAAGCAGTAACAAAACCCTGACTTGTTTGAATGAGTTAAAAATAATGGAAATTTGTCAATAAGAGATAAGACTTTATTTCTACTTAAACAGCTCTGGGGGAGATAGATGTAGATGTCCTCATTCTCAAGCATAAACGGGAAGTATTAAAAGAAGACTGAACCCAGGCCAAGGGGTCAAATCACCAAGATGTACATCTTATTCTCAAAGAGGCTTTGAATCTTGATTAAACAACTTCTTATTTCTCCTCAGAAAAAGCCACAAAAAAATAGGGACCCAGAAAAAAATCAAGTCGTGATTTGAGAAAGGTTATAAATATAACATCTATCGAAAGGCATATCCATCCCAGGGGAGAACATTTGGACCAAAAGTGTAGGGCTATAAATTGGAGAATGGGGGATATGCAATGGTACCAGTACTTTCTTTGCCCACTTTAAATAGGCCTGTTATCCTTTTCTCAAGAGCATTATGTTAAAGCATGCTTGATTTCATCAAACCATGTGGGTAGGCTAGGCTCATTCACCACAAAAGGACAGACTAAGTAAAAGATTATGGATAGGAGAAACAGCTGTTTTTGTCATTTCTAGACAATTTGCCAAAAATCCTAACCATTAACTAGCTTTTATATGAAAATAAGAAAAAATATTTCAAAATTAGCAGAAAAAATCCTAGTCCATCTTTCAGAACACCACTATTCTACAAAATGACAATTTATGAATCACAGTTCTAATCAACCTCTTCCAGCTATGGAACTGAGAGACTAAATGTGTTGCCAAGATCACCCAGGTAATTAGTAGCAGATTCTGAACATGAGACCAAGTCTCCTTATTCCCAGTCCACTAGTGGTTTCCTTTTATAGACACTGCACATATATGGCTTTGAGTAAGAAAGATAGGTGAAGACTGAACATATTGTCTGGCAATGTAAGTTTGTTTATATTTTCATTGTGAAGGATATTTTACTGTTTTTAAGTTTGTTTTACCCATGAAAACAGTTATCAACTACAAAATATGACTGTATATCTGATTTACAGATGTCAACACAACAAAGCATCTGAATGTGACTTCTGCTTTGAGGTGCTGGATGTTTAAATTTAAAAGTATGTAATGAAATTCCTACACATTTTATTTTTCTTTTATTTTTATTATTTTTTTAAATACTGTAATGTATTATTTGTTTCAGGGGTACAGATCTGTGATTCAACAGTCTTACACAATTCACAGCACTCACCATAGCACATACCCTCCCCAATGTCCATCACCCAGCCACCCCATTCCTCCCAACCCCCTTCACTCCACCAACCCTCAGTTTGTTTCCTGAGATTAAGAGTCTCTTATGGTGGGGCGCCTGGGTGGCTCAGTTGTTAAGTGTTTGCCTTCAGCTCAGGTCATGATCCCAGTGTCCTGGGATCAAGCCCCGCATCGGGCTCCCTGCTCTGAGGGAAGCCTGCTTCTCCCTCTCCCACTCCCCCAGCTTGTGTTCCCACTCTTCCTGTCTCTCTCTCTGTCAAATAAACAATAAAATCTTAACAACAACAACAACAACAAAAAGAGCCTCTTATGGTTTGTCTCCCTCTCTGGTTTTATCTTGTTTCATTTTTCCCTCCCTTCCCCTATGATCCTCTGCCTTGTTTCTCAAATTCTTCATGTAAGTGAGATCATATGATAATTGTCTTTCTCTGATTGATTTATTTCGCTTAGCATAATACCTTCTAGTTCCATCCATGTCGTTGCAAAAGGCAAGATTTTGGTTTCTTGATGGCTACATAATATTCCAGTGTGTGCGTGTGTGTGTGTGTGTGTGTGTGTGTGTGTGTGTGTATTTATCACACATCTTCTTTATCCATTCATCTGTTGATGGACATCTAGGCTCTTTCCATAGTTTGGCTATTGTGGACATTGCTGCTATAAACACTGGGGTGCAGGTGCCCCTTCAGATCACTACACTTGTATCTTTGGGGTAAATACCCAGTAGTGCAATTGCTGAGTCATAGGATAGCTCTATTTTCAACTTTTTTGAGGAACTTCTGTACTGCTTTCCCGAGTGGTTGCACCAGCTTGCATTCCCACCAACAGTGTAGGAGGGTTCCCCTTTCTCCGCATTCCCACCAACATCTGTCGTTTCCTGACTTAACTCTAGCCATTCTGACTAGAGTTAAGTCAGGTATCTGACTAGGTATCTCATTGAGGTTTTGATTTGGATTTCCCTGATGCTGAGTGATGCTGAGCATTTTTTCATGTGCCTGTTGGCCATCTGGATGTCTTCTTTGCAGAAATGTCTGTTCATGTCTTCTGCCCATTTCTTGATTGGATTATTTGTTCTTTGGGTGTTGAGTTTGATAAGTTCTTTATAGATTTTGGATACTAGCCCTTTATCTGATATGTCATTTGCAAATATCTTCTCCCATTCTGTCGGTTGGCTTTTGGTTTTGTTGACTGTTTCCTTTATTGTGCAAAAGCTTTTTATCTTGATGAAGTCCCAATAGTTCATTTTTGCCCTTGCTTCCCTTGCCTTTGGCGATGTTTCTAGGAAGAAGTTGCTGCGGCTGAGGGCAAAAAGGTTGCTGCCTGTGTTCTCCTCTAGGATTTTGATGGGTTCCTGTCTCACATTTAGGTCTTTCATCCATTTTGAGTCTATTTTTGTGTATGGTGTTATGTGTCTGTTTTTGTGCCAGTACCCTACTGTCTTGATGATTACAGCTCTTAATGATCACAGAAAAATGATAAATTTTATAGGTAAACAAAAAAAACCAAGAATATACACAGAATAAGATAGTAGTTTTCAAATTATCAATATGCAAACAAAATACCTATACCACACTAAGGAGATTCTGTAAGACTTTTAGGCAATGGAATACAATATAATGAGGGGGAAACATAACTTTTAAAACATGACCATTACTTACTTTACTTCAGGAAATTTGCTTTCAAAGTAACAAAATATGTTCTAATAGGTGTTTAAATAAAATGACTATTTTTAAAATTTCATTTGTTCTAAAAATGCTTAGTGTAACCAGTTAATTTCTATGTTTACCTGGAGGAATGCATCTTTTCGACTTGTAGGGATGCTCATGAAAAGTATCACATAGCTTTCTGAAATTCTGTCGAACAAGGAATCTTGATTTTCTCTGTCAGGCTTAAAAAATAAAACATGTATGAAATTAAAAACATAAATATTACAATTTAAAGTTGGAATTTGTACACATAATGTCAGTAATTTTATTTATTCTTAAAAGGCAGATCAATTGCTGCAGTGAGAATGAGCATGGGTTTGGTACCATGCAGAGCTGAATTTGAATACTGGCTTTATTATTCATTAGTTGCCTTACCCTGGGCTAGTTAATCAGTCTTAGTTTCTTCATCTGCCAAATGTATGTAAAATATACATATGTAGTAAAATAAGGACAAGAATCATGTTTAGTTTGGCTTTGTAATTCAAGCACTTAGCACAGTGCCTGGCACACAGAAAGCACGCATTTGATGAGTTAATGAAGGTTCCTGCATTAAAGCTGGCATGTAAAGGCAATCAATGATTATTACTTTCTCTTGTCCTATATCTACTCCAACTCTATCATTATCAGTAACTCAGTATGAAATTAAAGCACTTACTAGGATAAGACAACCACAGCCAGAACTAGTAAAACTGTGACATGATGGCTAAACTAAGACATGGTAAATATGTTGTAAGAAGAAATAAATGTATAGATAATAATAATGTCAATATTATAGTAAAGTCCTGAGAGGATGAGCTTGGGAAGATGATGTAGTAGGGATTCCTGAGCTCACCCCATCCACATTTACAGCTAGGTTATCATCCATATCCAAGTTAGTAAACCAGAGCTCAATTTGAAGACTGGCAGAACAAATTCTACAACTAAATTTAGAGAAGAAACTGCCTCTGAAACATTAGGAAGGTCAGAAAGGTGGAGAGAGACTGCCCTCAGGAGGGAGGGAGCTGCTTGCCTGAAGAGGGCAGAGAAATGGGCCCTCACAACAGGCAGCTCACACAGGGAAAACTAATCTCCATAACATTTGGCTTTAAAAACTAAAAGGGCTGAATTCCTCCTGTTTGTATAACCAGTGCTTTAAAAGTCACCTGACTCAGCACTGGGTGAGCCAGGAGGTCAAGTGATAGCTGAGTCATCACCCTTAAAGGGACAGCAGCCTGTGCAAAGAGGCAACATAAAAATGACAGTTTACACAACGCTGGGGGCAAATGGGAAACAAATCTGTTCATACTGACTTCAGATGTGTTGGTGGACTTCTCCAAAAATGAGGGAGCTGGTAGGCACCTTTTCCTTCCCCACTCCCCAGCATAAATACAAAACCACCTGCAGGAGGCAAGGCTATAAAGACACTTATAGCCTTGGCCCAGGGCTCAGGGCAAATTTTGTTAAAGCTGCATGTGTGCCCTGTCCAGCTGCCAGGTGCACAACTGCTGCTGTGTGCCACACCCAGCCACCACACCATGCCTAGCTGCATGCCCCCAGCCACCACACCATGCGTAGCTGCATGCCCCTGGCCACCATCACATGCTGGGCCCAGCCTTATGCTCCCGGCTGCCCTGGCACACAGTTCCCAGGTAAAGCAGCATGTTGGGGGATCCAGCATAGGCCTAGTGGCCCAATGCAAATCTTGCTAACACTGCTGCCCCACTTCCAAGTTCCCCTTCAGGCAAGTCCCCTCAGAACTGGCCTGCCTGAGTCCCACTAACACCACGGAGAGGAAGCACAGCCCACAACAGGCAGAGTCAGTACAGATGACTGCACAGAAAGGAAATGTGACTCAAACACAACAGCAGGTTATAAGCAAAACACATAGGATACTCTCCTTAAGTGCCAGGTTCTGGTGAACAGGGGACACTGCACTGCAGCGCACTCTAGGGTCTCCCCTTCATAAAGTCACTACTTTCAAGAGCAGAAGACATAGCTGACTTTCTTAACACAGAGAAACAGACACAGAGAGGTAGACAAAATGAGAAGACAGAGAAATTTATCCCAAATGAAAGAACAGGACAAGGCCATAACCAGAGATCTAAGCAAAGCAGATATAAGTAACACACCTGATGAAGCATTTAAAACAATGATCATAGGGATACTCACTGGAATTGAGAAAAGAGTGGAAGATATGAGTGAGAGCCTTAACACAGAGATGAAAAATAACATAGTGGAGATAAAGGGCTCAATAAATGAAATGAGAAACACGCTTGATGGAATGAATAGCAGGATGTCAGAAGCAGAGGAATGAATTAATGACAGAGAAGACAGATTAATGGAAAGTAATCAAGCTTAACAAAAGAAAGAAAAAAGTTATGCAAAACTAGAAAAGACTTGGGAACTCAATGACTCCATCAAATGCAATAATATTCGTATTATAGGAGTCCCCAAAAAAGAGAGAAAAAAGGGGCAGAAAATTTATTTGAAGAAATAATAGTTGAAAACTTCCCTAATCTGGGGAAGGAAACAGATGTCCAGATCCAGGAGACACTAAGAACTCCTATCAAAATCAATAAAAGCAGACCCACACCAGACATATTGTAATTAATTTTGCAAAATATAGTGATAAAGAAAAACAAATCTTAAAAGCAGCAAGACAAAAGAAGTCAGTAACTTACAAGGGAAAACCCATAAAGTTAGCAGGAAATTTTACAACAGAAACTTTTTAAGCCAGAAAAAGGGAGTGGCATGATATATTCAAAGTGCTGAATGGGAACAATCTGCAGCCAGGAATACCCTATCCAACAAGACTATCATTCAGAGTATAAGGAGAGATAAAGAGTTTCCCAGACAAACCAAAACTAAAGGAGTTTGTGACCACTAAATCAGCCCTGCAAGAAATATTAAAGGGGACTCTGAGTGGAAAGGAGAGACCAAAAGCGACAGTGTAACACAAAACAGGGAACACAAAAGTAATAAAAATGAATATTTCTATAAAAAATAATCAAGGATATAAAACATGATACAATATATCTAAAATGTGGGTGGAGGGGAGGAATAGGTTCAAACTTTAACAACCATCAATTTAATATGGACTGATATATGCAGAAGAGGTTATATGCAAACCTAATGGTAACAATATGTCAAAACAACTAATAAATATACCAAAAAGAAAGGGAAAGAAATCCAAATATATCACTAAAAAAATCACCAAAACATGAGAGAAAGACAAGAAAGGATCAGAGAAAATCTTCAAAGACAACCACAAAACAAGTAATGAAATGGCAACAAATGCATATCTATCAATAGTTACTCTAAATTTAAATGGACTAAATGCTCCAATCAAAATACATAGGGTGACAGAATGGATAAAAAAAATAAGACCCACCTATATGCTGCCTACAAGAGACACATTTTAGACTTAAGGCATCTGCGGATTCAAAGTGAAGGGATGGAAAAACAGCTATTATGCAAAGGATGTGGATGTCAAAGGAAAGCCAGAGTAGCAATACTTAAATATAGGACAAAATAGACTTTAAAACAAAGGCTGTAACAAGAGGCAAAGAAGGACATGATACAATAATAAAGGAGACAATCCAACAAGAAGATATAACAATTGTAAATATTTATGCACCCAACATAGGAGCATCCAAATACATAAAATAGTTAATAACAAACATAAAGGAACTAATCAATAATATAATAGTAGTAGAAGACTTTAACACCCCACTTATATCAATGGACAGATCATATAGACAGAAAATCAACAAGGAAAAAATAGCTTTGAATGATGTACTGGAACAGATGGGTTTAACAGATATAGTCAGAACATCCCATCCTAAAACAGTAGAATACAGATTCTTCTTAAGTGCAAACAGAACATTCTCCAGAATAGATAACATATTAGCCCAGAAAACCAGCCTCAACAAATTTAAGAAGATTGAAGTCATGCTATGAGAATAGAAGTCAACCACAAGAAAAAATCTAGAAAGACCACAAATAAATGGAGGTTAAATAGCATGCTACTAAACAATGAATGGATCAACCAGGAAATAAAATAAGAAATAAAAAAGTACAAGGAAACAAATGAAAATGAAAACACAGCAGTCCAAAAACCTTGGGATGCAACGAAAGTGTTTCTAAGAAGGAAGTTTATAGCAATACAGTCCTATCTCAAGAAACAAGAAAAATCTCAAATAAATAAACAAACCTTACACCTAAAGGAGCTAGAAAAAGAACAACAAACAAAATCTAAAACCAGCAGAAGGAGGGAAATATAAAGATTAGAGCAGAAATAAATGATACAGACACTAAAAAAAAAAAAAAAAATAGAACAGGTCAATGAAACCAGGAGCTGATTCTTTGGAAAAAAAAAAATCAATAAAATTAATAAACTTCTTCTTTGCTGATTTGGATGCCTTTTACTTCTTTTTGTTGTCTGATTGCTGAGGCTAGGACTTCTAGTACTATGTTGAATAGCAGTGGTAATAATGGACATCCCCGCTGTGTTCCTGACCTTGGGGGAAAAGGTCTCATTTTTTTTCCCATTAAGAATGGTATTTGCTGTGGGTTTTTCATAGATGGCTTTTATGATATTGAAGTATGTACCTCAATCCCTAGCACTGTGAAGAGTTTTAATCAAGAAAGGATGCTGTACTTTGTCAAATGCTTTTTCCGCATCTATTGAGAAGATCATATGGCTCTTGTTCTTTCTTTTACTAATGTAGTATATCACATTGATTGATTTGCAGATGTTGAACCAACCTTGCAGCCCAGGAATAAATCCCACTTGGTCATGGTGAATAATCTTTTTAATGTACTGTTGGATCCTGTTGGCTAGTATTTTGGTGAGAATTTTTGCATCCATGTTCATCAGGGATATTGGTCTGTAATTCTCCTTTTTGATGGGGTCTTTGTCTGGTTTTGGGATCAAGGTAATGGTGGCCTCATAAAACGAGTTTGGAAGTTTTCCTTCCATTTCTATTTTTTGGAACAGTTTCAGAAGAATAGGTATTAATTCTTCTTTAAATGTTTGGTAGAATTCCCCTGGGAAGCCATCTGGCGCTGGCTTTTGTTTGTTGGGAGATTTTTGATTACTGCTTCAATTTCCTTACTGGTTATGGGTCTGTTTAGGTTTTCTATTTCTTCCTGGTTCAGTTATGGTAGGTTACACTTCTCTAGGAATGCATCCATTTCTTCCAGATTGTCTAATTTGTTGGCATATAGTTGCTCATAATATGTTCTCATAATTGTTTGTATTTCTTTGGTGTTGGTTGTGATCTCTCCTCTTTCATTCATGATTTTATTTATTTGGGTCCTTTCTCTTTTCTTTTTCATAAGTCTGGCCAGAGGTTTATCAATCTTATTCATTCTTTCAAAGAACCAGCTCCTAGTTTCGTTGATCTGTTCTACTGTTCTTTTGGTTTCTATTTCATTGACTTCTGCTCTGATCTTTATTATTTCTCTTCTCCTGCTGGGTTTAGGCTTTATTTGCTGTTCCTTCTCCAGCTCCTTTAGGTGTAGGGTTAGGTTGTGTATTTGAGACCTTTCTTGTTTCTTGAGAAAGGCTTGTAGTGCTATATACTTCCCTCTTAGGACCACATTTGCTGCATCCCAAAGATTTTGAATAGTTGTGTTTTCATTTGCATTTGTCTCCATGAATTTTTTTTTCAAAGATTTTATTTATTTGACAGAGAGAGAGAGAGAGAGAGAGAGAGAGAAGAGCAGGGGGAGAGGGAGAAACAGGCTCTCTGCAGAGCAGAGAGCCTGATGCGGGACTCAATCCCAGGACCCTGAGATCATGACCTGAGCCGAAGGCAGATGCTCAACCGACTGAGCCACCCAGGTGCCCCTGTCTCCATGAATTTTTAAAATTCTTCTTAATTTCCTGGTTGACTCATTCATTCTTTAGTAGGATGTTCTTTAGCTTCCATGTATTTGAGTTCTTTCCAACTTTCCTCTTGTGATTGAGTTCTAGTTTCAAAGCATTGTGGTGCAAAAATATGCAGAGAATGACCCCAATCTTTTGGTACCAGTTGAGACCTGATTTGTGACCCAGGATGTGATCTATTCTGGAGAATGTTCTATATGCAATAGAGAAGAATGTGTATTCTGTTGCTTTAAGATGGAATGTTTTGAATATATCTGTTAAGTCCATCTGGTCCAGTCTGTCATTCAAAGCCCTTATTTCCTTGTTAATCTTCTGCTTAGATGATCTGTCCATTGCAGTGAGGGGGGTGTTAAAGTCCCCTACTATTATTGTATTATTATCGATGTGTATCTTTGATTTTGTTATTAATTGGCTTATATAATTGACTGCTCCCATGTTAGGTTCATAAATATTTACAATTGTTAGATCTTCTTGTTGGATACATCCTTTAAGTATGATATTGTGTCCCTCTACACCTCTCACTACAGTCTTTGATTTAAAATCCAATTTGTCTGATACAAGGAGTGCCACCCCAGGTTTCTTTTGATGTCCATTAGCATGATAAATGGTTTTCCACCCCCTCACATTAAATTTGGAGGTGTCTTTGGGTCTAAAATGAGTCTCTTGCAGACAGCATATCAATGGGTCTTGCTTTTTCATCCAATCTGATACCCTGTGCCTTTTGATTGGGGCATTTAGCCCATTTACATTCAGAGTAACTACTGAAAGACTCAACTTAAATTGCGAGAACTCATACAGGAATTCAGTAAAGTGGCAGGATATAAAATCAATGCACAGAAATCAGTGGCATTCCTATACACCAACAACAAAACAGAAGAAAGAGAAATTAAGGAGTTGATCCCATTTACAACTGCACCCAAAACCATAAGATACCTAGGAATAAATCTAACCAAAGAGGCAAAGGATCTATACTCAGAAAACTATAGAATACTCATGAAAGAAATTGAGGAAGACACAAAGAAATGGAAAAACGGTCCATGCTCATGGACTGGAAGAACAAATATTGTGAAAATGTCTATGCTACCTAGAGCAATCTACACATTCATTGCAATCCCTATCAAAATATCATCAACTTTTTTCAAAGAAATGGAACAAATAATCCTAAAATTTGTATGGAACCAGAAAAGACCCCGAATAGCCAGAGGAATGTTGAAAAAGAAAAGCAAAGCTGGTGGCATCACAATTCCAGACTTCAAGCTCTCTTACAAAGCTGTAATCATCAAGACAGTATGGTACTGGCACAAAGACAGACACATAGATCAATGGAATGGAATAGAGAGCCCAGAAATGGACCCTCAACTCTATGGTCAACTAATCTTTGACAAAGCAGAAAAGAATGTCCAATGGGAAAAAGACAGTCTCTTCAACAAATGGTGTTGGGAGAATTGGACAGCCACATGCAGAAGAATGAAACTGGACCATTTCCTAACACCATACAAAAAAATAGACTCAAAATGGATGAAAGACCTAAATGGGAGACAGAAATACATCAATATCCTAGAGGAGAACACAGGCAGCAATCTCTTCAACCTCGGCCACAGCAACTTCTTGCTAGACACATCTCCAAAGGCAAGGGAAACAAAGGCAAAAATGAACTATTGGGACTTCATCTAGATAAAAAGCTTTTGCACAGCAAAGGAAACAGTTGACAAAATCAAAAGAAAACTGACAGAATGGGAGAAGATATTTGCAAATGACATATCAGATAAAGGGCTAGTATCCAAAATATATAAAGAACTTACCAAACTCAACACCCAAAGAACAAATAATCCAATCAAGAAATGGGCAGAAGACATGAACAGACATTTCTGCAAAGAAGATAGGTCTCCTCAGGCAAGGGAAACAAAACAAAAATAAATTATTGGTACTACATCAAAATAAAAAGCTTCTGCACAGCAACGGAAAAATCAACACAACTAAAAGGCAACCTACAGAAGGGGAGAAGATATTTGCAAATGACATATCTGATAAAAGGTTAGTATCCAAAATATATAAAGAAATTATAAAACTCAACACCCAAAAACCCAATAATCCAATTAAAAAATGGGCAGAAGACATAAACAGACATTTCTCCAGAGAAGACATCCAGATGGCCAGCAGAGACATGAAAAGATGTTCATTATCATTTACCATCAGGGAAATGCAAATCAAAACTATAAGGACATATCACCTTACTTCTGTCAGAATGGCTAAAATCAACAACACAAGAAACAAAAGGTGTTGGAGAGGATATGGAGAAATGGGAACCCTCCTGCACTGTTGGTGGAAATGCAAACTGGTGCAGCCACTCTGCAAAACAGCATGAAGGTTCCTCAAAAAGTTAATCTAACTTATGATCCAACAATCCCACGACTGGGTATTTATCCAAAGAATACAAAAACACAATTCAAAGTGATACATACACCCATGTGTTTATGGCAGCATTATTTACAATAGCACAAATATGGAAGCAGCCCAAGTGTCCATCAATGAATGGATAAGGAAGATGTGATATATTGCAACGCAATATTATTCAGCCATAAAAAATGAAATCTTGCCATTTACAATGACATGGATGGAGCTAGAGTGTATAATGCTAAGTGAAGTAAGTCAGTCAGAGAAAGACAAATGCCCTATGATTTCACTCATATGTAGAATTTAAGAAACAAAACAAACGAGCAAAGGGAAAATAAGAGACACACAGAGAGAAACCAAGAAACAGTCTTTTAATTATAGAGCACTGATGGTTACCAGAGGGGTGGGGATTGGGGTGTTGTGTTAAATAGATGATGGAGATTAAGGAGTGCAGTTATTGTAAGGAGCACCAGGTGATGTATGGAAGTGCTGAATCACTATATTGTATACCTGAAACTAATATAACATTTATGTTAACTGGAATTAAAATAAAAACTTTAAAATAAAGCACTAGCATCCTGAATTCTTGCTCTATTAAGCAGTGCAAAAAATGAATTAGAGTCTACATACATGAATTAAGTAATAAAAATAAAGAGTCCAAATTTATCTATAATGTCACTTATAGAAGCACAAACTGGCATTAATCAATTTTGGTAATAAACACCAAAAATTATCAAATTTAGTCATAGTTTTCTACAAAATTGGCAAGCCAAACGAGCTGGGATTTATAAATGCATAGGACCTTAGACCTAAAATGGAAGTTGGTTACCACCTAGCTTAAATCCCTCTATTTTAGTGATTGCATTAATGTTCAGAAAGATTAAGAGGTTTAAGATTATACAAGTTAAGTAATTGAGAGCCAGACCAAAATCTAGATCTTCTAAGACCCAACAGGGCTCCCATACTTGTGTAATAAGTTTATGGAAGGACAAAATAGCAAAAATAATAAATATTAATAGTTAGCAATGTTTGTAATAGACAGTGGTTCTAAGATACAGGGTTGTGTTAGAATTAAATGAGATTCTATATATATGTAACTTAGTAGTCAAGAAATTTAGCATGCTTCAACTATACAATCTATACTTAACGTGTATGAAGAATAGAAATGATCTCAAACAGAAAGTTCCAGAATATATATTTAATTAATATAAGTCAACCTAGTGCCCATACCATAAATACCTCCACAGGAGACTAAACGGCAAGATGGTATGGTCATTTTTAATAAATATTTTGGTATGGGAGCGCCTGGGTGACTCAGTCAGTTAAACTTCTGCCTTCGGCTCAAGTCATAATCTCAGGGTCCTAGGATTAAGCCCCACATTGGGCTTCCTGCTCAGCAGGGAGTCTGCTTCTCTCCCTCCCTCTGCCCATCCCTCCCACTTTGTGCTTGCTCACTCTCTGTCTCTCTCTCAAAAATAAATAAATAAAATCTAGTAAATAACTTAGTAGCTAAATATTTCAGTATGCTTGAAAAGAAAATGTGTCCTGCAGCTGTTGAGTATTCAGGTTACCAGCATATCCATTAGATCAAGCTATTTAACATATATTAAATCATACTTGCATTCTGGGAATAAATCCCATTGGTCAGAGTATATAATCCTTTAATATGCTGCTGAATTGAGTTTGCTAGTGGTTGTTGAGGATTTTTGCATCGATATTCATCAAAGAGGATATTGGTGTGTAGATTTTTTTGTTTCTTATAGTATCTTTGGCTTTGGTATCAGGGAAATGCTGGCCTCATAGAATGAGTTAGGAAATGTTCCTTGTTGATTGTTTGGAAGAGTTTGAGAAGATTAGTATTAATTCTTTTATGTTGCTAGAATTCATCAGTGAAGCCATCTGGGTAGAGGGCTTTTCTTTGTTGGGAGGTTTCTGATAACTGATTCAATCTCCTTACTAGTTAGTTATAGGTCTATTCAGATTGTCTATTTCTTCACGATTTAGTTTTGGAAAATGGCATGTTTCTAGGAATTTGTCCATTTCCATATAGGTTATCCAATTTTGTTATCACACATTTGTTCATAGTATTCTTATAATCCTTTTTATTTCTTTGGTGATAGTAATGTTCCCACTTTCATTTCTGATCTTAGTAATTTGAGTCTTTTGTCTTTTTCTTAGTCAATCTAACTGAAGTTTTGTCAATTTTGTTGATCTTCTCAAAGAACTAACTTTTTGTTTTGTTGATTTTCTCTATTGTTTTTCTATTCTCTATTTGTCTCCATTCTAATCTTTATTATTTCATTCTTTCTGCTAGTTTAGGGTTTAATTTGTTCTTCTTTTTCTAGTTCCTTAATGTGTAAAGTTAGGTTGTTGATTTGAGATACTGTTTTAAAATGTGTTTACAGCTATAAATTTTTCTTTTAGCATTGCTTTTACATCTCATAAGTTTTGTTATGTTGTATTTTTGTTTTCATTTGTCTCATGGTATTTTATGATTTCTCTTGTGATTTCTTCTTTGACCTTTGGTTATTTAGGAACTCTTATACATTAATGATGGGAGTATTAATTTGTACACCCAGTTTGGAAACAATCTGGCATTATCTTGTTAAGGTGAACATTTTCATACCTAACAACTCATCAATTCCATTCCTTCTTCATGTATTTTGTAATTTTTGTTTGAGACCTGGACATCTTCATAGGACAGTAAAAACTGAGGTATTTATGCTTGGAAATAGGTGTGCTTCTTCTTTTATTAGCCTCTAGGGGTTTGAGTCAATTAAGTCAGGTGTTAAGCTGTATCTGGGTTTTATTTCTGCTATGCTTACTGTCTGTGAAACACAGGCTTCCAATTTCTCTGAAATCACCTTGTTTTTAGGATTCCTGAAGGACCGGCTTTTGGATTCATTGATTTTCTCTAATTCCTTCTTTGTTTTTCAGTTTTTCCTTTTATTAGTTGCCTCTCTGATCTTTATTATTTCCTTTCTTCTGGTTATTTTGGGTTTCTTTTATTCCTCTTTTTCTAGTTTCTTATGATAGAAGCTGAGGTCATAGTTTTGGAGAACTTTACTTATTTCTAATATAGTCATTTTAGTCCTCTAAATTTCTAAATACTGCTTGAGTTACATCCCACAAATTTTATTTTATATTTTTAAAACATAATTATTTATTTATTTGAAAGAGAGAGAGAGAGAGAGAGAGAGAGTGAATGCATGAGCAGTGGGGGAGGGGGAGAGGGAGAAGCAGACTCCCACTGACCAGGGAGCCTGATGCAGGGCCTGATCCCAGGACCCAGAGATCATGACCTGAGCCAAAGGCCAATGCTTAACCAGCTGAGCCACCCAGGCACCCCACATCCCACGAATTTTAATGTGTATTTTCATTAAATTCAAAATACTTTCCAACTTCTCTATTGATTTCTGGTTTGACCCACAGTTACTGAGAAATGTGTTATTTAGTTTCCAAATATTTGAGGATTTTCTGGATAGCTTTCTGTTGATTCATTTATAATTCCATTTTGGTCTGAAAACATACTGTGTTTGACTTGAATTGTTTTAAATTTATTAGGATGTTTTCCTAGCCCAGAAAGTAGTTGGTAAATATTTAATGTGTTCTGTTGTTGGGAGGAATATTTAATAAATGTCAAATTAGATCAATTAAGCTGGTTGACAATATTGCTCAAGTCTTCTATATCATTATTGGTTTTCTGTATAGTCTACCAATTATTGAGAATGAGGTATTGAAACACCTAAGTGTACTTATGAATTTTCCCATTTATCCTGAAGTTTTAAAAGTTTTTATTAAATGTGCTTCAAAGCATTTTTATTAGGTGCATATATCTTTAGGATTGTTAATGTTATATTGATGAATCAACCACTTTATCATCATACAATTACTCTCTTTTTCCCCTGGCAACATTCTTTGTTTTGAAATCTACTCTATATGATGAGTTCAAAAAAGTTGTTAATTTTATAGGTTATATGGCTTTTCTTTGTTGTTATATGGGTGGGAATGATGTGCTTTCCAGCTTTCTGAGTCTTTTTGGAAGCCCGAGTCTCAAGGGCAATTTTTAAAAACATTAAGCATATTGAAATATCATTACTAAAATTCTTCTAGTCAAACATCATCGGGAAACTTTTGTCATTAGCCTATACATTGGCCAGCAATTTTTGGAACACTGTGTTCTAAAAATATAATAATAATAATAGTAATAATAATAATGACAATGATGATGGTGATGATAGATACATCCACTGAACACTTACTATATATGTAGCTCCATATAAACAAACAACTTTACATGCACTTTCTCATTTAACCCAATAAACATGTAAAGTAGGTGATTTTTTTATTTATGAAAGATTTAGAGAGGTAAATAACTATTCTAGGTCACATGATTTACTAACTGGGTAAACTTGTTTTTGAAAGCCAGATCTCTTAACTCTATTATATTGAATCTCATATTACATTTATATAGTATTTCATAGTTTACTAGGTGTCTTCTTATTCATGTCACTTTTAATACAACAACCCTAGGGGAAAAAAGCAGGATATATGTTATCTTCTACCTCTTTTGTTTTTTAGAGATGAGATAAGTGAAGCTCAGGAGTGATTTTTTGACTAGCCCAAAGTCTCAAAATAACTACTTGGGAAAACAAGATTTAAATTCTAGTTTTCTGGATCCAACTTCAGTACTTTTTCTACTAGACCAAGTTATCACTAAATCATGGGCAATAAACAAAGGAAATGTGGTTTTATATTAATCATATAACAATCACTGAAATAACTTTTAGAGCCACCATACTGAAGCATGCTATATTCTAGAGTATGATTATATATTTTTTCATATTATACTCTTGGTAACTAAATTGAACAAGTGGTTCATGGTTTTACTATATTCCAGGTATAAAACCAGTACTATTTATTCTTCCAAAGTCGACAGAACTTACGTATTTTGCATCCATTTTAACATATATATTTATATATATCATATATATATTTAACAATAAACCCTCTTAGAAATAAAATCATACATAAAATGCAATGAACTAAACAGATGAAAGAGGAAGAGTTCTAGTTAAATAATGGAAAGTTTGCTTCAATTTGATCTGGACCCCCAAATTGCCCCTTTCAGTTCCCTAGAACACTAGCAGAACACTGATCCAGCTGAATATATTGCTTCTCGAAACATGTCAAAAATCATGACACTAGAAATCTTATTAAATTATAATGTTTTAAAATTATTACTAAGTTATTATATTTTAATTTCAGAAAGCTAGTTTCTAGAGAATAGTTTGATTAAAGATAAAAAATTCTAGGGGCACCTGGGTGGCTCAGTTGGTTAGGCATCCAACTTTTAATCTCAGCTCAGGTCTTGATCTCAAGGTTGTGAGTTCAAGCCCCACATTGGGCTCCCTGCTGGGCATGGAGCCTACTTAAAAAAAAAAAAGGAAATGATAAAAAATTCTAATTCCTAGTTATTCCAAAAATAATCTTATAAATGTAGTGAGTCATTAACATTTTTGTGTTAAGTCTGTGTTTGTTCAAAGCAATAAAATCCTATTATTGCCTGACAAAAAAAATAACTAGAACACTGCTAAATTATGTTTCCTTCAAAAACTTGTTATATATAATCTCAACAGATTTAAGTGGGAATGTAATGTTTCTCTGTTTTCATGGAAAAACATAAATTCAGGATCCAGATCTAGAGAAAGAAATTTCAGGTAATGAAACTCCTGATTTCACAAATTTTCCTCAGCAATTATCTTTATATTACTGATATACCATTTCCTATGCTTTATCCAGAGCTCCTAACAATATCAGAAATATAGGACAGATATTCTTAACCTAGAGTTAGTCTAACCTATAGTTTATTCTAACATAAAGCACCAACTGAATGGCTTGTACCAATTTCTTCATGGTGTAAAATTCCTGTGACAATCCATAAGCAGATTTGTGTGAGTAATTTGAGCTGGGGAAAGGTGGAGAGTGGAGTCTATTTTCAGGCTTCCTTGATGGGGTGGCACACCTTCTTAAGGCTTAGACTGTGATCCCTGTAGTTGCCCTTATCTTCCACTCATCAGATCCAGAAGCCACACAATAATGGTTGGTATTCACCACTTTTTCCGGGCTCACATATTCTCTACCATAAGACTCATGTGCTGCTTATTTCCATTCTCCTATTGTTTTCCAGATATCTTTCCCAAATAACCAGATGTCTTTTTTTTCTTAATCCTAATCAGAGTTTTTTACCTTTCCGAATCAAGTAAAGACCCTTTCTCCATCTGCTCTGTAGACTATTTTCCAAATGAAACCTCCTTCAATGTCACTGATTTGCAGTGGGTTTTCTGTTTAGCTGTTTGTCAGCACATCATAATATTAAGTTAAGCTACAACTTTATTATTCATTACACTGCTTGATTTCACTGATCTTTTTCTGATTAATGAAGACTCAGGATCTTTGAAATCCATATTGAAGTTTTAACTCCTCTGAAAGAACTCTAGATTTTAAACAGGATTTCTAACATATGTGGAATACTAAAAGTCCAAGTTCTGTGAAAGGATCTAGAAAAATATTTTTTTGTACCAGTGCCACCTCTACTAAAAAATTAACCGTGCCACAAATCAACTTAAAAAAAGAAGTTTAAAAAATAACATTATACCTTAAATTTATGCAGAAACCACCACCAAAAGGAATCATGTAAAAGGGCAATAGAGGCTTCTGAGAGAAAATGGGTCTTCCAGATTTTGAAAACCTTTTCCTATGGAACAAAAGATGTATGGAGGTCAAATTAAAGTCCATTATAAAACATGTTAATGCAAATAGGCTTTATAAAGAGTATGTATCCAGTGGTTATAGACTAGCATTTTTCAAAAGAAATTTAATTGTGCCATATATATATAATATTAAATTTTCTAGTAGCCACTTTATAAAAATAAAAAGTGAAATTAATTTTAAGGATAAAGTTTATTAAATCAAATATATTTAAAATGTTATCATTTCAACATATGGGCATTAAATTCTTAATGAAATATTTTGTATTATTTTGTGGGAATAGGTCTTTCAAATATTGTATATATTTTATACTTAAAGCACATCTCAATTTGAACAATAAATTTTCATCATAAATACTAGATCAGTATTCAGACTTCATAAACACATAGTTGTGATTTTGCTCCAACCATAATTGAAAGTTTTCAATAACGGAATCAACTATTAGTTTTAAAATTTATATATAAATTAAAAGAAATAAAATAAATTCATCAGTCACACTAATCACATTTCATATACTCAACAATTACATTTGCCTAGTAACTATTGAAATGACAGTGTAGGCTAGACAAAGAACAGCAAACTCCAAGGTACATGCTATAATTTCTAAAGACAGATATCTTTGAATTCTATCCCAACAAACCCCATCATAAGTCTAGACTCCATCCAAACAGAGTGTACTCTTAAAGAAATTGATAAAAAATTGTCACATAAGGTAAATCTTGGTTTGAATAGTCACATTCAATAGATTATTTTTATCTTATTTATTTACTAAAAGTTTTTAAATACCAGATTCAATAGAGTTCAAGACTTACTTTAATGAAATCCATAGGTATGAATTCCTGTTCCTCAACACATGTCTACAAAAAGGACATCATGCAGACTTTTATACCAAAAAGATTACTTACATATTCTGTGGGGGTACTTGTCTTCCATAGGCCACTAATTATAGTATGGAGTACATTGGTAACAGCTTCAATTTAGTACTTAGTACTTAACAGCTTAGATTTAGTATTTTTTCATTACAAAGAAGATATGTGAAATACATAAAGAAAAAAGTAGAAAATTGAAATATGGGAGAAAATAATTTTGTTTAAATTATTCGCAAATTTCAAGCAAAGATGCTTTTAACTATACACTAACTCCATAACTGTTTCTAAGTTTGGTTATGTTTAGTATCACTAACTTCCTTTTTCAGTAAAATTTCAAGTTCTTTAAAGTATATCAATATTTAGTCAAAACAACCAAAAAATTAAAATTGGCTAAAAAGCCCAAAACCCAGTTTAAAAAGTTAAATGGTTCTCTCCTCTCCCCTCCCGACTTTGTGATACTCTTTTGAGTCAAGTAAATGTAAACATACCTTAAAACTTAGATTATCTAACTTGGTTCTAACATTGAGTCTAGGTTGGATAAAATTACTTCTAATTTTCTCTTGAATTTCTATTCCTGTATATCAGTATGCCTGTGGTTTAGCTTGCTCCTCTTATTTATAATATAGGTCATTTTTCACTCATTTTAATTCAATAAAATTTTTACTGAGCATCACCTGTAGCCACAGTTCCGTTCTGGGTGATACAGAGGATAATGACTATAGCACAGGAATGTGTTTTGATGGGTTTAGGTGAATTCATCAATTCCATGGATTCCCATACCTTCATTCATGTAACGGTAAACCTATAACCTTCTCTTTCCAAGTTTCAGATCCATAAATGCAATCTCTTGGTCTGTTACTATAAGCATTTCTATGAAATAACCTTTCCTGATATTTTTATTTTCCTACACTTATATTCTCTTCACTCTAATTTCATTATCTATTTATTTTAATGCCATTGCATTGTACATGCTATAGTAAGCCAATTTAAATTCTTTTTTTGAAATCAGGTAGGGGTATTAACAAATAAAACACTGGTATCTATGCCCAGATATACCCAGATGCTTGTCATACTCCACCCACCCCCACCCATATCTACTTCCACTCCTCACTTCCCTATTTCTTTCAATAATGCCAGTATCCTCCAAATTAACCATATTAATAATTTCTCATAGCTGTACATCTATGCCTTATTTATGTGATTGCCTTATGATTTGTGTTAGATGTACATGCATCCATATTTAAAATACAGTACCATCTTAGAACATGGAATGTTAGAATATTATAGATTACCCAGAACATTTATAAACTTATTTTAACAACAATAATTTATCAATTTCTTTTTATAACAATAAAGCCTTTTTCCCAAGGAAATTGTGAAAATATAGTCAGAGAAACAAATAAATAGGCTCATGATCCAGGCATAACTACAATTAGCATCTATAGTTTTTCTCTACAAAAATGGGATCAGGTGATCATATAAAGGGGGCAGACTAAGCCTTTACTCTCACCAAAATCCCACAAAATATAAAATTGAAAAACATTTGTTATCAGTATGGAAAATAAGACAGAGTATCATTACTGAATCACTCTAGATAGAATTGTCAATTTAGGTGCTCTGTAGTTGCCTAACTGAGGGGTAAACAGGTCAATCACACTCTACTTCTTGGAACATTACATCTTGAAGAGAGTGAAAAAAAAGGGGTTTAATGGTGGATTATGCTCTTTCTGATGAACTATAGTAGGAGAGAAAACAACAGGGATTTTATGTTGAGAAATGAAGAGGCACAGGAAGGCTGGAAGTGAGGGATGGAGAGGTGAGGGATGGGGAGGTGAGGTATGGGGAGGTGAGGGATGGACTTGGCCCCCTTCTAGGACGGGTTTAGGTAATTCATTCCAAGGCCAAGTCCATCCCAGAGAACTATCTGGAAGGAATCTGCCTGGGGTATAAGGAACATTGTTGAAACCTGCAAGAAACAGAAACCTTGTTAGGTGACCACCTAATATTTAAGGGGGAAATCAATATTAGGTACCACCCAACTCTCATCCTACCCTTGGCAAGCAATGGGCAATGATCTAGTTACTGTCTATGCCTGCAGTTTTTCAATTTGCTATCTTATAGGGATACTACTCAAAAATTCCCCAGACACTTGGAAAAAGGTGGCGTTGTAGAGAAGGGCTCTCATAAGTTATTCTGGGGTCAAAATAAACAGACTAAAATCTCTTAAGCTGATAAAGCAGGCAGAGGGAGGAGAAAACACTCGTTACAGTCACATGCCAAGACAACGCACAGTAGCAACCTCAGACACCTGAGGCAGTAACACAGAATCTAATACATTCTTTTCTAGTAATCAAAGCATTAAACATCACTGGTCTTTTCCTGCCAGACTGAATCATGAAATCATATTCTCAAAATGTATCATACAATAAAAATGTTTACGTACATCAAAGTTATGGGCTTTTAAAATAAAAAGATAAATTCGTTCAGCATCCAAATGTCTGGGTAGTTGAGTAAGCTCATTTGTTTTGAATCCTGAGAAGCTGCAACCCTAGAAAGAGGGAAATATCACACAACAGTCATTACTTTACCCTTTCCAGTAAAGTCGTCTCACAGGACTACAGAAGACAGATAAATATTTAACCATAACTCATTAACATAATTATTTTACTTCCATTTATTAAAATAAGTGAAAACTATTTATCCTAGTTTAAAAAAATCTTCCTATTTTCTGATTCTCTCAAATTAAGAGCCCTGGCATATTCATATGCCAAATCCAAAAGCAAAACAAAATCACATTTCAGAACCAACTTGGCAACTCAAATGATCAAGAATTTTAGCTAGACTACCCATAAAGAAAGACTAGGCAGAAGGAGAAAGCTTCTATGCCTGTTCCCACCTCTCTCTCTTACAGTCCCATCTATATTTATAGCTAAATCTATATTATTGTAAACATTCTTTATTTCTATATAATACTTCTGATACATAATCTTATAGAACAGAAATTTTAAATACCTCTACAGTCTTCTTTGTCTCCATTTCATTTGAAAGCTGGAAAACATTTAAATAAAATGTTTAAAATTCTAAATTATATTTTTATATTTTGTAAATTTGTTCAGTTAATTGTGTGTGTGTGTGTGTGTGTGTGTGTGTGTATCTCCTACTGAAGCCTAGAATGCTGTCACTGTGCTAGATGGTAGGAATACAAAGATGGTCCTTGCCCTCAGGCTAGTCATAGTTCAATAAGGGAATGAGATATATATACAAACAAAACAGAGAGATAAGGGCTATAATAGAAATATAAAACTACTTATTGCACTTTTGGTTCACTGAGAAATAGACTTTGAGGTGGAGTTTAGTATTTAGAATGTCTACTGGGAGTGCCTTTGGGATCAATATCTACAGAAGGCAAGGGGAGAGGCATAATTGGGAAGTTGGAGAAATCAGCTATGCTACAAGTCTCACAGCCTCAGTGGAATCTAAAAGGGGCTCTAGAGCTGAAAGGGCCTATCATAGTTGTCCTGCATTGGGTTGAAAGAGCCAGGCCTTTCTGCCCACAACTTGATCAGTCACTGGATATAGGTGGTTCCTGGAAGGGTATGTCTTTGGAAGAAGTTCTCTGTAGGTGAAGCAACCCCAAAGGGGCTGACAGCTGAAGGGTGCCCCACTAACAGCACTCTTAGCAGCTAGGACAACAGATTCTTCCTTGACGGGGAATCTGGGTGGTGCATCTCTATGTCCACCATACTACTTTACACAGAGAATAAGTAGCCTTCTGTATACATTAGTTTTTGATCATCCAGACATGTTGATAAATTGTTTATTAATTTCCACATCCCCACTTCTTCCAGAAATAACTAAGCTCACAGGCAAATCATACACACACACACACATTATACAAAACACACATTATAGAGGAAATGACATAGGAAACAAATTTGAAAGAATGATAACAGATTGCTAAAAGAAAGAGAATGAGGGGCGCCTGGGTGGCTCAGTTGTTAAGCGTCTGCCTTCGGCTCAGGTCATGATCCCAGGGTCCTGGGATCGAGCCCCACATCGAGCTCCCTGCTCGGCGGGAAGCCTGCTTCTCCCTCTCCCACTCCCCCTGCTTGTGTTCCCTCTCTCGCTGTCTGTCAAATAAATAAATAAAACCTTTAAAAATAAACAAATAAAATTTAAAGAAATGGTATCAACTGTACATATTATTTAGTAATTCACTTTTTTTTCACTCAATATTATGTTTTGACAATCTACCCAAGTTGATATTTATGAAATCTGTTAACTTCCACACAGCTTTGTTACCGACCTACCTCTTCCCCTCTGGAAAATATAAATAATAATCAAATCAACTGAAGTGCATAGTTGACTTTTGCCAAATATCCAAAGAACAAATGTATATATACATATATATACACACACATATATATATACACACACACACATACATAAAACAAATGATATCCCTATATAACTACTATGCTCTATAGTCTACAGACTAGAAAGAGAAATAAAGCTAAGTAACCCATTTTCTGGGGTTAGTAAAATTTTGATACCAAAACCAAAAGAAAATCATATCTTATCAAACATGGATGCAAACATCCACACAAAACAATAGCATATAAAATCCAGTAATGCAATAAAAAAGTATACCCTAAGAATATAAGAATATCTCAACTTTGGAAAAGTTATTAATGTCGGGCGCCTGGGTGGCTCAGTCATTAAGCGACTGCCTTCGGCTCAGGTCATGATCCCAGGGTCCTGGGATCGAGCCCCACGTCGGGCTCCCTGCTCAGCGGAGAGCCTGCTTCTCCCTCTCCCACTCCCCCCTGCTTGTGTTCCCTCTCTCGCTGTGTCTCTCTGTCAAATAAATAAATAAAATCTTTTAAAAAAAAAAGTTATTAATGTAATCTGCCACAGAGATTAAAGGTTGAAAGTAGCTTCTGCTATCATCACAGATTATTTTCCTCTCCATTTCAAACCATGAAGATTCTTTTTCAAGTGTCTGAGCACAGCAATACCTGTATCTAGATCTCTAACTGATCTATATCTAATCTACATCATATCCACAAAGCTTTAATAAACTAGGAATAGAAATAAATTTCATTAATCTAAAAAAAGATAGCTATCTAAACATTTAAAATGATGCTTGTAGCAAAGTACTAGCATTCTTTCCAAATCAAAGACAAGATGAGAAACCATTAACATTCTTGAATAATATGTATATATCAAAAATAATTTCCTATATGCCAACAATAACCCACTGAATAACATAATGGAAAAGCAATTTCACGGACATTAGTAATAAAAATTTAAGATACCTAAGAATAAATTTAACAGGGAATATTTAGAACTTATACGAAGAAAATCACACAAATTTACTGATGACCTAAAATAAAATCCTTGTTTTACTTTCTTACACAAAAATAAACACTAGGTAGATTAAAGAATTAAATACACACACACACACAAATATCTGCAATAATAATAGAACAGAACACAAGTGAATATATGTATGATCTTCTGACAAAGTCTTCTTAAATATGGCACTAAAGGCAGAAAACTTCAAAAGAAAATTATAGATCCACAAAAATGTAAAATTCTATATGACAAAAAAACCCTTTTAAAAGGCAACAAAGAAATACATATTACTGAAGGGGTTAATATTTTTAAAGCATAAACAGCTCTTAGAAATAAAAAAAAAGAACAGCCAAAAAAAAAGCCAAATTTCATAAATAGGCAATTCACAGTAAAAGAAACACAAAGACTAAGAAAAACCTAACGTATCAACTTCATTAGTAAAACATACACAATTGATAACATTTATGCTTATCAACTGTGCAAACCACAAAAAATATAGTATTAAATGTTGACAAGGAAATGGATAAGAGATCAATCACAAACCCTATTGTTATAAATTGGTACTGCCTTTCTAGAGAACAATTTGGCAATAGGTATCAAAACACTTAGATTTTCACATTTCTTTTCCTATGTGGTTCCACTTCTGGAAATTTATGTTAAGAAAATAATCATGGACAAGCACAGTCTTTAGTTCCAAATATGTTCACAACAGCTTTGTAAATAATAGCGAATAATGAAAATTACCTAAATGTCTAACCAAAGGGCTATTACATTAGTTTACTTTTAAGATGGTGGAGAATATATATTAATGAAAATTTCATAATACATTTAATGAATTACAAATATATAATTTACTCTGAATTTTCTAAATTATTTTTTAAAATAAAATAAAAGAAGAATGAAAGCAACAACTAGATAGTGACGTACATGCGATTTATCTATAAATGATAGAATTAGGGTGCTTATCCTTTCTACTGCTCATCTATTTCTTCTAATTTTCTAAAATGACTACTTTAGTCATAATCAGGAAAAAATAAAGTAATTTTGAAAATTGAAAAATAACATTTAGTGAGGTGGATAGACTAGTGGTGGCACTTAAAGTCTTTATAGCTTTAACATTATATAATTTTAGAATGTATTTTTGAAAAGGATTAAGTTTCTAAAAGTAATTCAAAGTCTATTATAATTCTAATAAAAAAAAATCAGAGTTTTTTTTTTAAATTGACAAAGCAATTCTAAATAATCAGAAAGAATTGTTAATTTTTTCTAAAGGAAGAGGACTGATACAGAACCTGCACTACTAAGTATAGGTTATTATAAATTATTAAATAACTGGAGGTTGGAATGTATACATTAAATTAAGTCTTCAAGTAATTTATAGTAATGTGAAAATGCCAACATTCTAATATTAAGTGTGTAAAGAAGAATATGAGTCTAGCTATTTTATTTTATTTTTTTTTTTTTTTTTTTTTTTTAAAGATTATTTATTTATTTATTTGAGAGAGAGAGAATGAGAGAGAGCAAGCACATGAGAGGGGGAGGGTCAGAGGGAGAAGCAGACTCCCTGCCGAGCAGGGAGCCCGATGCGGGACTCGATCCAGGGACTCCAGGATCATGACCTGAGCCGAAGGCAGTCGCTTAACCAACTGAGCCACCCAGGCGCCCGAGTCTAGCTATTTTAAAAACACATAGATAGATACACAAATAGACAATAAAAGACTAACAAGAAAATTAAAAAAAAATTCTATCAGTGCTTATCTGTGAAATTATAATAATTTTCTGTGAAAATATAATTTTTCAAGGAAGATGAAAACAAATACCATACCATTATCTTCTTTCTCCTATGGTACTTCCTTAGAAATGCCTTGTATCTTTCCAAATTTCCTTTAGAACCTTTAAAAGAATGAGACATATATGTACACACATATATATCTTTTAAAGTGAAAAAAATTTAAATGCTTTAAAGAAATTATATATAAAACTATTCAATGAGATCAACTATTTTGATAAGCATAATGCTAGACATGCATACCCTTAGTTGAATGAATGAATATTGTATCTTCTGTTTCCTCTTTTTAGAAATCTCATGTTCCAACTAATATATCTTTGGTACTTACTCATAAATCTAAAGTTTTACCTCAATACCTTCCTACTGAACAAGCCCATGTTTTTCAAATAGCTCAGCTACTTATGTCTGGTTGTTTCATGGTCACCTTAAATTCAGTGAAGTACAGTACTTTGGAGCAAGGCCTAGTGAAAGTTTATGGGAGACAACTTTGAAGTCAGGTAACCCAGACTGGAGTCCAAACTCAGATATTTACATATTGAGGACAATGAGTATAAAATTATTTTTTTGAAAGTGCACACCTGTGCTTGCTCACTCTCTCTATATGTCTCCCTCCATTTCTCTCTCTAAATATAATATATATAGCTTATATAATTTCAAAAATATTTTTTTAAATTTAAAAAGTGATTAAAAATTCAATACGAAAATTTAAAATAAAATAGTAGTGAATTTATTAGTAGTATAATAAACAAATTCTCAGAATTTGAAAAACCAAGGTCAAAAAAGGATATTAAATATTTAAGTAATATAACTAATTAAATGCATTTAATACATAGAAAATACTTTATAAGTACAACTAATATTATCATTTTTAAGGATTGTATTATGATAAGTTTGCCAATTACATAAAGAATGATACAAGAATCACCATTAGTATCTAAAACTATTCTGGAAGTATTAATAAATACAACTAGATGAGAAAAATGTTATATAAATACTGAAAAGAAGTAAAAATGATCATTACTGGCAGATATGCTTTTTCCTCAGTCTGCAGTTTTTCACCACTGAATTCTAAACACTTCCTATACAAGCTAACCTAGTTCATGTAGCTCAACTTACTTTGGATTTTATGTGTTTCTGTTCTTATGTTCTGACCCTTGCTGACTTGCTTGTCTCAAGTACCAATACAGAACTGATCTAACCCTGTTTCCCTGATACTCAGCCACCTCCGCTGCAGCTTAACAAAGTTCACAACTATTTTAGGCTTTGTTCTAACAACACTTTCATTAAATCCACATGTTCATGTTCAACTAAAAATCTTGATTGAACTCTGTGGAAATGAAGAAGTTTTAAAAATAAAATAAAATAATGTTTATGTTCGTAGATATTTTATACATTAGGATTTCATTCTTTATGAGAATGCACACAGACACACAAAACTGACCATTACTTTACTCATCAAAAATAAGGTTTACTTGTATCAAAAATTATGCTCCGCCACTCAAATATTTTAGAGGCATGGCTTTTCAAAAGGACTGAACATTCCTCTAATCTTGACTCCATGGCCATGAGTGCATCATGTTTTCGAGGGACAGTTTCCCACAGATGTGTATAAATTGAAGTAAATGAACTATCTTCTTTTATTTTCTTCACAGTGTGTAACCATTCATCACTATCTCCAAAATGGATTTCCCTTGGCCAATAATCCTGCAAAAAATGTGAGAGAATATAACCTAAGTCATTTTTAAATTTAAATAATTTAAAAATTTAAATTATATTTAATTTTAACTTAATTATTTAAATTTAATTATAATGATATAATTAATTAAATTTAATTAATTAAATTTATTTATTTATTTATTTAATTTTTTTTTTTTTAAAGATTTTATTTATTTATTTGAGAGAGAGAATGAGAGACAGACAGCACGAGAGGGAAGAGGGTCAGAGGGAGAAGCAGACCCCCCGCTGAGCAGGGAGCCCGACGTGGGACTCGATCCAGGGACTCCAGGATCATGACCTGAGCCGAAGGCAGTCGCTTAACCAACTGAGCCACCCAGGCGCCCTAATTAATTAAATTTATATTAATAAAAATATTTATATTAATTTAATTATATTTAAATTTAAATAATAGAGTTCTAAATCAATGAGCTAAAACTGAGATTTAATTCCACAGCATTACCTTCTTTTACATTATTGAAGTATAATTGACATACAATGTTATATTAGTTTCAGGTGCCCAACATATTGTACAACACAGCATTACTTTTCATTAAATGCATTTCTAAAAAAAGTGAAACAATCATAAACTTTAGAAGTTTCAGATTTTTTTTTAAAGATTTTATTTATTTATATGACAGAAAGAGACACAGCAAGAGAGGGAACACAAGCAGGGGGAGTGGGAGAGGGAGAAGCAGGCTTCTCGCTAAGAGAGCCTGATGCTGGCTAGATCCCGGGACCCTGGGATCATGACCTGAGCTGAAAGCAGACCCTTAACAACTGGGCCACCCAGGTACCCCAAAAGTTTCACATGTTTTACAAAAAACCTTTCTGAATCATTTGAAAGTAAGTTGCTTACTTGACTGATGCCCCATCATCCTTGAATACATTAGTATGTATTTCCCAAAAACAAAAACATTCTCCTACATAATCAAAATACAACCATCAGAATTAGGAATTGGCATTGATACATTGTTCCCATCTAAGTTTGACTCTGGTCACGTCTTATCAACTGAAACAGTAATGCCCTTTATAGCAAAAGGATCTAGTTCAGTATCACTTATTACGTTTGGGCTTCATATGTCTTTAGTCTCCTTCAGTCTAAAAATTCCCCAGTCTTTTCTTGGCCTCCATGTATTTAAAACCATGAGTTCACACTGAAACCTGAAATTCCAATTCCAAACATTTTAGTTTTCTCTTTTTCCATATCACAATTACCATCTCTAACAGTGGAAAATCTAGTTGCCATTATCTTTAATGTACATATTTGATCAATCTTTTCAGGTAACCAATCTCTCCTATCCACTGGGAGCCTCTTTTTTATGTAGATGCCCTTTTCATCCTGCTTCGACTCTGACATCCAATCCCAGGCTGCCAATTCTGCAGGGACACCTTTGTTACCCCTGCTTGGGCTCTGAATTCCCATACAAGCCACAGCCTACCTCCACACCTCCTTGAAAAAACCTTCGTCCCCAGCTGCAGGTGGCTACCATCTCATTCCCTTGAGCTCTGACACCTTTGGTGTCATATGAATACTCTCCTCATCATGGTTGAGTTCAGAGAGCTTGCTCAGAGCCATCACAGCATATCCTCCTCCCCAGGGCAAATATGGACACCTGCCTTGTCTGGGCCCCCAAATGGCTTTGGGACTAAATTGTTCAGGAAGGGAAAGAGAGGAAGGGGAAAAAAGAAAGGTAAAGGAAGGGGAATCATAACCATATTTGAAAATCTAAATATAAGATTATCTTTTAATATAATCAACTAATAGCAAAACAAAGTTAGCCTACATAATTAAGGGTTTATGAGTAAAAGACTTTTTTGATTGGTAGAAAATCTACAGAGGATAAAACTCTTTAAAGGAATTTGGGTGAGATACTCTGGGAATTTAGCTAAATGGGAATAAATCTAATGTCTGCAGATCAGGAATTATAAACATGTGTTGGTTTATTCCACCTGCCTTTTTCTTCCTTTAAAGGCTTCCTAAACCCATCATACACGTCTGATTTATGAATTATGCTCTCTAATAATAACAGGTACCTGAAAAATACCCAGCTTTTAATTCTGGAAAACTTTCCCACAGATATCTAGGTCCCCCTGTCATTTTAGAAAAAAGAATATACTTTGATACATTAAGTGCCATCTCCCAAATCCTACAAATGTGTACCTTAAACAAGACACAACCACCTGGAGAAGTTTTCCTGCATTAAAATTTGCGTATTATGTGCCAAAAAGTACAAAGACCTCAGAAGAATCAGGTATGATCACAGCATACAATCCCTGGAGACAAACACTGTCAAGTCAGAATGACAGCCACATTTGGAAACGCAGTCCTTATGGGTCATGCGTTGCTATTGTTAGGGGTGTTGGGAGAGAGGAAAGAGGTGAAAATAGAAATGGCATTTGACAAGATTTTACAATATACACATACCTTTATGAAAATATATCCTTTATGTCAGACTTGAGATATCACAATCCTTATTCCTAAGATACTGAGGTATATTACAAGGTGAATAAAGTATCCTGAAATCCTATAAGCCTGATTAGACTCTGTCTTCTGTACTTTCTCAAGGTAATCAGGAGATTGACTGGTGTCCCAAAGCCATTAACGTAAAGAAGGTGATGTGTAAATAAGCCCTGATTCTTTTACTGGCTTCTTTGTGGCTGCATGATTAAATGGACACCAGATGATGATCTTGTAGTAGCTCATACCTGCCTTTCCCCTCCACTTCTCTAATTACTTTCCTCTATTATTCTTTTCTATTTTGCCTTCATCCAGTTGCTCCTTGAATAGAATATCATCTGAAAGTAACTTCTGTAGTCAGACCTAGGGGGAAGCTAAACAGGAGTAGCCAATAAGCCAACAAGCTGCCAGGCTAAAGTGAAGTCATTACTGCCAGAGAGAAAATCAGCACTACTAGGGTTTAAACATCCAGAGTCCATGGCAATTATATTCATTTATAAAGCAAATGTATTCTAATTCCTAAGAGACAAAAGAATTGGACTGGAAATTTCTGTTCCCTGAAGAGTTAAATTCTCCATTATAGCACTATAGTCTTCAGTGATAACTTCAGGAAAACATTTATCTTATTTAAAAGGCCAGTGAAGAAAGAACTGGCTCTGTACTTGTTATGTTTACTTTAATTATGGCAATTAAACTTTAGCAGTGGCAGAAGCACAAAATATTGCATGCTAGTATACAACTAGAGATTGAGCCTAGTAGCCACTAGAGAGACTTTGAAGTTTGAAAAGAGATTGTTTACTGAATATATGGTTAGGTCTTCACCCATGACCTAAGCCCTAAAAAACAGTGCCAAGGTATCCAAAAAAAGGGTAAGAAATACGAAGAATGACGTTAGAAGAAGTGACTTTTAGCTCTTCTTCCCTTAAGTTTTAATATAAGGAGGGATTTAAATAAATGGATTGATGGATGGATGGGCAGATGAATAAACAGACAGACAACAAACAAACAGGCTGTTCCCTAAATAAAGAAAATTGGATTGAAATAATTATTCTATCATAAAGTACCTTTGATCCTGTGAGAAAAATCACGGTAGGAATCTGAGTACCCTCTAGGTCTTGATTACAAATGCAGTAGACTTGTTAATGAAAATTGATACCAGTGCACCGAGAGAAGATTAATTAAAGCATTTCTAGATAAAAGTCACATGAAAGCAGAAAAACAAGACACAGAAGAAGAAATAAATAACAGGGAAGATCAAATGTGATGTATAAATAAGGAAAGAATTCAATTTTCCAGTACCTAAAGAACTGGAAAGGACTAAAAAAGTATGACACTAAAGAGAAATAGTGCAAAAGCAGGGTGATGCAAATTCCACAATGGCAAGGATTTTTCTCTGATTTGTTCATTGTCGTATCTCCAGTGTCCAGAACAATACCTGGGACCTGGTAGGTAGTGAATAAAAATTATTAAATGAATGAATGAATAGGATAAGTAAGAGAATTGATAATAATGCAACACTGGTGGAAGGGGAGGCTGTTTGCCAAGGAAATGTTGAAAAAGAAAAACAAAGCTGGGGGCATCACGTTGCCTGATTTCAAGCTCTATTACAAAGCAGTGATCACTAAGACAGCATGGTACTGGCACAAAAACAGACATATAGGCCAATGGAACAGAATAGAGAGCCCAGATACGGACCCTCAACTCTATGGTCAAATAATCTTCGACAAAGCAGGAAAAAATATGCAATGGAAAAAAGACAGTCTCTTCAATAAATGGTGCTGGGAAAATTGGACAGCCACATGCAGAAGAATGAAACTTGACCATTCTCTAACACCATTCACAAAGATAAACTCAAAATGGATGAAAGACCTCAATGTGAGACAGGAATCCATCAAAATCCTAGAGGAGAACATAGGCAGTAACCTCTTTGACATCGGCCTCAGCAACTTCTTTCAAGATACATCTCCAAAGGCTAGTGAAGCAAAAGCAAAAATGAACTTTTGGGACCTCATCAAGATAAAAAGCTTCTGCACAGCAAAGGAAACAGTCAACAAAACAAAGAGGCAACCCACAGAATGGGAGAAGATATTTGCAAATGACACTACAGACAAAGCACTGATTTCCAAGATCTATAAAGAACTTCTCAAACTCAACAGCCAAAAAACAAATAATCAACTCAAAAAATGGGCAGATGACATGAACAGACACTTCTCCAAAGAAGACATACAAATGGCTAACAGACACATGAAAAAATGTTCATCATCATTAGCCATCAGGGAAATTCAAATCAAAACCACACTGAGATACCACCTTACACCAATTAGAATGGCAAAAATTGACAAAGCAAGAAAGAACAAATGTTGGAGAGGTTGTGGAGAAAGGGGAACCCTGTTACACTGTTGGTGGGAATGCAAGTTGGTACAGCCACTTTGGAAAACAGTGTGGAGGTGCCTCAAAAAATTACAAATAGAGCTACCCTATGACCCAGCAATTGCACCCCTGGGTATTTACCCCAAAGACACAAATGTAGTGAAAAGAACGGCCATATGCAATCCTATGTTCATAGCAGCAATGTCTGCAATAGCCAAACTGTGGAAAGAGCTGAGATGCCCTTTAACAGATGAATGGATAAGGAAGATGTGGTCCATATATACAATGGAATATTACTTAGCCATCAGAAAGGATGAATACCCAACTTTTACATCAACATGGATGGGACTGGAGGAGATTATGCTAAGTGAAATAAGTCAAGCAGAGAAAGTTAATTATCATACGGTTTCACTTATTTGTGGAACTTAAGGAATAGCATGGAGGACATTAGGAGAAGGAAGGGAAAAATGAAGGGGGGGACATTGGAGGGAGAGACAAACCATGAGAGACTATGGACTCTGAGAAACAAACTGAGGGTTTTAGAGGGGAGGGGGGTGGGGGGTGGGTTAGCCCGGTGATGGGTATTAAGGAGTGCACGTACTGCATGGAGCACTGGGTGTTATATGAAAACAATGGATCGTGGAACACTACATCAAAAACAAATGATGTATTGTATGGTGACTAACATAACATAATAAAATTAAATTAAATTACAAAAAAGGAACAAGAGGCTGTTATAAAAATAGAATATAAAATATTTTTATAAAAATAAAAATAGAAACAGAATGGTGATGGAGTAAGGGGAAAAGAAGCAGGAAGAGAATATGGAAATTGATCAAATAGATGAATGAGAAATGACTGAAGGTAAAAAAAAAGTACACAGAACTATAATAAGAGGAAGAGGGGAAAGATAGGAGTAGAAGTTATAAAATATTAAAATTACAAAAGAAAGATAAAAATGGTAGGAATCAGCCAAAATGGACACCTTTAGATGATGTGACAAAAGATAAATTATAAGACATGAGAAACTACCAGCTAACATGTAGGTTCCAGGTCCTGGTCTACTGCTAGCTAGTAGCAGAGCTGGGATCTGAGCATAGGCAATCTGACACCAGAGCCTCTGTTCTTAACCACTACACCACTATGCACATACATACCTTTGCTTTTATAGTTTAGAGGGAAATTAAATAGATAGGCTTTCCAGGAAGCCATAAGCAGTTTAGAATATATTTTAATTTCTGTTTTGTTTTATTCATTTGTTTGTTTATCATATGCCTCATTTCTAAAAAAATGACAGCTCCATGAAGGTGGGGATCTTTTTCTATTTTTATTCACTGATATATTCTAATTATTCATGTGGTTGGCATGTAATAGGTACTCAAAAATATTTCTTGAGTGAATTTGAGGAAGTTATTATTACCTTCTTACCAATGCCTCTAGACAAAAGTTTTGTCCAGCAAACAAAAAATTAAATATCCAGTCATTTTATTCCTGGATGTTTTCAAACATCCAATAGCTTGGCAATGCAGAGACATAGACATACCTTAAAAAAAGTAATTACAGAATACAAGTATTTGGCTGGGAAATCCAGACAATAAAAAACATTTTACAGATAAACCTATAAATGATAAAATGGTGCAAATGGATATATGTTGTTTTATCAAATGCCATCTGATAAAAACTGAAGGCTATCAATATAAGTGCATACAAAGATAGTGCTGCTTACACGCCGTTAGTAAGACATATGCTTTGATATTGATTTTATTGTCTTTGGTGAAGGGCTGGTGTAAACCTATGATCTTGATTTGATTAGCATTATTCTTAAGCAGAGTGATTATGCATTTTCCAATTCAAATAATTAGAAATTTTCATCTGAAATCATAGATTCTTAAACATGTATGATGGTATAGTCCAAATGTCTCCATAATTATTCACTGAGTTTGGCTTGATTTTAACTATAATCCTTTTCCCTTGGCATTAAAAGACCTCAAACATTGTGATTAGGTTACAGCACATTTCCATCATTTAAATCAAAATAATTGCAAAAAGCTTGTCTTAATAGTAGTTTAAAAAATTAGGCTCTGCCACAGTGATTGAAATAAACTCTTATAAACTAGGAATATTTTCATTTTCTATTTGCTCCTAAAGGGAACTCAGTGCTTTTCTAAAACATTAAAAAAAAAATTATTTAAACAAAGAACAGAAAATAGATGTTTAAAAATAGATATTTTTGAAATTCTATTCTCAACACTTTAGTTGTAGCAAATTCTGTTTATATATAAGCATAAATAGGTGCAAATTATTTAAAGTCCAATGTACACACCTCATTAAAAAAAGCCTCCTTTTCTCTCTGTTTTCCACACTAACATCTTTATCCTAGCTCTTGACATTCTTTTTTTTTTTTTTAAAGATTTTATTTACTTATTTATTTGAGAGAGAGAGAGAGAGCATAAGCAGAGAGAGTTGCAGGCCGAGGGAGAAGCAGGCTCCCTGCTGAGCAGGGAGCCCCATGGAGGACGACTTCCCAGGACCCTGGGTTCATAACCCAAGCCAAAGGCAGAGGCTTAACCGACTGAGCCACCCAGGTGTTCCTCTTGCCATTCTTCAATGCAAAACAAACCTGACCTTCAGACTCACAAGTGTATAGACCCAAGGGAAAGCTTGTAGCAAGCCCAATAACCCCAGAAGTCAGTATTACTCATAATAATGGAAACTAGAGCTTTCAACATGAAAATACATTTTGAATATTTCACTCTGATTCAACAATCAAGGAAACTGAACACCTCTGCAAACTACTTGTTAGTCTAAGCTGTGGTACATGGATAAATGAGGTAAGTACTCATAATTATCAGACAGTCTTTTTTTTTTTTAATATTTTTTATTTATTTTTTGACAGAGAGACAGCAAGAGAGGGAACACAAGCAGTGGGGAGTGGGAGAGGGAGAAGCAGGCTTCCCATTGAGCAGGGAGCCCGATGCGGGTCTCAATCCCAAGACCCTGGGATCATGACCTGAGCCGAAGGCAGATGCTTAACAACTGAGCCACCCAGGTGCCCCTATCGGATAGTCTTTAAGGTGTATTTAGACAAACACCCTACATCAGCAAAACTATTTAAAATGTTTGTATAATTCTTCTGATAGGATATAAAACTAGAATTTTCTCAAAGTCAAAAAGAGAACAGAATATTGACAAGAGGGAAAGGCTACAACATAGAGCCTACTGAAAAGAGATAAATATTTATAAGTATTTCCCACACTGAAATGTAGTTTTTTGAATTTCTATTCCTAAAGTCTTTTCCTAAGCCTCCCACATCTCCACAACTGATATTTTTTTTATTTTTTAGTTTTTTAGAGAGGGGGAGGGAGAGAGAGAGAAAGAGAGAGGCAGAGGGACAATCCCAAGCAGGGGCTCAATCGATCTCACAACCCTAAGATCATGACCTGAGCCGAAATCAAGAGTCAGACGCTTAACTGACTGAGCCACCCAGGCACCCCTCTACAAGTGATATTTTAAAAGATGTATTGGCACATAAAATAGATGTTCTACTCACCCAATTTTGAAACTTTAAGAATTCTTCAATGTTCTTTGGAGGTTTTTGCATTTTCTAATGAAGTAAAATCAATATTGCCAATTAACATAAAATCAGACTGTTTATGATGTTTACATATAATTTACTTACGTAAATGATACTGGACTTAAGTTATAATTTTCAGAGCCATAAGACATTGTAAAATACTCACTTTGTAAAGTCCCTGCACTTTAGAAAGGTACAGAGATCAATGTTTAAATCCCAAGCCTCCAAACCAAATTCCATAAAAGGCTTCCCTCTTATATATTGCTCCTAGAAAAAAACTCCACATGAATCCTCTTGAATATCCTCATTTCAAATTCCTACAAGAGTTCCGAGATATTTTGGACTATCTTGGATGGTGTCTACAATAAATTCAGAGCCAAAAATATAGTAACTTGCCCCTCTTGCTGATGATGTATTTAAAAGGCCACACTAGTGACATGGTGAAAATAATTTAAATATTTGAATATTTCAGTGTAATAAATAATAATCTCATTTTTATTAGTAGTTTCCTCATAAGTTGAAAACATATTCTTTCATTAGACAAATTAATTTTAATCAAGACCACATCTTGTTCTTCCTTGCCTTAGAGACTGTGTACACATTCTTTCTTCTGCTTGGAAGGTTCCCTGTCCCAAGCCCTCTCCCTCCAATCCCTTCTTGGCCTATTTAACTCTTATTTTAAAGATCAAATTAAAAGTAACTTTTTCTATGAAGCCTTCCTTATTCCCCCAAATGATTATCTATTGTAACACACAGCAGATTCATATCTATATGAGGATAGAAACTATGGTATAATCACTGCTGAACTGTCAAAATTTCATACAGTGACTGGCTCAGGGTTAGTGCATAGTAAGTACTTGCAATATGTATAAATTAATGAAGAAATGAGTAGATAAATGTCAGAGAAATGTGTTGTTATTTAGAAGAATAGTAAGACCAATTCTAGAGAGTGAAAAACCAGTTAGAAGAAGGACAAATAAGAGGAATTCAGGGATGCCTGGGTGGCTCAGTTGTTAAGTATCTGCCTTCAGCTCAGGTCATGATAATGGTCCTGGGATTGAGCCTCACTTTGGGCTCCCTGCTCCACGGGAAGCCTGCTTCTCCCTCTCCCACTCCCCCTGCTTGTATTCCTGCTCTTGCTCTCTGTCAAATAAATAAATAAAATCTTAAAAAAAAAAAATAGAGGAATTCAGAATATCCTAATACAGTATCCTAATGATCTGATATTGACATGTCTGAAAAGATTGTAGTATATTTTAATTTACTAAAATACATATTTCACAGCAATATATAAAATGATCAAGATTACAAAATCACCATATTTTTGTAAAAATATCTACACACTTGAGGTTCAAGAGAATATCTCATTCTCTAATACTGTTAAAATATATGATGAATATAAGCAAATATATAACAGACAATAACAAATAACAAAATAAAAGGTATATGTGACAATCATTATAAAAATAAGTATTCAAAAGCAAAGCTGCATAGAGCTGTGAAAAAAATTTAATGGAAAACATGGGACTCTAGACTGAGAAGGTAATAAATAAGATGGTGTGCACAGAATGCTTAGAGACAAAAAAAATGTTCAGGATACAATATCTTCAGAGAGAGTGAGTGTAGTAGTTTTGCTAGAAGGAAGCTATCAGTATATTTAGAAATACATGGAATATAAAGAGGCTAATTAAAACAATCTAAATGTTGCCTTTTTTTCTTATAATGGTTATCAAACCATTTCTAGTACAAAGCACTAAAAATAATACCCACATTTAAAAAAAAAATTTTTTTATTTGAGTACAGTTGACACACATTACATTAGTTTCAGGTGTACAACATAGTGATTCAACAACTCTGTAGGTTATGCTCTGCTCACCACAAGTGTAGCTACCATCTATCACCATACAGCACTATCACAATATCACTGTCTATATTCTCTATGCTGGACCTTTTATTCCTGTGGCTTATTTATTGCACAACTAGAAGCCTGTATCTATTCTTCTTCACCCATTTTGCACAACCCCCTAACTCTGGCAACTATCAGTTTGTTCTCTGTTTTTATAGTTCTGGTTCTGCTTTTGTTTGTTTATTCATTTGTTTTGCTTTTTAGATTCCACATGTAAGTGAAATTATATGGTTTTTGTCTTTCTCTGTCTGATTTATTTCACTTAGTATAATACCTTCTAGGTCCATCCATGTTGTTGCAAATGGCAATATCTCATCGTTTTCATGGCTGTGCAATATTCCAGGGTGTGTGTGTGTGTGTGTGTGTGTGTGTGTGTGTGTGTGTGATATCTTCTTTATCCATTAAAATAATACCCACATTTCAATTAAAGGAAATTAGAAAAATGTATTAAGGAAGTGAAACTTACATGAGAAAGCTCCAGTTAATTTCAATATAAAATCCCAAAGTTCTCTAAGGTAAATGTTAAAAGGAGGTAGGCATAAATTAAAATGGACTTCCGCTCTCAGTATAATGTAGAAGGATTCAAAACATCTATGCTCCCATAGTAACAACAAAAGAAACCCAGACAAAATAAAAATCTTACTTTTCTATGAGGTTGGTGAAGAGCAGTGGGTGCCAGTAAGCAGGACTGGCTACATCATTTGTGCCATTGCCAAGTCCCTTGTTCAAAAATTAAGAATTTTAAGATGGTAACATGAGACCATTAAACCAAGTGTGGGGTCCACTTAATCACGAAGCCTTGTGCAACTGCAAGCCTGTGAAGCCTCCCTACCTGGAAGCCTTAATGACCAGAAATCCAAAAAGAAATATTCTCTTTATAAGTGAGTATAAAGCTCTGGCAGCTTCCTTACCCGGCAGTGAGCTCTGACCATCCACTGAGGAAAGTGTTGGCCTGCCATGGTGCAGTAACTTCGCAAAGATGAAGAGAAGTCAGTTGGACCTTAGCCGTTGGCATGAGCTGGAGGAACAAACTGGAGTCTGAAAGACACCCAAATACAAAAACAAATGAGTCAGACAAACAATCCCTTCCCAGACCCCTATGCCTCACTTCCAAGCTTTGTCTAAAAAGCAGCAGTCGAGGAGGGGCTGGAAAGACAGAGAACTTATTTGGGCCAACACATTCTTATGGTACTTGGGTTCCAGGGCCCTGACAGAGTTGACTCCAAAGGTGAAGCAAAAATGTAAAAAAAACTTCAGTCCCGACTTCTCCCAATTCAATATTGATGAGATACGAGTTGGCTATGATGAGGGAAGTTGGAAGTTGGGTTAGTCACAGGTGAACTCAATCCAATTAAAGCTGAAGCCAACCCTAAAGTTCAACTCAAGCCTAGGAGGAATAAAAAGATCAACATCTCAATTTGAATGCCAAGGAGAGTAATAGGCTTGTGCTTTCTGAAGACTAAATAACACTAAATTACACGTCATCCTCTACAATTTTTCCACATAATGTCTAATACACAATAAAACAATTACAAGAATACAAGCAAGAAGTAAAATGGGACCCATAATCAAGAGAAAGCACAGCTGATACAAACCAATTCACTGAGAACCCAGTTGTAACTTGCAGACAAGGACTTTACAGCATCTGTTATAAATATGTTAAAGATTTTACAATATAGGTTAGATTATGGTGCATGAAGAGATGGGATATTTCAAGAGAAATAGAAATTCTAAAAAAAAAATGGAAATTCTAGAACCATGCACCTGTTAATCATAAGAAACTATTATGTCAACATTAATATTGGATAAGATAGACTTCAAGACAAGAAGTATTACCAGGCATAAATAAGGTTATTTCATAGTGATAAGAGGTCAATTCATTAAGAAGATATACCAATGCTAAATGTGTCTGCATCTAATAAAAGAGCCTTGAAATACATGTAGCAGAAATTTATGAAACTAAAGGGAAATATAGGCAAAAACCACAATTACAGTTAGAGATCTTAACACACCAGAGTAATTGATAAATCAAGTATGTACACACACACACACACACATACACACACACATCAGTAAGGAGATAAAAGATTTGAACAATACTTAAGTCAATCAATTTAACTTAATTGACATTTACAGAACAACTATACCTTACAAGTACAGAATCCACACTCTTTTAAACTAATGGAACATAGAACATTCACCAAGATGAACCTACGCTGTACCATAAGACAAATCTCAAAAGTTACAAATAATTGAAATCATTCAGAATATGTTCTCTGACAAGAGCAATAAAAGAGAAAACAGCAACAAAAAGACATCTAGAAAAATCTTAAATATTAAATAATCCATTTCTTTTTTTTAAGATTTTATTTATTTATTTGACAGAGAGAGAGCACACGCAGGGGGAATGGTAGGCAGAGGGACATGGAGAAGCAGGCTCCCTGCCGAGCAAGGAGTCTGGAGCCCAACATGGGACCCCATCCCAGGACTTTGAGATCATGACCTGAGCCGAAGACAGATGCTTAACCAACTGAGACATACAGGTGCCCTAAATAATCCATTTCTAAGTAAAATATGGCTCACAGAAAAAATAATAGAGAAAACTGGAAAAAATTTCTAACTAAATGATAAGGAAAGATAATGGAAACACAACATATCAGGGTTGAATAATATTTACAAATACTGATTTAAACAAAAATTGGCATATCACTATATTGAGAGATGAGGGGATAAGAAGAACGTGTGGGGGTTGAGAGAGAAGGAATGTTCATACACCTGAGGGTGGTGTTGTAAAAGAGCTTAATCACTGACTTTTATAGGAGAAAGTCAATGGATAATATCTGAAATTGTCAATTAAAAATTGCAATGTAAGTATATTTTGACATATGCAATAAAAAACAGAAAAGATATTGAAAAGACTTGAAAGAATTTTCCTTTTGAAAGAAGAACTGAGAATAGAATGGAGGAACTGGGGAATATGGGGTTTTGGTGAAAAATCTAGAATAGGGCAAACTGTTGGTGCTTACCAATATGTATATGTTTCTCTACACTTCCCAGGCTCTCTTGCAGCTAAAGCGGGAGCCTTTGGAATGTGGGCAAAGTGATATATGTCACTTTTAGGGATGACCTCTGAAAGCTTTTGTATGATTTTCCATGCTTTCTTTTTTGTCAGATAAGCTGTTGGATCCAAGTCTTAGGAGACAGTAGAACCACTAAAACTGTAAAAAAGAACCCCAAATCCAAAAAACAAACAACCTGCATCCTCGAATCTAATGTTTCATCTGACTAGTAACAACCTCAATGGATTTCCTGTGAGAAATAAAAGTTTATTGTATTAAATCACTGAAATGTTGGCGTTGTCTGTGACAGTAGTAAATTCATTATGGTGGTTTTTAAAAAATGGCCACAAATTCTTTGACAATCTTTTGAGAAGTGGCATCTATCTATGTCCCCCCTTCTATAATCTGAACAGGCCTTAAAATATACTTATAACCAAAAGAATGTGTGAGAAGTGATACTGTGTTACTCCTTGAGACTAGGTCAGAAAATAACATGTAGTTTCTACCTTATTCATTGCAACACTTGGCTTTGGAGCACTGGGCCTAACCTAAGAAGTCTAATTACCCTGCTGCCATCCTGTGAGGAAGTTCAGGCCACATGAAGAGGCTACACATATGATCTCTGCTAGCATTCGTAGACTTCCAAGCTGAATCATCAGAGAAAAGCAGCCCCTCTGTGCCCTCCTGAACACACAATTCACGAACACAATAAAAAGGTTGTTGTAAGCCATATTTTGGAATAACTTCTTACATAGCAATAGTAAGCCAATACTCACCTCACTTCAAGTAATAAGTAGCATCACTTGCTTTTGTAATTTGTGCACCTGAACTAAAGCTGTTAAAAAAAGAAAAGGGTGTAAATTATTTATTCTTGGCTTGGAGACTTTGCTATGGCTACTTTTCTTACCCAGAAAGCTCATCTTTCTTCCTAAAGCAGTGGCTTTCTAACTTTTTAAGGAGAAACACACAATAAGAAATACATTTTATAAACATGACACAACGATGTGTGCACGCGTGCGTGCAAACACACACACACACACACAGATCTTCCTTGACTTATGATGGGGTTATGTTTCCATATACCCATCCTACATTGAAAATTCATATAATACACCTAACCTACTGAATTAGGTTAGCCTAATCTGCTTTAAATGTGCTCAGAATACTTATGTTAGCCTACCACTGGGCAAAATCATCTAACACAAAGCCTATTTTATAATCAAATGTTAAATATCTCATGTAATTGAATACTGTACTAAAAGTGGCAAACAGAATGATTGTATGGGTAGAGAATAGTTCTAAGTGTATTGGTTGTTTACTCTTTTTTTATTTTTTAGATTTTACTTATTTATTTGACAGATAAAGAGACATAGGGAGAGAGGGGACACAAGCAGGGGGAGTGGGAGAGGGAGAAGCAGGCTCCCCGCGGAGCAGGGATCCCGATGTGGGGCTCCATCCCAGGACCCTGGGATCATGACCTGAGCCGAAGGCAGACGTTTAACCGACTGAGCCACCCAGGCGTCCCCTGGTTGTTTACTCTTGTGATGGCCTGGCTGATGTGGCTGCCCATTATCACAAGAGAGTTTCATACCACGTATCACTAGTTCAGGTAAATACCAAGTCAAAACTCAAAGCATGGTTTCTACTGAATGCATATTGATTTCACACCATTATAAAGCTGAAAAATCTTAAGTCAAACCAATGTTAAGTCATGGACCATCTGTAATTTAAAACTCCATGAAGTGGGGCGCCTGGGTGGCTCAGTTGGTTAAGCGTCTTGCCTTCAGCTCAGGTCATGATCCCCAAGTCCTGGGATCAAGCCCCGCATCCGGCTCCCCACTCAGCAGAGAGTCTGCTTCTCCCTCTCCCTCTACTGCTCCCCTGCTTGGACTCTCTCTCTCTCAGTCAAACAAACAAATAAATAAATAAAATCTAAAAAAAACAAAACAAAACAAAAAACTCCATGAACTAATTCTTAACCTTCCCAAGCACCATGCACTGACATTTTCACACTATACTAATTCATTTTTTAAAATGTGTAGTTTTGGGGCACCTGACTGGCTCAGTCTGTGGAGCTTGCAACTTTCGATCTCAGGGTTGTGAGTTTAAGCCCCACATTGGGCCTAGAGCTTATTGTAAAAAAATTAACAAAATAAAAAAAATTAAATGTGTTTTGACTCCATATATTTCCTTGCTTACAAAACGGACCTCCACCAATGGGTCCCACACAATCCCCTTGAAAAGCACTGCTCTAAGCCATAATCATTCTGCAAAACCTTACTCAAGTCCAACCAATAAGCCTTCATTGACCCCTCCATTCTGAGCTCTTGTGAAATTCCTACAATTTATTAGTCATGTTGTGTTTTCTGTACTACCCATTTTAACTTGATGTCCTAAGCTCCTCTAGGGCAAGCTTCTGTCCTCACATGCTAAATTCAAAGCACTCAATAAATACAATGCCATTGTGTTTCTGAATCTCACAGTTTTGACGTGCACTCCTTAGGTTTGGATTTTCCTTGGGGTGGGGCAAGGAAAAGTGGTTTTACAATCTACCCACATACTATGCTTAATTCCAAAATGGAAAAGTGCATAAAGTAGTTGCAACTCGACGTGTGTGTAGTTTTCAAGCAAACCAAAGCATCAAGATACAATTTTTCTGATAGCTTTCATTACTACTAGTACTCATCTTAACATAGCCATAAAAAAATAAAAGAACCAAGTTCTCACGACTAAAATAGTTCTGGAATAGGAAAAATGAAAAAGTGTTCTGTAGGATCGGCATTTTTCACAACTCACTGCAACTACACCTTGAGAGTATACTTCCAGAGCCGCGTCCCATTTAAGGGGGCCTCCGCCAGGGTCAGCAGGGAACTCAGCCCAGGGTTGGCGGGCTGTGAGGCCCAGTCTCACCGATCGGGCCTCGCTCTCGGATCACGTCTCCCAGGACGGGGGCGACACAACCCGCCGCCAAAAGGCTGAGGCGGGACTTCCCCCTCTAACCACGCCCCGCGTCCCTCCCCGCCCGTTACTTTCGTCGCGGGACCTGCGCGGCGCCAGGCTCTAGCAACGGCCCTAGCAACGGCCGGGCTCCTCCCTCCTGTGTCTCCCGGAAAGCGCTCCGCCGCGCCCGAGCGCGACCTCGGCCGGGCGCGCGCCTCGGGCTCGGGCGGAGCGGAAGACGCGTGGAGCTGTGCGAGGACCCGCGGGCAGTGCAGGTCTGAGTCCCACTCCGATCCCTGGTGCAGGTCTCCGAGTCCCTCTGCGGACCAGTGGTCTGGCCGGAGACGTGCGACTGCAGGGAGAGGACGCTGCTTGGCCGGGCCCTAGTGGAGGTCGTGCAGGGTGTCGCCTGAGAGCGGGGCCCAGGTCCCTGGGCTCGAGCGCTTGCAGTTTTTAGGATCCTGCGTGCCCTTTGGGAAAAAGGCTTCCAAATTTTTCCTCAGAAAACTTTTTTTTTTTGCCCTAACAATCATTTTCAGTGGTTTCCGCCCTAAGGAAAGTCTGTTCTGGCAGGTAGTCCCCTAGGAACTATATTTTTTAGTGTTTGGAGTGGTTTGCGGGGAATTGGTAATCACAGAACGAGAAGCTTAGTACCGTCATGCAGTGTATTTAAAATATTAAGATAGTGGTTACATAATAAGCCAAGGAGTCTGTTTCTTATGTCTAAATTGTTTCTTGGGAATGTAGGACAAGTAAAGAAGTATATTAATAGTTTAAGATGCCAATTCACGGAGTTGGATGATAAAATCTCTGCTTGAGTGAAAACCACAGCGTTTAAGGATTGTTTCTGTCTAAACCCTAGTGTACCATGAAAAACTAAGGCAAGACAGTCTGCCTACCAAATGATGGGTGATGTGGGAGGGGCCATTGGTCCTGTTTGAAAAAGGTGGCACGTTGGATTTAAAAAAATGAATGTTGGACCTGTGTATATTATGTGACCTGACCAGGTTCTTAAAAATACTTGAAAAAAAAATTTGAAGTGGGTTTTATCTAGTACTGAATTGGTCTGCAATACATGGTAGGGGAGTTGTTATAGTATTCCATTGGGAGGTGACTTATACCTCGGAGTTTTTAAAACATCATTGTTTTGGAAAAAAAAAAAACAAAACACCTGCCATGTTGCCCCTCCTGCCAGGCTGCAGATGGCCCATCAAGGTGGTTTGTCAGGTCCTTCAGTAGGGAGATGCATACATATGCTTTCTTTTTCAGAATGGTTTTGATTTAGTAAGTGGTTGTTGAATTCCTCCTGCTGCATAAGACACAGGGAGAGATATGTGAGATCAGTAAAGAATTCTGCTCTTGCAGAGTTGATTGCTAGGAGGGATAGCTTCACTAAAAGGCAACTCCAGACTAAAGCAGATTTTTCCATGCTAAATATGTGGAGCCAATAATAAGTGGGCAAACATAAAAAGATGTAAGAGATTGCCATAGATCATGTAAAGTCCTGACTTTGAGACTAAAAATAGAGGATTATATGCAAGGTAGAATTGATGGAACTTGGTGAGTAATTGGTTTTTTGGGAAAAGAGGGTAGAGGGGGAGTAAAAAATTAGTTTTCAACCTAAGTTGCAGAGTGATGAATGTCTCATCAAGGTAAAAATATTTATTAGTTCTTTAGGAATACATTCTTTTTATGTTTTCTAAGTAACTCCCACAACTCCACTTGTATTCCCTGCACGAATTTGATGTTAAGTATGGTTTGAAGGTTGTGAACCATCGTTTGCAACAAACTATTTGTACACATTTGAGGCAGGCTATTGGCTAGGTCAGGACAGATGCCCTTGTCATACGGTGTCAGAGAGCTTTGGGGGGAGCTGTCCATGACTTACTATTTCTGGCCTCTTCTGTGTGTGGCCACCACATCCATTGGAGAGTGTATAGGTGAGGCAGGGAAAGGAGCCATAAACATTTCCCTTTCACTGCCTCATAGGTGTTTACATTTGATTTTTGTAGAGGAAGAACATTTATATAAGGCTTCACTAATGTCTGTTTGGCTTTATGGGTGGAAGGCCAAGTGAAATATAGGGGAATACTTCAGAGGCAGAATGCACTTGGAGGGCCCTAGAAAAACTCATCAGTAGTTTTCCATTGAATGTTAGGAAACACGTTGACTTTCATGACATCCCCAGGAACTGTGTCCTTCAGCCCCATTATTGCCTGAGGCCTTTGGTGGCATATGCAAACCCCCTAAATAACTATTAGAACACCCAGGAAAATGGAGTCAGGTTGAATTAGTCCAGTCCAGTTTCTTTTTTAGGATGAGTCCCATGATGGGATAACTCAAGACTATTACAACCTAAAAATGTTTCTCTGTAAGGACCTCAGGCAACACCAGAGCAAACCCAAACCAAGACTTGGGTGCAAATTAACTACCTTCCTAAGTGCAGTAATGAGACCTCGATTGGCTTGTGACAGCTGACCTCTGGTTGCCCAGCAGGGAGTTTGTAGCTCTGATTTCTGGAGACTAATAGGATCTCTTCCCAGACTTTTAAAACTGCTCCTGTCCTTAGAATGACTGTTTGATCTTAGTCAGGATTTCTTTACCTAGATCTGTAGATGGATGCTTACAGATCTGCAAACCATCTGAAATTGTGTACAAAATATTGTGTCTGTGTATGCATTTTCTGCAGATAAGGTCCAAGACTCACATGATCTTAAAAGGATCTGAGACTCAAGAAAAGGTGACAGCTTGGTAAATTTACTTTGAATAAATTTGGCCAGTATGTTTTATTTTTTCCTTCAGTGACAAGCATCTTTTTTCTTTGCATCTTTTTATTTGGGTCTCAAGCTTACTGGGATTTATAATCTATAAAAAAACTCTTGATGAGTAATTAAATTAGTATCACTAACTTCCTGTTGGTAAATTATGTTGTATATTATGTTCCACTGGACTTTTTGTTCACTTTCTATTTGGGATACCACAAAAAAGTTTCCTGTTGCAGTCACAGCATTTCTCCTGTCAGTGTTTGTACTCAAAGTGCCCGGGCCTCATAGTTAAACACCACAATGCCATAAGCTTTATAATGAGAGACTCATTTTACAGCTCTGGAATTCATATCAAATCAAAAGGGCCCCAGTCTCTTCTCCCTCAAAAGATACTGTGCTTACAGAGTATTCGAATAACAGTTTAGACAGACATCATTCTTCCTGGAAGAAAATATATAAGTGGGAAAGTTATTTTACTATTTTATCTCTAGAACTGAAGACTCTAAATGAATTATATTTTTAAAAAGTGGTATGAAATCTTTGAGTGAGAGGACATTAACATTGCTCTGTAAAATCTTTAAATTTATAAGATCACACTTTATTTTTCTGGGCATATATTTCACCTTTTTGGGATATTTTACAAATTGTAATTGGTAGTAGTAGATGCCTGTCCTGTTTTAATGGATGTTTAGTTATATTTTTGTGCGTGTGATTTAAGTTAGAGAAGAATATGTCTTTTAGAACGTAACCAACTAGATTTTACTGATTTCACTAGAACCTTGTACTTTCATTAGGATTCAGGTTGAGATTTGATGTCATATAACATCAGTTTAAAGTCAGAACCTACAGAGTTGAATACATTCCTGGCTGATACTAACATTAAAACATTGTATTCCTAATATAAAACAAAATAAGAGTCACTGAAAAATGGATTGTTGGTACCTAAATTTTATATTTGAAATAGTTTTTCTAAGAGAGCACCTTTTTATTTTTATGGAGGGGATGACTGAGAAGGGTAATTTATTGTTTTGAGTTTATTGCTTCTTAATTTTGTATTTTAAATTGTGCTAATTTGGTGGTTTAAAAAGCTTATTAATACTTGTTAATAAATACTAAAAACAATATGCAGTTGTGAATTAAATTGAGTAATTTTCTTTGTGGAGACAAGGAATAAAATATTTCCTGTCTTTATTCCACCCCTCCCCCACTTTTTTTTTTCTTTTGCAGTGCACCTATGATTTATGTTTTAGAAATAGATGTTAAACTTTGGTTTGAATGAAAAATGTCTCTCAACCCACCTGTATTTCTCAAAGAAAAGGAAGAAAATAATTCAAAATTTGTAGAAATACAACACTCACAAACTACTTCCATAGCTGCAGAAGATCCTCTTCAAAACTTACGCTTAGCATCTCAAGAAGTTCTTCATAAAGCTCAGCGAAGTGGAAGATCAAAATGTCTCAAATGTGGTGGTTCAAGAATGTTCTATTGCTATACATGTTATGTCCCAGTTGAAAATGTACCTATTCAACAGATGCCACTTGTGAAGGTTGGTAAGAAATTTAATTATCTGAAAGTAGGAGAAGAGGTTTTAAAAAGACATCTCATATATACCTGCTGTAATATAATTGATAAGCATGATAAGTAGCATCATTATGGAAATGAATAATATTAATAGAAAATTTAATCTTATAGACTGGTAAACCTATTTATTTTTCTTGTCTCTGGAAAAAGACACACACACTGCTAAAACACTTGGGTCTGAGATGAATGGTATTGTTTTGAAAGAAATCAATTACTTTTCATTAATGATTATAATTCATCTAAAACATGGATGTGGCATAAACATGAATACTACAAGAGACAAGTATATAGATTGCCTGAAGGAACTTCAAAAACTACCTCAGGACCTTGGACTTCTTTTTAAGAAAACATATCCTAAAGGAACTAGGATTGATTTTTGCTTGGGCTTTTGTAGAACAGGCTTAGTCCCATCCTACATGGAGATGGAGCTCATGTCAGTGACCAAAACTAAACTAAAATTAAAAATACTAAGACCTGGGGTTGCCCGGTGGCTCAGTCGGTTGGGTGTCTGACTCTTGATTTCAGCTCAAGTTTCAATTGCAGGGTTGTGAGCTCAAGCCCCACGTTGGGCTCCACACTGGGCATGGAGCCTATTTTAAAAAAAAAACAAACAACTAAGACCTACTCATTGGGATATGTTATAATTTTAGTGATTTAAGCCAGATTTTAAAAAATTGATTTGCATTGATTGCTTACCTTATATGTTTTGTTGCTTACCAAGACTACTCTTGTGTAGGTAAAAGGTCTGTAAACCATGATGTCTATGTAATCAAAGAATTTATTACATATATGTCGACTTGTCTAACATTGACGTGAACTCTAGGAGTAAATCAAATAATGTATAAAATTTGCTGCCTGTTAGGACTTTGGAGAGACTAAACTCTACACATGGACACATTAGAACTTGTTAGTAAGAAAATAAACTAAAACTATATTTAAAAATATTTAATGTGGTGATTTTAAGATTCATTTACATTTGAAGTAAAATACCTTAATACTTATATTTTGTTACTTGAATTTCAGTTTAGCTTATATGTCATCTTGGCAAGTCCAGGGTCTCCTCAGGGGTCTAAAATCACACTTACAAGCTATTGGAAAGTTTACTGGACAAGAGAAATAAGTATGGACTCTAATCAGCTTCATAGTTACCTTAGAAAAACTGAGAGCTTGAGGAAAATAATCTTCTTTAAGTTTCCTATTATCTTGTAAGAATGTTACATTTCAAAGTATAGTTTTTGAAATATAAACAGAATTATTCTATGTTCTGTTCATATCATAGCCACATAAAGAGAATATCCCTTTAAAAGTTTTATCTTAAGATGTATTGTGTTCAAAAGGATTGAAGATCAGAATAATAAAAGTCAGTAACATATTTTATTTTCACAGAAATTTAATAATAGAGGATTATTTTCCAAATCAGTGATCTAATATCCACTATTTAATAGAAGTGACTTAAAACACTATGCCAAGTGTTTGATCAACTCTAAATGGCCTACCAGAGCATGCAGAGTTTTTAAAAGTGTTTATATTTTAATGGCCATATATACAACTCAGTGTGTTAATATATATTAATAGTAATAAAAGCTCTATAAAGTTTTTTTCTAATTTTTACTTTATTTTTACAAATCATTCAGCATTTGCTTTTAGATAGCCTGCTTGGGAAGGGAAGACGACTACATAATGAGTAAGTGCCTCCCAAGCTTTAAATTTTAATCTACAGAATAAATTCATAAATACTGATTTTTTCATGCAGAATATGATTTTTTTTTAATGTCATGAGAAATGCATGAGTAAAAGTAAAAGATGCTCTTGGTATTTTTAAAAGAGGAGCAAAAAAAATCATGAGGTCAAAGAAAGCTTCCTCTTTTTTAGAGTCCTAGATTTTAAAAGACTCTCTTTGGGAAAGTTGATGATCACATAGGAAAAGACTTAGGACTTCCTGCTAATGGCATTTTGATAAATTTGGGCAGAAAGGTTTGGTAAATCTCCTGTAGGAAATATAAGTGTTAGAGAACAGATTGATGTTCTTCATGTTTGAAAACAGAATATCTCTACTTTCTGGTGTTACTCTGTACCCTGTCATTATTTAGGAAATATCTTCCTTTAAAATGTGTGAACTAGAGCACAAACATATGTTTCCATGATTTGATCTGTGTCTGTGCTTTTGTTTCAGTGTCAGAAATTTCAGGCTTGCTCAGGGAGAACTAAAGTAGCTAGACTGGGTCCCAAGAATACTTCTTGAGCATAAATTTTGCATAATTGTCTTATACCTATAGGATTTAGTCCATAATAGGCAAGGTATGTGACATTTAAATACATGAATAACACTCAGTCCTGTGTCCTTGATATAAATGATACCCTTCAGACATAGCCAGCTGGTGAGAAATGTTGATGGTCACCTTTGGAATTTTCAGTTCTACTCATTAGCCCTGTAGGAAAGTCAGTTTTATTAGTAATAGAATACTATATCATGATGTGCTTTCTTTTTCTTCTTTCCTATCTTCCCTGGGCTAAGATAATGCTGATCTGGGACTGAGAGACCCTGGGGAAAGGGAATGTAGTGTCGAGACTGAGCATCATGAGGAAATTCTGATGTAGAGTTCAGCCAGAAGTAGACTGATGTAAAATCATTTGTGAACTGCCTACTTAAATGGTAAATTTTCTATAACTAGAAGTTGGTTTGATGATTTAAAGCAGTTGGCCCTAATTGGTCACTAGGCCTAAGTGGGGAGGGAAGGAGATAAGGGGTTTGGAACCCTAAAGTGAAACTATTTGGGATACATTTTTATGGCCCTTCTGGGATATATACCATCCTTTTTCCACACAATCATCCAGAAAGATAAAGCATATGCAGCTGGGATCATTCAGTAGCATGCAGCAACTACTCCTTTAAAAAACAGCTCTGGAATTAATGATACAACAATATGGATGAATCTCAGAATAATTATTCCAAGTGAAAGTTGTCAGATGAAAAGAGTACATACCATATGATTTCATTTATATAAAATCCTAGAAAATGCAAACTAACCTATAGTGATAACAGATCAATCATTACCTAAGGACTACGGGTGGTAGTTGATGGGGAAAGGGGAAGGATGGAGGCACAAGAAGGCTTTTGGAGGTGACAGATATGTTCATGATCTTGATTATGGTGATGAATTCAAGGGTGTTAAAATTCATTATATTGTACACTTTAAATATGTGGAGTTTATTATACCAATCTTACCTATTTAAGCTGTTTTAAAAAAAGAAAAATAGTTTTGTACTCCAGGATAAATTTAGCTTGCCCCAGGGTAAATACCTAGAATCCTGCCTGTTAATGGGTTGGGTGGGAGCTGGAAGAGTGTTTGTAATAATATGTAAGTCATTTATAATCTGCAGTGAAGAATCCATCTCAGTTTCTCATATATATTTTGGGGGGGATGTGACTCAGTTTTCATTTTCATAATCATGACTGACTACAGCACTTGCCCAAGTGTTACACAGGAAACTAAATCAAACTTAAGTCAGTGAAATAATAGAAAAATCTAACTCAAAAAATACAAGAGAATATTATTTTTGCAAAGAGGATGTAATTCATAACAATTAAATAATGAAACTTTAAGGAAAATAGACAAAATGATTTTAAAGAGAGTTGATTTTTATATAAAGTGTGTACCTCCTAGACCTATTCTGTTACTTTTCCAATTGATAATTTCATTTGTGCTGTTAAAGGCCACTGATGAGAATCATGATGTTCACAACAAAGAGTGAACCCTTTGAAGGGTAATACCTCTGATCTCAAAGGATGTATAGGGAATAAAATTTTGACTTGAATTTTAGATGTGAAGCTTTTGCCCAAACTTATATTTCCTTTTATTGTGTCATAAAATTAACAATCCTAAAGTTTATAGGAATTATAAAAAATGTTCTTGACACAGATACTGAAATGCAAGGAATTGGACTCAATGCCTATGTGGTGTAAATGAAAATGGCCTTGAAGCTTTGCTTTAGGAACAGATTTTATGTTAAATAAGTTGGAAATAATTATTCTATTACATGATCAGCAATATTGAGGAAGAAATTTAGGTTTGCTTTATGACTCTTAGCATTCCTAATATTCTGGTTTAGAAAAGTATGCCTTTCAAATCATATTTATAGGAACTTAGTGTGAGCTTGTTATTTAAGCTTTGAAGGTCATTTTTCTTAACATAAAAATTAGAATTTTTATATTGTGTTCATTTGTCTTTTTTTTTTTAATTTTAGCTTCCACTGAAGATTGATATCATTAAACATCCAAATGAAACAGATGGCAAAAGTACTGCTATACATGCAAAACTATTAGCACCTGAATCTGTAAATATTTACACGTATCCTTGTATTCCAGAATATGAAGAAAAGGACCATGAAGTAGGCAACTTATTTTTTACAACTTTTCGCATTGAATCTAAAAAAGAATTTTAAATTCCATCACCTTTCTGAATTTGCTTGAACATAATTTAATATTTTTCTTAGTGACCTAGGGTTATCTTTATGTAGCACTAAACAATATACAATTTATTTACTTCATTGGTATCTTCAAAGATCAAATGATCTTAGATTGTTAAGGCTTTTTTGAATTTTGTCTTTCCACTTTTTATAGTTGTTCTGCATTATATCTTCAGGTTTTTACTCTTTGCCAGTATTATTGTGTCTGCTTTACTTTTCTCCTCTCCATTTTCCTCCCGATACTACATATAGATGGTCTAATTTGATACAAACTAAGAAACCATATTACAAACATTGTTGGAATTTCTCTGAAAGAAGAAAAGAAAGTCTGAATTAGAAGGATTTTCAAGAATTCTCCCTGAATTAAGAGCTTTAATACATGGCCTTTGTAACATCTTGTGGCTGCTCAGAGGCCTTCCTTTGATCATTTCTAGATTCTAAATTGGTTTTCACATAGTTGAAATTGGTGAGATATTACTGCTCTTGTTGAAAAGTAATAGATCTCAAAAAAACAAGGCCTTGGGTATTTCTAAAAAAAGTATGTAAACCCTTCTAGGTTTCTTGGAGACCATTTGTTGGTGTGATTAATCTGGAAACATAATTAAAAATTAATATGTTCATTTGTTCTAGGCAGAACTTAGTTTTTCCTTTCCCATCAATATATATGTATTTATTTTTTGGTTGAGTTTATATAGAAAGTTGTTTGTAAATGATTTCTGAGTTTTGGATCTAGGAATATATTTGTGTTTCCCTCTCTGGTCAGCAAGGTATCATTTATGTCAATTGAATAGAATACGGTGCTAGGTTCTACAAAGAGATGTGATATGCTTACAGTCCAAGAAAATTACGAAGTCCTGAACTTTGCTGATTGGGCATAGGGGAAATATAGGCACACATTGTAAATGTTTGAGAAACTTTTATAACTCTGAACTTTTTAAATTCAAGATTTTTTCTTTTATTTTTATACTGCTTATTTTTTCATATTAAAAATGATATGTGCTCATTAAAGAAAATTTGGGAAATACAGAAAAGTATGGGAGATAAAATACCCACGATTTAACCAACATTTGTTCATTTAACAAATATTAATTGGGCACCTGCTTTGTGGCAGGAGCTGTTCAGACGTTGCAGCCTCTAACAGTGTGTAAGGTCTCAGTAAAAACATGCTGAAAGAAAGGTAGCATAATTTACAGAATTTTTCCTTGAAAGTCAGATTTTTCAGTTTTAATTTTTAACTGTAATAAATATACTTTAACAGATAGTCTGGGTATTGTGAGTTATATTTACAATTATTTTATTAAGATAAATTCCTAAAAGTGAAATAACCAAAGGGTCTGAATATTTCAAGGCTCTTGATTTAAAGTGCCAAACTGCTTTCATGAAGAGTTATACTATTGAAACCTGATATCAGTAACGGCTATAAAGGCCCATAACACCATATCCTCACCAGCATTGACTGTATTATTTGTTTTATCTCTGCTTATTATATAGGTGAAAATTGTATTTAATTATTGAGTGCTTTTTATTGGTTCTTTTACCTGGTATCACATACGTTGTCTTTTATGCTGTGAAATATTACAGTATTTAGTTTTTTGATTCACGATACAACTAACTTGGCTTCTATCAAGAGGTGAATAACTTATTTTGAAGCAATACTTCTAGCTAGTATATTATGATTTTTAAATCCTAGGGAAGAGCCAAAAACTTTACCATACTTATTAAAGAAACATATAAACTTTCAAATGGCTGAAGTGCTTGTTATAGAACCTAATGCTTGTTTCTCAAGTATTCAACATGTTTGTTTCTCTTAAGTTTTAAGAGTGTCAGAATTTATTCATTTTGAAGATCATAACAGCGCACTACTAACTTAAGTTTCTTTGCTTTAGGTTGCACTTGTTTTTCCTGGACCTAAGTCTGTCTCAGTAAAAGACATTTCTTTTCATCTGCAAAAAAGGATTCAAAATAATGTTAAAGGCAAAAATGATGACCCTGACAAGCCATTTATTAAACGCAAGAAAACTGAAGAACAGGATTTGAATGACAGCAACAGCCAAGACACAACACTGAAAAAAATTATATTTATAGATAGCACCTGGAACCAAACAAACAAAATATTCACTGATGAGAGACTTCAAGGTAAAAAAATAAAATTTTTGTGGATTGTTCCTTCCCCCAACTTTCATTTCAAATACTTCAAACATGCAGGTATATTGGAAGAATTGCATCATATACCCATACATTTTGCCACATTTGTTTTATTTCTCTGTTATATGTATGTGTATACTTAGATATTATATACATTTTTGGTTGAACCACTTGAAAGTAAGTTGCAGGCTTTGCAATACTTCACCCTTAAATATCTAACTGTACATCTTTTAAGAATAATTGCATAATTGTAATGCCATTATCACTCTGGGAAAATTAACAGAAGTTCTAATATCTAATACAGTCCATATTTACATTTCCCTAATTGATCCAAAAATATCTTTTGTAGCTTTTTTCTTCTGATTCAGCATGTAAACTCACATTCTATGTAGTTATTATATCCCTTCAGTCTCTTAATGTAGAGCAGTCCCCTGTTTTTGTTTTCTTGACTTGTTGAAGAGGACAGGTCAGTTGTCTGAATGCTTCATCATGATTTGATTCAGTTTAGTGTTTTTGTAAGGATACTTAGAGATAAGGATCAATCTAGGGTTGTCCATGACAATTCCAGTTTACACCTATTGTTTTGGTATAATTATTAATAGCATTCCCTTTCAGTCTTAGAAATGTAGCTGTTTAGGGCGCCTGGGTGGCTCAGTGGGTTAAGCGACTGCCTTCGGCTCAGGTCATGATCCTGGAGTCCCTGGATCGAGTCCTGCATCGGGCTCCCTGCTCAGCAGGGAGTCTGCTTCGCCCTCTGACCCTCCCCTCTCTCATGTGCTCTCTCATTCTCATTCTCTCTCTCTCAAATAAATAAATAAAATCTTAAAAAAAAAAAAGAGAAATGTAGCTGTTTAACTGATAAATTATATGATTACCCTGTTCATAGGTAAAGTTGTATACTTATTGCATCAAATCAGGAGGCATATAATATAAGTTTCATTACTGGTAATAACTTTATTTGATTAAAGTGGTGATTGCCAGATCTCTCTATTATAAAAGTTCATTTCTTCTTTGAAACGAGTAGTAATCTTTGGGGTGATGCTTTGAGACTGTGAACTATCTATTTCCCAGCTGCTTTTCACTGAGTGGTTTTAGTATTTATTGATGATTTGCCTAAATCAGCAAATACATTGAGGATTGCAAAATGATGACATTTTAAAGTATTATTTCTTTTATATTTGTTAGGTGGCATTCTTATGTAAAGAGCTTTTCTTCCCTCTCCCCCCCTTTTTCTTTTCTCCTGCCCCTTTTTGAGGTCACTATGGGTTTATAGATTTCCTTTTAGTTCATCACATGTAATATGCTGTGATTGTATTCTTTTTGATGTCCAAATTGTCTCAAATTTTGCCAGTGGGAGCCCTTCAAGTCCTCTGTGGCATGGCCTCATTAGTCTTTCTGGTACAACAGGATGTCCCAAGTTCACGTGTACTTTTTTCCTGCCCGAGACATAGAACCAATGATTATTCAAAGGAGCTGTGGTTCTTTTTAGTGGGGAGTGATATTAGAAACCAAGATCTGGTAAATTTATTACAACTTGGATGTCATTGCTTCAGTGGATAGAGCCAAGGAAAATAGATATATATCATGAGTTCACATGGATAGTTCCAATTCCAAGATTTAACATTACAGGGATTTTCTTTTGTTTTATCTTTGTACTCTCTTAGAGTGAAAAGTTCAGTTCCTAATAAAATGGTTTAAAAGAGTTGCTTTGCTTGCCCAAGTAGCACAACTAGTAATATGAAGAACAGAAACTCATGTTACCTCTCTTGTTTACTTGCACCTTACTCAGTTCTTCAGGCTTTTCCAGTAGTTTCTCTAAAAACATTAGATATATTTCTAGCTCTTCATGGCCTTATATGTGTACCATGTATGATTAGAAGGCAAGAGAGCTACCTGGTTGGTTTTAGGCGGTTGCCAAAATAGAGCTTTTCTCAGGCTGTTGTTAAAAATGCACTTCACCTAGAAGAGAAAGTTTATGACACTTTTTGGAGTTTAACTTGTAGTAAGTAATCCCAAACTAAAGTTAGTGACAATACTAGATTTAGTTTAATGTACATAGTTCATACCTCTGAGGTCAACATACCTGTTAGTAAGATTGTCATTCTAGTCGTGTATATGTTTGTGTGTTTGTATGTCAGAAAGATAGGCAGAAAGATAGAGACAGAGAAAGTGTGTGTGTGTGTATGTGTATGTGTGAGAGAGAGAGAGAGAGAGACAGTGGGGAGGAGGAATGTGGGAGGGAGGAGAGAAACTACAAAGCATAAGACCTGGAAGAACCTTTTGCTGATGTTTAATAGAGAGATGGAACGCTAAGGCCCTGCTGTTTGGAGTACTACCTGCCAATATTACCTTGGATGGTTACAGAACCAACTTATTCCTCAGTTTGAAGATTTTTTCTGAGCCACTCTCTTTATAATTACCATATATGGTAATTGAAAGGATCAAATGAAAGAACATGAGTGAGAACAGTAGAAAAAACTCTAAAAGGAATTATTGAGGCACAATTCAAAATCTGTTTTCAGAGTGTTCATATTTGAGCTTAAGGCTTAAAATCAGATTTGGAAAAATTTCTGTTATTCCTTCCCAGATCACATAGTAAGTATCATATATTTCAATTCTGTGCTATATGAAAATTTTTAAAAGGGATTTCTTAATTCCTTCAAAATCATGAAATAAACAGATTCAGTGTTCTCTGCATGTCCTACTTCAACCCCTACCCCTTCTGGCTCCTTATTGCACCATAGGGAGTATTTGGGGCTCTGCACATATTTATAGCCTCTGTATATGTGAAATACCAGTTTCCAGATAAACCAAGTTATTTCCTCAAGAAACAACCCATGTTTGCTATAAATCATTGCCTTTAGGTTTTAAAACATTTTATCATTGATGGGATTAAGCTAAACCAGCTCTAAACCTCAGATAAAACCTTCAAATGTAATGTATTGGAAATTGTGTTTCTGTTATCTTATGAATGCTGAGGTTAAGAATCCCCTTAACAATGTGAAAACATACTGTTTCGCCACATTTTACCGAGAAATAGCTCTGAATGTTTTACTGCTGCTGAAATAAAACATTTGAAGGTTGACTGTATAATTAATCATAAAAAGTGAAGAGTGACATAACATTCTTGAAGACTGACTGTAGGAAGCCTTGGGAGGACATGGTAGGGAAGGATGGTCTCTTTTTGTTGGGGAGGCAGTCCAAATGATAAAAATGGCATTATATTGTAATTTGTTTCAGAAATTAGCCAGCTTTCTCCCTTCATTTTGACTACATTGATAAAATGTTTAAAGTGACTGCTTTTTTCCGATTAAAGGTATTGCCTGAACTGTACTCAGTGTGTCTGTGAGTGCAGCATCATATACTGCCTCATTCAGTCCTCCCAGCAACAGTATGAGAATGGCTCAAGATTTTTATTCTCATTCTTCAGTTGAAGAAATTCAGGCAATAATTTTGAAGAGAAAACCATTTATAATTATCTGCTTTAAAGTTGTACTGCTAAAAAATTTGCTGAATTCATCATAAAGTTATTGATTGCCAGAAATGCTAGCAAAAGAATTTTTTAATGTATGTGTTGAACTTTTAAAAATAAATCCTATGCCTGTGTATTTCAGTGTGTTTTAAAAGGTTCTGTATACTTGCAAGCAAATCTTTAAAGCAGGATGGATTAGTGGTAATAATCACTAAATCTTGATTTTTATTTTTAACATTTTAGAACATATTAGGTGTTTCAGAAACTGGCACCATTTAACAGTTACTCTTTTTTTTTTTTTTTAGAAATTGCATGTGCTGTCAAATCCTATGTTAAGATTTTAATTATACTAATTACTTAGAACATTTTCAAATGTCTCCCTTTACTTCTTGGATATAATTAACATTAATACAAATAGTTCAAAAGGGTTTGGTTTGGGTTGTTACAACTTTTGTGTATCTTTGAATCAAAATTATTCAAATTGAAATATTTTCAAAATACATAGATAGAATACTTTAAAGCTTTTGTGATTTGTCCATTTATTCAGAAATATTTGTTGAACACCTGTTCCTGGACAGGTGGTGTCCTAGACTGGGGGATATGAAGGAGAATAAAGCAGTATCTCTACCTTCCAGTTGATCACAATGGCTGTTAGTTAGGGTTGTGTTTCACCACATGAAACAGAAACCCAGATAGAATCTGAAAACAAATAGTGGGTTTACTTTTTACAGGTTCAAGTCCAGAAATGGGTAGTCCAAAGCTGTTACAAAGACTTCACAATGCCTGTAAGGACTCAGACTCGTTCTGTTTTCTTCCTCCATCACTTTCACCCTCATACTTGTAAGATAGCTGCTAGGTCCCGAGACATCCCATATATATTGCAGGCAAGACAAAGGATAAAGGGCAATATGTATATGCCCACTGAGTCTGGCTCTTTAATTAAAAAATAAGTATAATAATAATAATAGCTTTCTTGGAATTTCCACCTAGGAGATTGCAGTTTTCCTTTCTTTGGCCAGAATGGTTCACCTGACCACTCTGGCTATAAATAAAGCTGGGAAATTGTTTTTAGCTGGACACGTGCCACACTGAACAGGATTGAGTTTGTTAATATTGAGAGAAGGGGAAAACGAATATTGAGAAGACAGTGGACGTTGTCTGCCATGTAATCTGTTGTGGGAGGCAGGCGGGTAAGCAGGTAAGAAAATTCAATAAGTTTTGGATACAGTGGTAGCATTGAGGAGACACAACCCTGCTCTACCCAGAGTCCCTGGATGGATTAACTGTTTTTGTTGAAATCTTGATGGATAAAGGGCTAAGGGTTGGGCATTTCAGACAAAGGGAATGACATATACACAAAAATACAAAAACATCATTTTGCATTCAGGAGACTGAAAAAATTGAATATGGTGTAGAATGTGTACATACATGAGAATGGTAGGAGAAGCAACTGAAGGAATACAAATTATGAATGCCCTTGAATATCATGCCTGAGAATTTGGTCTTTTTTTCCACAGGTGCTGTGGCAGTATTAGAGAATTTAATGCAAGACATTGACATGATTAGATTTATGTTGTAAGCCTAATGGAAAGAATAGGGCCAGGACCTGACTTCTAGCTCCAGTTCTGCCATAAATAGGCAAAGGTGTTTTTTATATTACTTTTTAAACTAAATTATGATACATGTGAAAGAATATATATGATATAATGTTATAGCACATAGTGAGATAATAAATAAGAACCCAAGCACCAGAGTTGTATTGGTAACTTTTATCTACCTATGTTCTCCCCTCTGCCACTCTACTTCTTCCCCCCCAACAGAGTTAACTGTTCTCCTGAATTATGTTTTTATCATTCCTTTGTGTTTTATTAAATACATCTATTTTCATAATCATTTTATTATTTAGTTTTATTTTGACCTGCATGTTGTATTCCTGGGGACCTAAAATCTAAAGTCACCATTTTATTTCTAAGGTTTGTCCATGTTGTTATATGATTAGCTATAGTTTATTCATTTTCACTGCTGTATAATATCTGACTGTGTGAATATACTACAGTTTATCCAGTCTCCTGTTTATGAAACACTTGAGTTTCTAGTTTTTGCACTTAAAAATAGTGCACCTACGAACATTCTTATGCAGGTACAAGGTTCCTTAAGGAAACATACCTAGATGTGGAATTGTTGGAGAATGCTCACTTCTCCAAGATAATGCCAATTGTCTTCCAAAGTATGGGTATATAAACTTACACACCCGTCATTAATGTATAAGAGTCCCCATTAATCCATGATGCCTCCTACCTTGGTATTGTCAAATGTTTGATTTTTGCCAATATAGTGGATATAAAGTGGGGTCTCATTGTGATCATAATTTGCCTTTCCTTAATTAATAATTGGATTGAGCATCATTTTCTTTACTTATTTGGTCACATATGTCCTATTCTGTGAAATACCTGTGCATTTTTCTAGTGTTTTTTTTTTTTTTAAAGATTTTTTATTTTATTATTTATTTGACAGAGAGAGACACAGTGAAAGAGGGAACACAAGCGGGGGGAGTGGGAGAGGGAGAAGCAGGCTCTCCGCTGAGCAGGGAGCCCGATGTGGGGCTCGATCCCAGGACCCTGGGATCATGACCTGAGCCGAAGGCAGACGCTTAACGACTGAGCCACCCAGGCGCCCCTCTAGTGTTTTTTTAATTGATTTTTGTAGGAATTCTTTATATCTACTAGAATATAAATAGTAATGTTTTGAAATATCTTCTTGCAGTTTATGACTCATCTTTTAAATTTCTTTATTGTGTCTTTTGAGGAACAGAAGTTCTTCATGTGGAATTTATCAATCTTTCATGTTGAACACTTTTTGTGTCTTGTTTAAATCCTCTCTACCCTAAGATAATATGTTTTTAAAAATTTTGTTTATAGATTTTAAAAGTATTTTCTGTGTAAATAAAGTCAGTTGTGTTTCTTCCTTTTCAGTTATTATACATCTAATTAATTTATTGTTTTGATTACTATGTTAGCTAAGACCTCGAGTACATTGAGCAGAAGCCCTATAGAGGTAATCCGTGTGTTTCAATCTGAGAATCTCTGTCTTTTTTACATGGCAGGTTTCATTTATTCACATTTGCTATGAGTATTGATATTTTTGGAAATATTTCTATCATCTAGAATTTTATTTCTGTTTGTCCTGTTTTTTTACTTTTTTTCTTGACTTTTCTTTGATCGAGCTTTTATTTTTTCTTATTTCATTTTTTAATATTCCTATTTTGGTTCTTTTAGAAAACTGGACTGTGCACTTGTGACTTAGAAGAATTGAAAGTCAATATTTTTACCTCTCCTTTGAACACTCTAAGGATTTACTATACTTAAGTTTGATTCAGCTCCCTCCTAGTTCACCAAGTTACTGTTATTTTCTTTATTATTTTTGTTCTGTCCTTTATCTTCAGCCCACAAATTAGATATTGTTACTGTTTTTTGTTTCATTCAGGCAGTGTTTATTTGGATTTACAGAGATGTTTATCATTTTCTTTGCTCACTATTCTTTTAACCCAGACTGAAATATATTCCTTAGAAATTCCTTTCATTTGGTTTCCGGTTGGCATATGTTCAATTTTTGTTTCTCTACTGTGTTTTCACTTCTGTTCTTAATATATAGTTCTGCTGGGTACACAATTTTAGGTTGTTAGTTGTTTTTTTTTTTAACACTTTGGAGATGTTATTCCATAGTCTTCAATACTCTACTGTTGCTAATGAAAAGTCTCCTGTCATTCTGATTACCATTCTTTTATATATGATCTGCCTCTTCTTAATGGCTACTTTATTTTTTTTAAGATTTTATTTTTATTTGAGAGAGAGAGAGAGAGCACGAGCAGGGTAAGGGGCAGAGGGTGAAGCAGACTCCCTGCCGAACAGGGAGCCCAATGCGGGCTCGATCCTGGGACTCTGAGATCATGACCTGAGCCAAAGGCAGATGCTTAATGGACTGAGCCACCCAGGTGTCCCTTAATGGCCACTTTAAAGATCTCTTTATTCCTGCTCTTTTGCAGTTTCACTATGGTGTGATGGATCTAGGCACTAATTTCTTTGTATTTATTCTGCTTGAGATACATTATTTCATGTATCTGTGACTTTGCATTTTTAAAAATAGTCTCTGGAAAAGTCATAGGCATTATCTCTTTATATGCTGTCTCTTCTCCATTCTCTTTGTTCTCTTTCCTTGGGAGTCCTATTAGACATTGGATCCTCCTTATCTTAAAATCTTAATTTTTTATGGTATTTATTTCTTGTCCCTCTGCTGCATTTCTGAAGTAGCTTTTAGGTTAAGGAGAGGTGTGATAGTAGGAAATCATTGGTAACTCAGAGGTTCCGAATCTTAGTAAAGAGGCTAATTTTAATACTATCTTCTCCCTTTTATTTCTCACTTTAAAATAAATATACTTTTTAAAAAAGTATAGCAAAATAAATATAATGTGAGCCTAAGTACTGGCCTAAGGCTCTAAAAGCATTTTGGGTTTGTATGTTAACATCTGAGTTTTAAGAAATGAGAGTACTGTTCTGTGATTTCATGAATAATTTCCTCTTTAAATGCACAGGAGTAAGGCATTCTAGCCGACTGTGTCATTGAGGTCTCACTCAACAAATGTGGCAGAGCTAAGGAAACAACTCTAGGGTACTCTGTTCATGAAGATATAGCCAAAAAGTGATAGTCCAGAAATAAACTTTGAACCATATTAAGAGCCATTAACCTGCCTATCTCTTTCCGTGAGTTTTACAATGATGTTTTAAATGTCAGGTCATCAAGGAAATGTAACCCTTCTGAATATTGGTGAATTTAGTCCTGTCACTGGTTAAAGTAAAAAAAGACACTGGTGAATAGAAGATAGAAAGAGGTGAACATCTTAATTGTTAACTACTTTTAACTCGTGGTTGCAAGTTCTAAGATTTATAGATAAGTAACTGTCATATATAAGATTTTGTTCTGTGTTTTATATTGCTTCTGTATATACCTTAATGCATTTAAGAAAATATTCTATTTGGAATTGGGATTGAAGGAACTCATCTGTACTCTTAAAAGAATCCTTTTTTTAATTCTTAAAATAATTAAGAGAAATTATCATTGTGCCAGACTCTGTGGTTAAGAAGAAATATTTATACTTTTTTTTATTTGTTTTTGGCAGGATTGTTACAAGTTGAGTTGAAAACAAGAAAAACTTGCTTTTGGCGCCATCAAAAAGGAAAGCCAGATACCTTCCTTTCCACAATTGAAGCCATTTACTATTTTCTGGTAGACTACCATACTGATATATTAAAAGAGAAATACCAAGGACAATATGACAATCTCTTATTTTTCTACTCTTTTATGTACCAGTTGATAAAGAATGCCAAATGCTCTGGAGACAAAGACACAAGAAAACTTATCCATTAGTTTTTAAGAAGCTACTTATGTCATTTTATTTTGCTAAAAATCAATAAACCTATAATTGTGCTTTGTTTATTCTTAGGAAATATTAATGTATAGTGTCTGTAAGACCACTTGAAAAAATAAGGTTTCATTCATTTATCTCATTTTTTTAAAGGGAATTATTTCTAAAGGAATTTTCAGAGACAGCGTTGACTGAAAAACTCATTTCAGAAGCTATTTGCTGAAGTTTGGCATATCTAAATTTTATTACTGTATTTTAATATATCTATGTAATTAGATATAATTATATATTTGTTTAGGGATCTTCATATTTTTCCTTCTGTACCCACTACCACATTTGGAGGTAGGAGGGGTCAGAATCTCCTTGCTGAAAATGAAGTCATAAATAATTTGCTGGAGGTTTGTGGCAAACATGGGCAGAACTGGAATTGTGGCTTCAGTCCCTAGGGCTATTTCTTTAAGTCCATACTGCCTGTGATGGACATCTGTTGCTTTTACATTTGCCTGACATCTTTTTTTGGGGAGAAATTGCTGGCAGTCATGTGGATATGTGACCCAGTTTAGCAAGCAAAATGCCCAGTGATTGATCCAAGGATGAGCACATGACCCAGCATCCTTTTTGATAAGTGATATGAGTGGTGTAGGAGATAAGGTTTACTTTTCAAAAAGCAATATGATGCAGTAGTTAAAAGCACAGACTCTAGAGCTAACTACCTGAATGTAAATCTCAGCTTATCCTTTTCCACTTACCAGTCATGTGTCAGTTTCTTCACTTCTAAAGAGATGTTAGTACAGTAGCTCCCTTAAGAATTATTATGAGGATTAACTGAGTTAATGTATCTAAGGAGCTTTCAACAGCACCTGGCATATACTAAGTGCTGTATATGTGTTTACTCTTTTGATCATTTTATCTGAAGTTGCAGACTAACCATGCTATACCCTGAGAGCTGCTGGTGGCATCTGTGCTGCAGATGGTAGGAACTTGCCTTAGAATGAAGCCAGCAAAGGAAAGCAGAGAGGAGAGCTAAGACTGAATTCTGAGGACATCATTTACTCACCTGATCTAGCTTCTTAAGAATGGAGCCGTACTGTGCCGGATAGCTTCTGTTTGGATTCACCCTCCACCTTTTTCCATTCTGCTCTCTGCTCTGTAAGGTGGGTCCCCTTCCCCTCTGGATTTTGGTTAGGTTCAACAGATGAAAGCATTCGTAAGAGATTGGAGGTTGAAGGAAAATTAAATTGTATTATTTATTTCCCTCGCTCCTTTCCTGCCAGGTCACCATGGATTGGCTGTGTACCTCTCCTGGAGACCATTCTATCAGGCATTGCTTTCCAGGTAGTTATCCCGGTTACTCTCTCTAATTTCAGGTCCCTGCTCCATCCCTTTACAGGAGGGAAGAGCCCCCCAGGTGTAACTAGCCCCAGAGTAGTTCATTACTCCTTGTTGGCTTCCCTACACCCTGCCTGTACCTTTGTAAATAGTCATTTTATTATATTCTTCTCCAGTGTCCCTCTGTTTCTTTCTGGGACCCTGATTGATAGATGCAATCATGTGGATGCTAGCAGTAATGATACATTTACCTAAGTATATTCAGGGCAACACATAACATGTTTTATGAAAAAATGAGTCATTAGTGAAGTTTATTTGCTGCATATCATATTCCCCTCTTAGAGATTCAAAAAGTACAGCTTAAAAGTGCTGGAAAGTCTTGAAATAAACATTTTGAACTTTAAGTTAGTATTTCTTAAACTTATTTGAATAAGTAGTGCCTACTCACATCTTGTGGATATAGGATAATTGGAACATTACAGTTTAGAGCAATCCCTGATTATATAGGCAGCTGAGATCTAAAGAGATTAAGTAACTTGCTCATGGGTCTCACACAGCTAGTTAGTGGTAGGATCTGGTCTAGCATCTGGGACTTCTGATTTGGTTCAGTGAAGTGACCATTTTATTATGCTATGTCATAAACAGTAATGGGGATTATATAAGGTTTGAACATTATTAGTCCCATAGTCTTAGCCAAATCAACTGGCTTGCCTATTTAGCATTTATTTTACAAGAATGGAATTAAAATGGATTTCTTCATGTTTAGAACTTGGCCTTGGGAACAGAGGAAGCCCCAAATTGATTTAAGCAGGGCCAAAGTTGGGTTTCTCTGGGCTAAATTTGGACTTGCCTGAGCCAAAATCTATTGCCATTTAACTGGCTCTACAAACCAACTAAACATAACAGGTAAGAGGGAGGGGTTTGCCCCCATCTCACAGCTGGCATAAAAACGATGACCCACAGACTTCGTAAGAGCCTAATTTATAACTAAGGCCAGATAAAATCTCAAGTTTTTCCAAAGAAAATAATAATACCTTTTAGAACAATGAATTGTTTTTCTTTGGTATGATAGACTGTAAAAATGTCCCCAATTCTTTACTTTTCCCTATATTCATGGTCCTTTTTCATTCTCCTTTGAAGTACCCTTTCACTGATTCTGGACCATATTTGTTTTCAAAGATCTAGTGAATTTTTACTTAATCTTGTGCTTCTGCTGTTGCCATAAGCACATACATGCTTGGGTTAGCCTGCTGGAGGGTTAGACATGCATGGAGCAGAGCCAAGTTATTGGTTACTCTAGCTGAATCCTGTCTAGATTAGCTGACAGCCAAGTCAACCCCCAGATAATGTGAATGATCTCTTCTGGGATCAGCAGAACCACCCGACATCTTTCTGATTCTAGATGTGTTAGCAAGGGATGTCCATTGTGCCACTGAAGTTTTATAGCTGTTTATTATACAGCGTTATTGTGCCAATAGATAACCTCGTCTTTAGATTCAGTATCTGACACATCTTCCTCAAGTGCCTTCTCAGGTTCTGGGCCTCACTGTTTCCCAGGCCACTAACCACTCATTTTGCCATAGCTACCACCCTGCATAGATAATGACAGTGATTCCTCTGCCTGAGGTCAACTAGCCACATGCTCAGAATCCCAGACCTATCCCAACACTTCTGCACTCTAGGAAGTATCATGCCACAAAGTTTCCCCACTGACTGTCAGAAGAAGGGCTAGGTGATGTATGTGGAAGAGCAGTGAAGTTAACTGTTTGGAAAACTTGGATCAATGAACTAGAAGAAGCTGTCAGATCAATTTCTTTCTTTTTTTCTGATAGACTGCTTTGAGGCACAGTTTTTCACTCTCCTGCACAGAAATACACCATGTAGCTAAGCAAGTGTACTTGCCAAGTGAGTGGCAGTCTCATCGTGGCTTTTGATGAAACAGAAACCAAGTGCTATGCAATAACTTACCAATTTGCATTTGCTTTTCATCCTTGCTAGCCTTTCTTTCTTCCTTACTTTCACCAGCATGGATTGCGCTTTCTAATAAAGTAATATATTAATTTTTTGCCTAAGGCTCTCTTTCTAGGGCAGCCATATGTGTTAGGATTTGGTGAGGAAAGCAGATTCATTACAAGTATTACATGAATAAAGAGGTTTAATATGAGTCGTATGAGTAAAGATCTGGAAGACTGTAGCAGAAAAGAATTGGAGAAACTGTCACTAACTAGTTCAGCCTGAGACGTTCCGAGTGTTCATGACTTAGTTTGTAGACCTGTATATCTCGAGCATATCAATCTTCTTATTACTTTTAATCAATTAATCCCTTAATCTTTGAGGTAGCTCTTTCGTTCAAGGGAAAGGCATCCCCTTTCATCCCTTCAGAGGTCTTAAAAGAATGAGTATATTGTTATACTCTTTATTGGGTCTTTTTCTTGAGTCCATGGTAATGTCTTTGTCCTAAAGCTACATTTAACTATCACACATTTGATTTGGTGAAAGACATTTCATTTTCCAACCCTGCCCACCTAGGCTCTGTATTCCATTTCAATTCTATTTGCTTGCCCACCTCCTTATTTTTGAGCATGTTTCTTTCTTAGAGTAAGTACTTTATCAATTACAGCTAATAGCAGCCAACTTATTTTTTCAAAATTCTGCCTTAAAATCTCACCCAATGCCATGCGTGCATTAGGTACATTTTCTGTCTTCCATGTTACTGCAGGCAATAATTTTACCAGAATTTTTTCTTCAAATACGAACAATTAAAATACTCTCTTAAAGTTTGGCTAAAGCACGTAATGAGAGTTTAATGAAGACCACCAGCCAAAAAATCAACACCCATAAATGAAAGCCCGGCATCACGAAACACTTGGTAAAATGAAATCCTCCGAATAAAAAAAGTGGGGGGAGGAGCAATTAACAAGGAGGGGGAAAATCCAAAGGAACTAGACAAGCTGATAACAAAAGAAAAAAAAAAAAATCCACTAAATATCTTTTTAAAAATTTTTTATTTAATTATGTTAATCACCATACATTACATCATTAGTTTTTTATGTAGTGTTCCATGATTCATTGTTTGCGTATAACACCCAGTGTTCCATTCAGTACGTGTCCTCTTTAATACCCATCACCAGGCTAACCCATCCCCCTACCCCCCTCCCCTCTAGAACCCTCAGTTTGACGAACCATGAGAGACTATGGACTCTGAGAAACACTAAATATCTTTAAAAGAAAGAGATTATATTGTATAGCTGTGTGATAGTATAACAATAAACAAAAAAAAGATCCTGTAAATTGAAAAATATGATTGCTGAAATAAAAATTCAGTATCAGAGCTGGAAGATAAAATATGGCATAAGAGTAGAAAATTGTAAGTCCCAATAAAGTTCAACCTTAGTTGAAAGTTGTACTTGAAACCATAAGCTACATGTTAACATTGTGTTTAAAAAAAAAAAAAAAAAACGTTGAGGGGAAAGTTACTTACTGACAATAGTGCTAATATTAGTCATTACTCTTTGTTGTAAAAGAGGGAATTACATGTAACTCCCACCGGTGAGCATCCACTACTAAAGAGGCAACTAACAATAAAGAAGAATGAACAAATTGCCCCATTGACTTCATCCTTCTTCCTTAGCCATTAGCTACGCAATGTTGGCACAACAAGCCCATGAATGCAGTGTCCACTGTGGAAAGGATGGAAACTGACCCTGGGTTCAACAGCATGAATTTCCTCTGATCAAGGCTCATTTAGCTCCTATTGCTGCTGCATAGCCCAACCTACCAGCAATGGAGAGCAAGACTTAGTTTCCAATGAGAAACCAGAAGTTCCCTATCACAGAACTAGACACACATTACAGGTATGGGTTTGCTTTTTCAGCCCACAGCATCTCAGCCAGTACCACCATCTGAGTGCTTATATAATGTTAAATTCACTAGCATGGGATTCCACATAATATCAGGGAAGTACAAGAGTGGACCCATATCCACAGGATCCACTGATAATATCACATATCTCACCACCCAGAAACTGGGAGACTGACAGTATTGGAACAACCAGCTAAAGGTAGAGCTGAACACCGGTTCCAAAACAATACTCTGCAAGGATGCCATACTCAAAAATGTATTACATGCATTGGATCAAAATTTATATGGCACTATGCCCCAATACAAAAAATACGGGTGTAGGAACCAAGGGTTGGAAGTAGAAGTGCCCCCCACCACATCACCTCTAATGAAGCTTGGGGTACATTGTGCTCCCTATCTTCACAGTTCTGAAGTCTGCATAGTGAGAGGTCTTGGTGCCTAAAGAGACACACTTTTGTCAAGAAATATAGCAAAAATCATATTGAAATACAAGCTTCAGATGCTTCCTTGGTACTCTGGGCTCCTTGTGTCCAGAGACCAGCAGGCAAGAAAAGGAGTCACCATCTTGCCAAGGATAATCGACTGATCATCAGGAGGAGGCAGAGATCCTGTTACACAATCAGGGCAGGAGGTGCACATGAGACACTTACCAAATTGTGACTCTAATGAATAGGTAAGCAACCCCACCTTGAAAATGCATGATGACAGAAATTCAGGCCTCTCAGCGAATGAGGGTTGAGTTGCAACACCAGTGAAGCCATTGAGGGCAGCGTAAGTAATAGTGGACACTAAGGGAAATCTAGAATGAATAGTGGAGCGGGGAGATGATGAGTACTGATTGAATTCTCCAGCCTGACCACAGCAGGGGGAATTGTAGTTTGTACCACCAACCTCCATCTTTCCCTCAGGAAAAGTGGCCCCTTCAATCCTGTCGGAGCAACTCCCTAAATATATATGGAGAAATAGACCTACGTGGAGCAAAGGGTGGATTGTGGTAAGCAAAGAGACATGCTGCCCAGATTCACCTTCAAGAAAGATTCAACAGTCACTTGTTGCCTAGCTGCAAGGAAGGAGGTCAACAACTTCCAGCTGTCAGCCTCTTCAGAGTCTGCCTCGACTGCAGAGAGCGAGTCATGCCCTTGCCACATCTGGTGACTGAATGAAGTCAGCTGAATACAGCTGCAGAAGTGATCCCAGCACGCATGCGGAGCAAAAAACCTAAGCATTCAAACAGAATTGAGAGAAATAATGAATCATTTAAAAACACTACATGTTAGTGTGCTTTGTTATTTAGTAATAGATACAGAAATTAGTATCTGGAGTAGGGTATTCTAACAAGAAGCTGAAACATGCGGTGTTGGTTTTAGGACAAGGTGGCAGGCGGAGTTTGGAAGAATGACAAGAATACTATTAGTTGAGGCAGAAAAGATGTCCACATCCTAATCCCCAGAACTTATGAATATATTGCCTCCTGTGGTAAGAAGGATTTTGCAGATGTGATTAAGGATCTTGAGATGGGGAGAGTATCCTAGATTATCCAGGTGGGCCCAATATAATAAGCACAAGGATCCTTAAAGTGGAAAAGGGATACATAAGAGAAGGTCAGTGTGATATAAAATGAGGACTCAGCCCACTGTTGCTGGCATTGCGGATGGTTGAAGGGAACCACAAGCCAAAGAATGCAGATGGCCTCTAGAAGCTGGAAAAGGCAAGGGAACAGATTCCCTCCTAGAGCTTCCAGAAAGGAATACAGTTCAGCCAACATCTTGATTTTATTCCTGAGAGAGCGGTGTTGGACTTCTAACCTACAGAGCTATATAATAATAAATTTATGTTGCTTAAGCCTGCTAAGTTTGTGGTGATTTGCTACAGAAGTGAGAGAAAGATAAAACCGGTGGTTGGGGGCTATTAGCAAAGGCTTGAAGAATAGCGAATGAACAGGAGAGGGTGGAAAGGCAGTAAAAAAAATCATCAAATGCTAAAAAATGTAGGACCTGAATTATGCAATGAAGGAATGCTTAGCAATACTTTTGCCTGTCATAAGAGAAGGTAGAAAATAAACCTTATGAGCTTACAGGTATCTTAAGGAGATTTCCAGGCAGAGTGGTGAAAGTATCAATTAACTTTTTTTTAAAGATTTATTTATTTATTTTGAGAGAGAGAGAACAAGAGGGAAAGAGAGCAAGTGGGGGGGGAGGGGCAGAGGCAAAGAGAGAGAGAAAAGTCTCAACCAGACTCCATGCTGAGTGCAGAGCCCGACTTGGGTCTCGATCTCACAACCCTGAGATCATGACCTGAGCTGAAATCAAGAGTTGGAGGTTTAACTGGCTAAGCCACCCACGTTCCCCATCAATTAACTTTTTATAACTACTGATGGTAATGTACAAGAAGAGAGAAATGAGCCAAAGAAGGAACTGTTCAATTTTAAAGAAGAATTTAGAGGAAACATTTCCAACCCAGCACTTGTCATTTCTTATGAAAAAGGAAGCATGTATAACTGAATGGTAGAGCAGACTGACGGGAGGATCCAAGAAGCAAGGCAAGTGATGGATTAGAAAATCACTACCAGAGGGATGAATTGAACTACAATCAAGGAGTATCCCTTGCCCTTAGTATGGGTGCTTTGACAATTTTAGCTCTTGTTTTTCTGCCCCTTGCCTTTTGACTGGGAGTGTCCATGTGGTTTTTCTATCCTAGAAAACCTGGACTGAGAGGCCACTCCCAAACAGCTACACCTAAGGAACAATATCCTGAGGACTATTACCCTGATTTAGACAATAAGATACTGAATTTAAACTTATGTCATAATGGAATGATATTTTTAGGGTCCAGGGGGAGTATATTTTTGCATATGGGTTGGACAAGAATTGTGGCCAGAGAGTGGACAGTAAAAGAGAGTCTTCAAGATGGCCCCCAAACAATTCCTCACTTCCTCTACAAGCATACCATTCCTCCCTACAAGGGGTGAAGTCCATTTTCCTTCCTCTTCAATCTGGGCCGGTCTTGTAACTTACTTTGACCAATAAAATGTGGTGAAAGTAAGGCCTGACTGTTTCTGCTTTCATGCTCTTAGTTTCCTGAGTCATCATGTTAGAATTCCAGGCTACCCTGATGGAGAGAGGGACCATTCGGAGAGTCCCTAGAGATACCACAGGGAAAGAAAGACCACATAGGGAAGAACTGAGATACCCATCAGTAGCATCAAGGTCCCAGACAAGTGGGAGAGGTCTTCTTGAACCTCCTAGCTCAGCTTAGCTACCATCTCAATGAAGCCACATGAGTGATTCCAGCTGCCACCCTAGAGCAGAAGAGCCACGAGTTAATCCACAGAAACATAGGAAATTTAAAAATCATTGTTTCAGCCATTATGTTTGGGGATGGTTTTTTACATAGCAATAGATAATTGATGCAGCAATCTTTTTGTTTGTAGAGGAGGGGTTGAGGAAAAAAAGACTTATGAAGAAAAGACCTGTAGAGAGCTGGAGGTTAGAGATCACTTTTCATTTTGAACATGCCTCTGTCTTCTTTAGTTGGCTGGTGGTATCTTCATCAATACAATTTTCTTATAAATTTTGTGAGCCTTCTATAGCAACTTAGTCTACTCCATTAGACAAAAGTCACTTCTGTAAATCTCTTTTAGACAGGCCCCTTCTACCATGGGCTGAGATTCAGGGTGCTGTTGAAAATGCTCATAGTGTTCTGTAGCCCACAGGGCATATGAGGCATTGCTTGGCATCATTCTAAAATCTTAAAGGGTCTGATAGCCTCTGATTTATCATAACCCTGAGGCCATGTTTTATTTTTTAATTTTGGCACCTTGGCTTTTTATCTTTGCCCTGAGACTATTTATACCATTGAAAAAATTTTTGTGGCTGGTCAAGTTGGGAATAAAACCGGTAGAGAACACTTCAGAGACTGTTCTGGATGCGCTCTGAGTTTATAGGAGGATATGACGTCTACATTTTTTACTTTCCTCTCTAGACTCATCATAAAGAACTTTGGAAGTAGTACTTTTGAAAATGAATAGAAGTTAAACTTAGAGGTAATATCTATTTTGTTATTAAGCGCATTATAAACATTCATGATAATGAAATATGGTATAATCATAAGCATCCGTGAATGTTTAATAAACAACTGTTCATTTCTGAAGCAGAAAGGAACATGAGCAAAAGTTCTGGTGAAATTTTTAAAGTGAAAGTGAATCATTTATTAGCATAAGAAATACTTTATGTTTGATTGTCCTATATGAAAAGTGTTGATTGCATCTGGTTTTCTGCCGGGAATTGAAAAAACAATTCAAATACTTACAAAACAAAATTTATCTTATTTATTCCCAAACATTAATAACTTAATGTTTACAACCTTATTATCAAGGGCAATGGTTTCTTTTAACAAATATATGTCCTTGGCAATGCTGCAGATAGAATCTAAATTACTGAATCAAATTTTCTAATTTGATGACTCCTTTTCTTTTTTAACTGATTATACATTTTAGAATTTTATAATTACCCTGAATCTGAGAAATAAATTGTTTTGTTACCTTCAGAGTTTTTAAAGTCTAGGTATAATGGATTGTAAGTATAATGGAATAAAGGCAATTCTAGATTTCTTCTATTCTCAGAGAACGTTACCTAATTTTCTTTTTATCACTTATTTTAGGCGATTTTTTTTTTTTGCCACAGTGATAGATTATTAAACATTTGCTATTGTAACCTCTTTTTCTCCTCCACTTTCTCAAGTAAATATTTCATGAACACTTTAGGAAACCTTAGAGAAACTTTTAATACCTTAACACATAATAAGTTCTGATTTTAAAGCACTTTGTCCAGAAGAAAGGAAGAAAGGAAAAAAAAATACACTGACTGAACCAAGTGGCCTAATGTTTTATAATCTTAAGGGGGAAAAAAATCCTTTTTTTCTTTCCAAGACATATTTCCCTGAAAACATGTTTTTTGTATTTAAAAAATAGAAGCCTTTGTTACTTTTGGAACATACTTTTGTAAAGTTAAAAATGTTTTCCAAATTTAAGCCTGGACACCTCAATTTATTTTAACAATGGGAGTTAAGATGCTATTCCAAAAGTAAATTGATTTTACTTCTCAGATGAAATCAATGTACAGAGATATTTAAAGCTGGAACATGGCATCTCTAGAAATCCAAGCTATCCTGCTGGAGATGTGGCAGATCCTTGGAGGCACTATGTGAAAAGAAAGGCTACATAGGGAATAACTGAAGTACCCCTGTCAATAGCACCAAAGCCCCAGACAAGTTAGAGAGACCTTCTTGCACTTTCTAGCTCAACTTAGCCACCAGCTGAATACAGCCACAACAACAAACCGAGTTAACATCCCTGGAAGCAGCTATAGAAAATATTTAAACTGGGTACCACATAATCTTTATAGTAAGCAACCAGGTAGTTGACTGAATAGTTTTCATTGTCTAGTCAGTGATTCTGTTGTAATATGAAAGTAACCATACTTGACAGCTTTTACCATATATGAGAAAACTGGAGCAGTGCCTGGGTGGCTCTGTTGGTTGAACATCCAACTCTTGATCTCAGCTCAGGTCTTGATCTCAGGGTGGTGAGTTCAAGCCCCGTGTTGGGCTGCACACTGGGTATGGAGCCTACATTAAAAAAAAAAAAAAAGAAAAGAAAAAGAAAACTGAAGGTTTGCCAGTCATTGCTTTTTTCCCCAAGATTGCCAACATTAGGTCTTTAAATATAATGTGCACATTAAAAATAGTGAGTAGCATATTGCTCATTGAAGTTGGTTTGCAAATTGCTGAAAATCACCTTTTTATATCCATCTATTAGTAATAATAAGAAATACTTGGTATTTCAAATTTCAGTTTTCTAGCAAGCAAGGCATATCATTATAGTATATATATCATTCTATATAAAAGATTTTGATTATGGGTTGGTGAACAATTGATTATAATTAAATGATAACCAATCAGTCTTTTAGGGCCAGTGAATTTTTTTATTAAGTTTTTAATTTTAATTCCAGTATAGTTAACATATAGTCCTATATTAGTTGTGTGTGTGTGTGTGTATATATATATATATATATATATATATATATATTAGTATATATCAGGTGTAAAATATAGTAATTCAACAGTTCTATACATCACTCAGTGCTCTTCATGATAATAGAGGCAGTGAATTTGAATCAAGAGCTACTGCTTTTTCAATCTACCTGTATTAAGATCTTCTTTTCAAGGTGCAATGGATTGAATGTTTCTGCCCCCTTCCCCAAATTCATATGTTGAAATCCTAATTCCCAGTGTGATGGTATTAGGAAGTGGGGCCTCCGGGAGGTGATTAGTTCATGAAAGTGGAATCCTCATGGATGGAACTAGTACCTTTATAAGAAAAGAAACCAGAGAGATAATCTCTCCTTATATTGGTCAGAACTACACCACATGCTCACTCAAGCTAATCATTGACAAGGGTAGCTCAATCAGTACTTGCCTTTAAACTAGACTGACTTCCTTGAGGAGGTACATATCTGAATGAAGTCACATTTTGTTATATAAACAGAGAGGGGAGGAGGAGGGTTGATTAATATTTTTCAAACTTCAGGTTGCAACCCATTAAAGGATCATGAAATCTATTTAGTGAAATATAATCAACATTTTACAAAATGAAATAAAATGAAATAAAACAAATGATAACTTCATCATACTTAATAGGTGCTAATATGGTTTGTGAAACTTACGCTTCAATTGTGTGTGTGTATATTCAGTATGATGTAAGATGAATTTCTTAGTGCAGGTCAAAGTAAAAGAGTTTGAAAGCTGCTTGAATAGACAGCCAGCTGTGCCTGCTATAGAAAGTCCTCACTGGTCTTCTGAAAATTAGTTAAGGGAGTATCTGATCTGATTCTTCTCTACAAGACATGAGGTTTACCAGGCAAAAGAGATCCAAGAGTAAAAATTTTCTACAATACGTGGACTATCTAAAATACATAGGCTTATGTAATTATTTAAAAACAAACTACACAATAATAATAATAATAAAAACTGCCATCTAATGAGAAATTATGCACCTGGGATTTTACATGCAATTTCTTAATTTTCTCGGCATCCCAAGATTATGTATTGTCCTCATCTTAAGATGACAAAAAGCAACCAAACAAAGCTCATAGGTTAGTAATTTGGTGAAAGTTACCTAAGCAAATAACTAAGAGAACTTGGATTTAAATTTAGGTCTTTCTGATTTAAAAAAGCTCAAGTTTATTGACTACATTAATCTACCCCCACCCCCAATGCTCAAATGCCTCCAAACAATTTATCACCATAACAGCAGTTTTGTTCTATGGAACAATGACAGTGTAAATTTAAAGCCATTCTGAAATTATGCAAACAGAAGCAACCACAGAAAATATTTCATGTTTAACAAAGAAAGGAAGAAAACCCCACAAATTTCTAAGTAATTAAGGCTTTTTTATTGGTGATTTCAATGTGGAGTCATTGATTATTTCCCTTATTTCTAGTTGAAATTTTCCAATCAGTGAAAGAAATGGCGTACTATGTTTTATTCAAATCTAGGCATATGGTACAACCATTCTTCTATTGTAGACTATTGGATGAGTATTTGTGTTGATATAATAAGAAATTTTGTTCCAACTATAATTTTTATACATGAAATATACATCAGGAGATGAGCTGCTTATATATTTAGAATTTTTTAAAGTTCTTATTTCATTTTTTTCTGTTATAGATTTAGAGCCCATTTATCTGCTTGAAAAGTTGGATACAAATAGTTTTATTACTAAGTGCTTTAAAATGAACAACGTTGGGGCACCTGGGTGGCTCAGTTGGTTAAGCATCTGATTCTTGTTTTTGACTCAGATCACGATCTCAGGATTGTGAGATTGAGCCCTGCATTGGACTCTGTGTTGGCATGGAGCCTGCTTAAGATTATCTCTCTCCCTCTCCCTCTGCCCCTCCCTCTCTAAAAAATAAACAAATAAAAATAGAATAAAATAAGCAATGTTTCCCTCTTGGTGCCTCAAAGACCTTAAGACTGCCAAACCTTCCCTGTTTCACCCACTAAAAAAAACATGTACTACCTGTACATGTACAAGAACTGTAGCACTATGAATATAATAATGCAAAAAAGTAAAATTAATAATAAGTAACTAATGAATATGTGTTCACTTTACCAAAGATGTAGTACTATCTGACTAGAACTGTGGTTTCACCTTCTAAAATGAGAGCTGGAATGGATGTATACTGCTAACATTTGGGAACCTGATCTTCTGCCGTTATCAGCAATGTTAATCTTGAGAATTCTTCCTCCTCATTTGTGTTGAAAGATTAATAAATTCAGTGTAATTAAGATCACTAAGATTATGCAAGTATAATTTTTAATTTTTCTGTTGCATGTTAATTGACCCAAATGTACAGAGCATATTGCTTATAACAGAGTTATAAGAAGCTAACATTCTACTAGAAGCTTACCTGCCAAGAATACAATGCCCATTTAAATACCACAGCCAAAGGGAATCTATCATTCTTAGTGGCTTATTTAATATGCTTTAAGCCTGTCTGGCTGCTTCTAGTTATCTAACTTGTTCTCAGATGCTACTGTCCATGAGTAATTGTTATACTTTTGAGGTATCAGGCCATGTTAACACCACCCAGAAGAACACAGTTTGAAATGTAAATTTATTGAAAAACAAAAGTAGAATACATTTGAAATCCAAATTGCACATTTATTTATACAACAAATATCTATTGAGCATCCTCTATTTGGCAGATGTATCCACTCTGTTTGTGACTGTTCTTTAAAATTTTGATTTCCAAATGTTCATTATTAGTATTTAGAGATATGATTTATTTTGTGTATTGATGTTATATACTGTGAATTTGCTAAACTCACGTATTATGTGAGTTTTGTTTTGTTTTGTTTTAGGTTCCTTGGGATTTTCTGCATAGACAACCACATCAACTGTGAATAGACAGTTTTGTTTCTTCCTTTCCAGTAAGTATGCCTTTTATTTATTTATTTTTTTCTTGCACACTTGAGTTGGCCAGGACATCCAGTATAATGTTGGATAGAAACATGAGAACAAACATTCTTTCCTTGCTCCCAGTATTAGGGGAAAGCATTTAAACCTTCACCATTAAGCATGATGTTAGCCTTAAGTCATATGTGCATATGCATGTTTACACATGTTACCCATTATGAGGTTAGGGAAGTTCCCTTCTATTTGTAGTTTGTTGAGTTTATATGTAGGTAATGAATGGAATTTGAACTTTGTCAAATGCTTTTTCTTTTTTATCTGTGAGTTCTTTCTTCTTTAATCTGTTGAAATGGCGAAATACAACTTTCTAATTATATTTTCTAATGTTGGACTAGCCTTGCATTCCCAGGATAGACTCCACTTGGTTGTATTGTATTATCCTATTTATCTATTGTTAGATTTGATATATATTTTGATCAACATATCTGGTATGTTGAATATATTTGATATATTGCTAGTATTTTGTTGAAGATTTTTGCATCTCTATTTGTGGGGTATGTTGCTCCATAGTTTTTTAGTTATGTCTTTCTCTTGTTTTGGTAACAGAGTAGTAATAGCCTCCCAAAATGAACTGTGAAGTGTTCCCTCCTCTTGTGTTTTATGGAAGAGTTTGGGTAAGTTTGTATTTTTTCTTTCTTAAATGCTTAGTAGAAATGACCAATGGAACTATCTGGGCCTAGAATTTTCCATTTTGGGAAAGTTTATGAGTAAAATTCAATTCCTTTACAGATATAGGAAAATTTAGGTTAACCAACCTACCTTCCTTCTTTCCTTCCTTCCTTCCTTCCTTCCTTCCTTCCTTCCTTCCTTCCTTCTTCCTACCTTCCTTCCTTCCTTCCTTCTTTCCTTTCTTCCTCCCTCTCTGTCTCTTTCTCTCTTTCTTTCTTTCTGTGAGGTTTGGCAGTTCATCTCTTTAAAGAGTTAGTTCTCCATCTTGTGTCCCTCTGTGTACACCTAATCTCAGCTGGTCCCCTGAGACCCCCTGAGCGCCAACCCTATTCCCCCCGTGTGGTCCCATTTCTGCTCCAACAAGATGAAAGAAACTATCATGAACCAGGAGAAACTCACCAAACTGCAAGCACAAGTGTGTATTGATGGGAAAGGAACTGCTCGCCAAAAGAAGGTGATTCATAGAACGGCTACAGCAGATGATAAAATCTTTAGTTCTCCTTAAAGAAGTTAGGGGTAAACAATATCTCTGGTATTGAAGAAGTGAATATGTTCACAAACTAAGGTACAGTGATCCACTTTAACAACCCCAAAGTTCAGGCATCGCTGGCAGCGAACACTTTCACCACTCCAGGCCACGCTGAGACAAAGCAGCTGACAGAAATGCTACCCAGTATCTTAAACCAACTTGGTGCAGACAGTCTGATTAGTTTAAGAAGACTGGCTGAAGCTCTGCCTAAACAATCTGTGGATGGAAAAGTACCACTTGCTACTGGAGAGGATGATGATGATGAAGTTCCAGATCTTGTGGAGAATTTTGATGAAGCTTCCAAGAATGAAGCAAACTGAATTGAGTTAACTTCTGAAGAAGATAAAACTTGAAGAAGTTACTGGGAGCTGCTCTTTTATATTATGACTGCTTTTAAAAATTTTGTTGATGGATCTGAAAAAATCTAGATCTCTAATATTTTTAAGCCCAAGCCCCTTGGACACTGCAGCTCCTTTCAGTTTTTGCTTATACACAATTCATTCTTTGCAGCTAATTAAGCTGAAGAAGCCTGGGAATAAAGTTTGAAACAACTTTAATAAAGTTCTTTGTCTAGGGAAAAAAAAAAGAGTCCAACTCATCTGACTTGTGGAATTTATGGGCATTGAGGTGTTCATAGGATACTCTTATTATACTTTTAATGTCTACAAGGTCTATAGTCTTCTATTTTTTCTTGATTAATGTAGGTGGAGGCTTATCAATTTTATTGATTTTTCAAAGAATAAACTTTTTGTTACCTTGATTTCTTCTACTTTTTATTTCAATTTTACTGATTTATACTCTTATATTTATCATATTTATCATTTACTTTTTTGCTTGCTTTAAGTTTAATTTGCTTTTTTCTAGTATTTTAATATTGAAAATTAGATTATTGGTTTGAGATCCTTTTTATTTTCTAACATAAGCATTTAATGCTATAAATTTTCTTCTAAGCACTACTGTAGTTACATCGTATAAATTTTGATATTTTGTGTCTTCATTTTCAATCAGTTCAAAAATTTCCTTTGAGACTTCCTCTTTGACCCATGGATTATTTAGAAGTATGCCATTTAATTTTCAAACAATTGGAATTTTCCAGAAAGTTATTTATTTCTAATGTAGTTCTTTTTGATCTGAGAACAAATCATTTTGTTCAATTATTTTAAATTTGTTATGATTTGCATTATGACCCAGGATATGACATATCATTATGAATTTCCAGGAACACTTGAAAAAAATGTACGTTCTGTTGTTGTTGGAGTTTCCTTAAATGTCCAGTTGGTCGATGGTATTGTTTAAGTGGTCCATAATCACTGGGAGAAATAGATTGTAGTTGGCTTACTTCATCTTGGCAAGCAGTGGAAATTTAAGTTGGATTTTGAACCCAGATTTTTTTTGTTAATATTTTCATTATGCTATAATGAAACATTTAAAACCTTTTCTAAAAGCTCCCCAAATCCCTTATGTATTGTGCAACATAATTCTTGATTTTAAACTTATCTTTATACTGTAAGTTTTATTTTTGCTTAGAAGGGAAAAGTCAAAATCTACTTAGGAAATGTACAAGAACATTGTACATTGTACAAATGTACAAGAAGAATGTTTCTTGTTTTTGTTTTTGCAAACAGATTTAAAACATTTTATTTCATTGATTGCTCATTGCAAACAGGTTTTACGTAAGTTTCCTAGTATATGCAAATATTAAAGGCATGCCCTTTTGACTCTTTTATTTTTTTAAGTTTTTATTTAAATTCCAGTTAGTTAACATACAGTGCAATATTAGTTTCAGGTGTACAATATAGTGATTCAACACTTCCATACAACACCTGGTGCTCATCACAAGTGCCCTCCTTAATCCCCATCACCTATTTCACCCATCCCTCTCACTCCCTCTCCCCTCTGGTAACCCCTAGTTTGTTCTCTATAGTTAAGAGTCTGTTTTTTGGATTGCTTCTCTCTCTCTCTTTTTTCCCTTTGTTTGTTTTATTTCTTAAATTCCACATATGAGTGAAATGATATGGTATTTGTCTTTCTCTGACTGATTTATTTCATTTAGCATAATGCTCTAGCTCCAACCATGTTGTTGCAAAGGGTAAAATTTCACTCTTTTTTGTGGCTGAGTAATATTCCTCATATAAACATACATACATACCCCACATCTTTATCCATTCATCAGTCGATGGACACATGGGCTGTTTCCATAATTTGGCTATTGTAGGTAATGCGTTCACTTCCTTTTGGAAAGTTTACTTTCCCTTAGCTGTAGAGGGAAGACTGAGGCATAGTGGAGGAAAGAAATCTATTAAACTACTGCATCAGGTACTGAAGTTGAGCTTTTATTCACTTCTGGCTGCCTACTCTTCCATGCTTTCTTCCATTCATTAGGAGTTAGAGAGGCAGGTTAGAACAGTGTTTCTCAATCTTTAAAAAAAAAAAGAAGAGAAAAGAAAAGAAAAAGAAAAAGAAAAAAACAACAAAAAGACATCCTCTTTTCACAAATATAAATATCCTATACTCTTTTTATATTACATTTAAATTTTCTAAATAAATAAACATTTTAACTTAAAGAAAATTTTCAGGAATTTAGGGTATTTCCCCCCAAATTCCTCATGTTCCCCTCTCCTAAGATTCAAATACATTCCAGGGTGAGACACCTTATGTTGGAAGTACAAATCATTTCTCCCCACCAGATTCATCAGTACCTGTCCATCTGGGGATCCTTTGGCAGTCTTCTTGTTCTTTAAAGTCTTGTTCACCCTAAATGGTCAGATTGTGGCTCATCTGTATGTCCAGAAATAGAGCAGTTTCCACTACAATTGATAGTCTCCTCCCTTTCCCCCTGTAAACCCATGCCTTCCAGAAAAGAGGACACAAAGAAGCCAGCTAGTTTACACAAAAATGTGCGAAGGAATCACCTGTATCACAACCCATGAGGACAGCTAGTAACAGGTGAGAGATGGTTGGCCAAGGGCTGAAGCCCAGCAAACTCTTGAGGACAGGGTAGGCATTACCAGCAGGTCACTAGTAATGAGAAACTTTCTTCTTTGTGGTTTGTTATGGAAGTGAAACCGTATTGGCTCTGCTTCCAAGTCTGCCATCATTTAAACAGAGCCAGCAGAGAGAAGACCAGACAAATCTATTCTTTAACAGGTATCTTTCCCAACATATTTGAAATAATGGGAAAAAGTAACATGACATATTATTTCAATGGGTCATATAAACCCCTTTGTTTTTTCTCTAAGTTGTTTTTGGATCTTGAGTATATTGGCTGTGGGATGATGCAGGATATTTCAAAGAGTTTTCCTAGAATCCCTATAATGTTATATAAAATATGAGTAAGGCTTATAGAGGTACGGAGAAAGAAAGGCAGCAATAGAAATAGAAGCGAGGGAGTGAGCAAGGAAATGGGCCACAGTAAGAATGAGAGTGTGTGTGAGACTCAAGTCCTGGCATATTTTAAGCCTGAGATCAGCATTATTTCTTAAATGATCTCTTTGCTTCTATTTTCATCCTCCTCTGATTGAGCCCCTTCCATGGCAGAGTCAGTCCTTGCACTGCAAATCTAACCATGCTGGTCCTTTCTTAGAATTCTTTGGAGGATGAAGTCTGTTCATGATCTGACCCCAGTCCTCTGCTTTAGTCTCACCAACTGCCACCCTTTATCTTATGCTTAGGTGATTTACATTTCCTTTCAGTTCCTGAAAACACTGGGCTATGTCATTCCTCTTTGCTTTTGCATTATTCTCCCTGGCATGTCTGGTCCTTGTCTTTGTTGGCCAGTTATGCTGTGATACTTCCTCTGTGACTTCTTCCCAGGCCCTGCATTCTATGACAGTTAATTTCTTCTGCAAAACATTGTACATAGTACTTTCATTATAACATTAATTGTTATATGCTAATTATTGGTTTTGTGTTTGTTGTGCCACTGATCTGTGAACTTTTTGTGGACGGGGGCAAAGTCTTGTCCTTTTGTCACCTGTATCTAACACTGTGCCTGGTACACCATAAACTCTTAGAGAATGTTGGTCGATCTAAGTCAAATAGAACTGTAATAAGAAGTCACCATGCAGTCTTTCACTTTGTAACTCTTAAGCTCAAATATGCAGCTGTGTTGTGCTATTATGATATATACTTTATCTGCTTTAGGAAAAAAAAAAACCAACAATGTTATTTAAGGCGGATAGCTGGGTCAAGTAATCGTGTTCTCTTTTTCCATTGGGATAAGGATATTCCAAAGGGAAAATATGAATAGAAGCCTTTTACACCAATCTTTTATACTTAGGGGGAAAAAGGATTGCAAATTTTTCCAAAGCTGGTTAGAAAAATTGGGCCCCTCTGCAATGTGATACTTCTAAAAATAATGCCCAGAGGAACAGCGGTTCTAGAGAATACTAAATCCAAGTGTGGCTAGATTCCATCTTCATTTTGGAAACAGCCACAGCTGTGGCCAGCCCAGTCAGACAATGGAATGCAGTTGGGGATTTGATATGGGGGGAAAGGAGAGGGAACTTGGTTTCCTGTCCTGAGGCAGTTGGCACGTAATCCCAGGTCCCTCCCCTTCCCCCATCTCCAGTCTCCAACTCTCTCCTCATCACCTAGGAAATATACTGGTGAATGGGGTAAGATCTGGCATTTGGATTTTGTTTATCTTCTTGGGAATATTGTGCTATAAGGGGCTTTAAAAAATCTAAGATAACAATATTATACTGTACATCTCTAACTCTCTCCAAGTATGGACAAGTACCAAGTTAAGCCACAAAGAAATGTTTTCCTTCTCTTAAAAATTTTTCTATAAATGGTATTTTGTAATTTATCTGGGACAAAAGAAACACAGTAGTTCCAACATCATTAAGTTTCCTTTCTCCAAAATGTTGTAAGATCATATGCCTGCTGGAAATGACACACTGATCTTAACCGACAGTATTTTATAGAGAAGATAATTTCCAGTCCTATCTTCTGTGTCTGCTTGTACTCTTTCTACCTCTCCCCACTTTATTAAATCATCAAAAGCTCACATGGCAAAGATGAGAGCACTATTAGCAACTACATGGAAGTAGCATGTCTATTCTGTTAAAGAGCTACCAGAAAAAAAAAAAATATATATATATGGTTATGTTAGGGTGGTGGTTACTCTTGGGAGGAAAGGTTAGTAGTAACTGGAAGGAGGCATGAGGGAGACTTCTGGGGTGCTGCTTGTGCTCTGTTTCTTGATCTGGTACTGGTTACATGGATGTGCTTAATTTTTGACAAATGACCTATACCCTTATAATTTATATACTTTTCTATATGTATGTTTTACTTCAGTAAAAAGAAATAATGATAATCATGATATTAGGCCCATGTTGGATCAAAATGCCATTCAGCACAAAGAAAATAAAGATCAATAGATAACATGTCTGTATGACAATAGACAATAAGTATATAATATAATAATATAATATACAATGAGTATACCTAGTAGGAGCAGTGGAATATACATTTTAGTAAGAGGTCATTTGTTTACTTTGGGAATTGGAGGCCCAGAAGCCTAGCCTTTTTTCAGTGAGTAATAGGCAGAAAGGTTGTCTCCAGCTCTTGTTGCCACACTGCCCAGCCATTCTTCAGTTGCCTTCATATTGTTACAGAACAGCCCTTTGGGAGAGATATTTCTTTCTCAATAAGACAGATATTATCAACCCATCTTAGAAAGAGGAGTCTGAGATACATATTAATTTAATAATTTATTTAAGATAATAAAATCAGTGGTGATGCTAGGTCTGGATCCAGGTCTGCTGGTTCCCAATGGAATTTCCCATTCATACAAGTGAATATGATACATTGAAGTCAACAGTCACTGTGTCCAGTTTCCTCTTTTTGATATGAAATCAAGAAAATACTATGACTATTGAGAGAAAGCCTCACTTGGACTCTGTTGACCTTGATCAAAGCCTTCTTCATTAAACTCTTTTTGACTAATCCTACTCAAACTTCTATCTAAGGAAACAATACCCACCCCTCTCTGGAATCTCCTGCAGGCAGCAAGACCGGAGATTTCTCAGCTTTCCTCAAATAGCAGCCAAGGCTGGCAAGTCTGTGAGAGGAATTTTTGGTGAAAGAGGATGGTGGAGTTATATGGGATACCCCCATTACGAGTTTCTGAGATCTTTGAAAGAACCCAGCAGTGGCTTCCCAAGGAGAGGGAGTGAGGGGCTGTGGAAGCCATTTGCTCTGGGTGCAGGAAATAGGAGGGTACATTTTCTGTAGAGAATTTTTAAAAATAGTAAAGCCAAATGAAAGTTGTTAGCCTGCTTTTTATTATCACTATATGCCTGAAAATCCTTAGGAGCTCTTCTTGGAGATACTCACCAGACCAGAGCGCAGTGGCAAGGAGTGCAACTGACCCTTACCCCATCTCCACCCCATGCCTCATTTTGACATTAAAATGTTAGTTCTTGTAGTTGTAAAACGCATCATAATTGTCAGTGCACCAGCCAGGATGCTCTGTCTCTGGGGCCACAGGGATGAGGGAATTGTTTGTAGGAGTTGTTGTAGGTAGATATTCTGGCTCATTCTGGGTCTGCACCTATCTCATGGCCACATTCTGTCACCTCTTCACAGAACTAGAGCCCACAGTATTTGAGCAGATGATTGAGAACATGCACAGGGTTTGGCTCAGAGACTACTGCAAAGGAGGCACTCTTGATCCTCTGATTTCTTAACACCACAGTCTTTCCAAGGTGTTGCCTATTATCTTGAACAGCTGAATAACTTCCCCTCCCTCCCACCCCCCACAAGGACATCTCTGTTTTCATCACCTACTCAGGCTAAGCCCACTCTTATCTCTCCTACTTTCCACCATTTCATTGTAGAAATTAGTTAAAAACTCCAAAACAAATGCTAACTTGTAACTATGGCTGGTCAGTGACTGAGGAAGAGAAAGGGAGTGGAGGGAACTATATCTCCTTTCAGTCAGACTCTGGATATCTGTATTGAGGTGTCTATTACAATTGTGCCCTATGCCAAACTTATTATGCCTTGGTAACTGACTCCATATGTAGTTCCAAAAGTTTGAAAAGTAAGGGATGAACCAAGTTGAACTAAGCAAATGATAACTTAAAGCAAAAATGATAATGTTAGGGGTGCCTGGATGACTCAGTCAATTAAGTGTCCAAGTCTTGATTTCAGTTCAGGTCTTGATCTCAGGGTTGTGAGTTCAAGTCCCACAGCCTACTTAAAAAAAAAAAAAAAAGATGATGTTAATATCAGACAAAGTAGAATTTTAAGAGATCATTAAATATAACAAAGAAGATACCACAAGTGTGTGTTTATGTATCAAACAATATAACCACACAATATGTATTGAAAAGAATAATTGGAAACACAAAGAAATGTATAGAAATTCAATCTTCATAGTAGCTTTTAATATATTCTTTTCAGAAACTGATGGATCAAGCACACAGAAAAAATAAATTTATTGAAGGTGAAAATGAAAAAAATAAACAATGATAGAAAGGTACATAAAACAGAGAAAAATAGACTGTTCAAAACTCTTGGAACATTTTTAAAAATTGATTATGTAGGTCATAAAGCAAATCAAATCTCTGAGTCTACATTCTCTGACCAAAATGCAATTAAATTAGAAATTAAACAAAAAAGATAGCCCAGAATGTTTATTCTCTTAGAAATTTCAATAACAAATAATCTCTGTGAGCAAAAGAAGAAACCAAATTGTTTATAAATCTATTTAGAAATACAATGAATGCTGGTGGCATCACAATTCCGGACTTCCAGCTCTATTACAAAGCTGTAATCATCAGGACAGTATGGTACTGGCACAAAAACAGACACATAGATCAATGGAACAGAATAGAGAGCCCAGAAATGGACCCTCAATTCTATGGTCAACTAATCTTCGACAAAGCAGGAAAGAATGTCCAATGGAAAAAAGACAGTCTCTTCAACAAATGGTGTTGGGAAAACTGGACAGCCACATGCAGAAGAATGAAACTGGACCATTTCCTTACACCACACACAAAAATAGACTCCAAATGGTTGAAAGACCTAAATGTGAGACAGGAGTCCATCAAAATCCTAGAGGAGAACACAGGCAGCAACTTCTTCAACCTCAGCCACGGCAACTTCTTCCTAGACACATTGCCAAAGGCAAGGGAAGCAAGGGCAAAAATGAACTCTTGGGACTTTATCAAGATAAAAAGCTTTTGCAAAGCAAAAGAAACAGTCAACAAAACCAAAAGACAACCAACAGAATGGGAGAAGATATTTGCAAATGACATATCAGATAAAGGGCTAGTATCCAAAATCTATAAAGAACTTATCAAACTCAACACCCAAAGAACAAATAATCCAATCAAGAAATGGGCAGAAGACATGAACAGACATTTTTCCAAAGAAGACATCCAAACAGCCAACAGACACATGAAAAAGTGCTCAACATCGCTAGGCATCAGAAAAATCCAAATCAAAACCTCAATGAGATACCACCTCACACCAGTCAGAATGGCTAAAATTAACAAGTCAGGAAACGACAGGTGTTGGCAGGGATGTGGAAAAAGGGGAACCCTCCTACACTGTTGGTGGGAATGCAAGCTGGTGCAGCCACTCTGGAAAACAATATGGAGGTTCCTCAAAAAGTTGAACATAGAGCTGCCCTATGACCCAGCAATTGCACTACTGGGTATTTACCCCAAAGATACAAATGTAGGGATCTGAAGGGGTACGTGCACCCCGATGTTTATAGCAGCAATGTCCACAATAGCCAAACTGTGGAAAGAGCCAAGATGTCCATCGACAGATGAATGGATAAAGAAGATGTGGTATATATACACAATGGAATATTATGCAGCCATCAAAAGGAATGAAATCTTGCCATTTGCAATGACGTGGATGGAACTGGAGGGTATTATGCTGAGCGAAATAAGTCAATCAGAGAAAGACATGTATCATATGATCCTACTGATATGAGGAATTCTTAATCTCAGGAAACAAACTGAGGGTTGCTGGAGTGGTGGGGAGTGGGAGGGATGGGTGCCTGGGTGATAGACATTGGGCAGGGTATGGATGGGCTATGGTGAGTGCTGTGAATTGTGTAAGACTGTTGGATCACAGACCTGTACCTCTGAAACAAATAATACATTGTATGTTTTAAAAAAAGGAAGAAGAAGAAGATAGTAGGAAGGGAAAATGAAGGGGGGGAAATCGGAAGGGGAGACGAACCATGAGAGACTATGGACTCTGAGAAACAAACTGAGGGTTCTTGAGGGGAGGTGGGGTGGGGAATGGGTTAGCCTGATGATGGGTATTAAAGAGGGCATGTATTGAATGGAGCACTGGGTGTTATACGCAAACAATGAATCATGGAACACTACATCAAAAACTAATGATGTAATGTATGGTGATTAACATAACATAATAAAATAAAATTTAAAAAATTAGAAAAAAAAGAAATACAATGAATGCATAATACATCAAAACTTATAGAATGCCACCAATACATATATTTGTGGACGGAATGGTGGAAAATAACTGGGCTAAGATTCAAATGAATCTGAAAAAGAAAACACAAAAGAAAACCAAAAAAAAAAAAAAAGGAAGGAATTTATAAAGATAATATTGGAAATTAATGAATAGGAAGACAATTTAAAAATGGATGATAAATAAAACAGTTCCCTGAAAATACTAATGAACTACTGAGATGTGTGACCAAGAAAAATGAGACTATAATGCAAATGTCCATTTATTGAGTGCCACAACAGTCCAGGTATTGTTCTTATACTGGGAAATTTGTTAAGTTTTTTACTTGTTCAGCGTCTTGTCTTTTTGGAATTGATACTCCTTCCATTGGCAAGGTTTTAATCATATAGTCCCGATTTTCCCACATCAAGAGTAAGAAGTTACCCAGATTGGCCAATTCTTCTGGATACAGTGATTTTTCCAAGCTTGGGTATTTGACATAGATATGCTGCAAAGGGTCCTCTTTTTGGGGATTCAAATGGGCCCAGGAGAAACAGACTCTCTTTTTGTAAGATACTAAATTCTAAAGGACAAATAGGCTGAAGTTCCTGGGACCCTCTTTGCTGCCTGAGGATGAAATCAATACGAAAGATTTTTGCCAAGAGACAAAGAAAGAGGGAGAAAAAGAAAGTACATACATGCATGAGCACCATGCCATGAGAGTGGCTTTGATTCTGGAGTTCCCAATGTTCCACCTTTGACCTTAAAACAAATATGCTTTCTTGGTCTTGAAGATATGAGTCTGAGCACTCCAGATACTTTATTTTCTAGATGCCATCACTTACTTTCATCACTGGGGAAGACACAATGAGAAAAGAGTATAAAAAGAGCTTTATCTAAGTGTTCAACAAGTACTTTACCATTATGATACCACTGAATCCTTGCTTCAATACTTACAAATGAGCAAAGACCCAGAAAAAGATATATACATATTCAAACAGGCTAAAATCCGTGTCCTCGTGGAACTTATATTCTAGTGGAAAAGAGAGGAAATAAATTGTGAACATAATAAATAAGTAAATAGTATGGCATATTAGAAGGGGACAAATGCTATAAGAAAAATAGAGCAAGTTTAGGGGTTTCAGGAATATGTGTTTGGAGGGGTAGTGCAGTTTGCATATTAAGTAGGTCAGGGAAGACCCTTGAGAAGGTATCATTTGAAAAGAGATATAAAAGAGGTAAAGGCATTTACCAAATGTATAACTGGGCAGGGGGAGGGTAGATTTCAAGACTGAAAAACAATTTTGCAAGACCCTAAAATGGAACCAGCCTTATTGCTTGTCCACATAGCCTTCCTTTCCCAAAACTCTTCATTGCCACTTGACCGAAATGTGTGGTAGTAAACAGGTACATCTCTCTCTCTCTCTCTATTTTTTTTTAACAAAGCTAGCCCTGATTATCTTAACTATGTTTAACCAAACAAAACAAATTGTTAAGATGAGGTGATTATAATACACCATATAAACAACACAAGCATAAACATAGAGAAACATTTCTTCTCTATTCCTCTCCCATAACCAATTATCTATCTATCATTTATGTATTCATTAATCACCATCATCACCATAATGCTATATTAAATTTTAAAGCAATATACTGCTTACAAAGCATTTTAGACTATTATCACAATTGATATTCAATAATCAAGTAGTTATATTATCTGTATCACATTGGTGAACAAATTCCAAGAAACCTCTATGCTCTCCTCTGTAAAGCATCAGACTTCCTATTTTTATATATAAAATGTTGATAACTTGAATATTTGTTAACTGAATAGTGCCTATAGACCATATTAGATTTTTGGGGATACACAATGCCAACCAATTAATTTTCAAGCAAAAATTTTAATAGTTACATTTTCAAGATCATTCATTGTATATTTGAATCACAGCTTAACAACTTCTACCAGGTTTTAAAGACATCTGCTTCCCTGGGTGCCTGGGTGGCTCAGTTGGTTAAGCGACTGCCTTCGGCTCAGGTCATGATCCTGGAGTCCCTGGATCGAGTCCCGCATCGGGCTCCCTGCTCGGCAGGGAGCCTGCTTCTCCCTCTGACCCTCCCCCCTCTCATGTGCTCTCTCTCTCTCATTCTCTCTGTCTCAAATAAATAAATAAAATCTTTAAAAAAAAAAAAAAAGACATCTGCTTCCCAAAATGAATTTACTCTTACCCAAAAGTGACAGTTCTTTAGAAACAGTATCATGGAGGGGACACTGCTGGTACCTTACATGGATGCCCTTCACCATCCAGGATAGCCATCCCCTAGATGCTAATATATCACTGCTTCTTTTTCTTGTTTCCCCAGAGAATTTCTCTCAGCCAAACAAAAGCCATCGCACCCAGTAACCTATTCTTCCTTTACTTAGTTCCTCTGCACTATATGGCTTTTTTCACTCCCCTTCCCTTGAGGGCACTCCTCCAATAAATCAGTTGATCAAGAATTCCTATCTCAGGCTCTGCTTCTAGGGAACTTGACTAAACATACAACATTTGATCTTTAAATGCATACATGTCCCCAAACATACTCACTATAATTTAGTGAGAATTTGAGGTGCTGTGAGCATGTTAGAATGCATGTAATGGGAAATCCAAAAACAATCATTAGAAGTGTTGTCACTTTTTATTGTGGGGCAGAGAGTGCTCTTACTTATCCTCTACTGTGGTCACTGTCAATCAACTTGGCATTTGAACATTTCCTGAACCATACAGGGTCAGTTCTGGTAAGATCCTAAAAGCACCAGCTGCTGTGGGTCAAGGTAACTTCATGTTGGATCCATTCCTTAGGAACAAGATGGGTGGAATTCTGTTGGCAGAGGTTGAAATTATACTGCAACCTGGCACATAATCTATCTCTTTATAATGGAGACTTTATGAATGAAGACAAAGAGGACAGAGGATGAAGGTGATATGTCACTAAGAGAGAAAAAGGAAGGAACTATGGCTGGGAAAACCAAACCATCTGAATTTGTTCATTATATCCAAGGTTTCTCTGCATGGAAAAGGAGTCTAAAGGAAAGCCTTGTTACCAATTAATTTATTTTCTTGCATATCCACAAGTAAGTCAGATGGTATTAGTCATGTATATTTTCATCTATGTACATAGACATGTATAGACATATATTACCAAGCACTAAGAAAATGAACACAAGGTGGCTCAAGCCTATCTTGCTTACATTGTCTTTCACATGTCTTTATGTGTCATTTTAATAGTATTTATCACATAATATCTTCTATTGTAGCTATTTGTGATTATTTTTCATTATGCCTTCCCTATCCCTGTCATATAATTTTGAGCTCCTTAAGGGGGCATGATATGGTGTCCTTCATAGAATTGGGCACAAAGCTCAGCATACAGCAGGGAATCTATATTTACCAAAATGGAATGAAGATGGCCCTGACCAACCATCAGTAAGGCACATACAGTTGCCTTTTCAAATTGTGGGGATGGCTTTATTCTTTTTTTTTTTTTTAATTTTTTTATTGTTATGTTAATCCCCGTACATTACATCATTAGTTTTAGATATAGTGTTCCATGATTCATTGTTTGTGCATAACACCCAGTGCTCCATGCAGAACGTGCCCTCCTCAATACCCATCACCAGGCTAACCCATCCTCCCACCCCCCTCCCCTCTAGAACCCTCAGTTTGTTTTTCAGAGTCCATCGTCTCTCATGGTTCTTCTCCCCCTCCGATTTCCCCCCCTTCATTCTTCCCCTCCTGCTACATTCTTCTTCTTCTTTTTTTTTTTCTTAACATATATTGCATTATTTGTTTCAGAGGTACAGATCTGAGATTCAACAGTCTTGCACAGTTCACAGCGCTTACCAGAGCACATACCCTCCCCAGTGTCCATCACCCAGTCACCCATCCCTCCCACCCCACCCCCCACTCCAGCAACCCTCAGTTTGTTTCCTGAGATTAAGAATTCCTCATATCAGTGAGGTCATATGATACATGTCTTTCTCTGTTTGACTTATTTCGCTCAGCATAATACCCTCCAGTTCCATCCACGTCGTTGCGAATGGCAAGATCTCATTCCTTTTGATGGCTGGGATGGCTTTATTCTTACTATTGTCCCTTCTCTGTTTGGAAGAGTTTCACTTTATGACATAGAACATGATTTTATAGAACAGTTGTTAAGTGGAAGCTTATGATTATAAAACAGAATTGGGTTAATTATCCTGTTTTGGGATTAAAATGGGCAATGGAAAATGGTTTCATTGTCCAGGAAGCTGAGAAACAGTGTTAATCAACCCCTGCCAGACTGATTTCATATTCCAGGTAAAATAATAATAATAATTAATAATAATAATAATTATAATAATAATATTTCTTCTTCATATCTAGGCCCAAATCAATTACTTTTGGAACATTTGTTTTGAAATGACTGTTTAAGAAAAACTAAAGTCTTGGCATTTTCACCTGACTCAGCTACAAGGATTCAGGAGTGACAGTTTTCCCCTCCAGTGCTAACTGTACAAAAACTTCTGTCTTCCCTTATTTCCTTTTTTATCTTTTTTTTCCTCATTTATAAGGAAGATGGCTCCCTGTGTTTTTTGTGAATATAAGGATTATAAATTGGCTGTTGAAAGTGAATTCACTATTAAGTAATTAGTTTGGCCAATGTTTTCACCAAACAGACTTGCTTGATCTAAATAGGCAGGCTGTGTGGCAAGATGTGGATTTAGTAAGCTGAAACAAAATGGTTTGTTTTTGGATTTTTAACTCAGATGTATTCACTAGTCTTTCTAGACTTTTTATTTTGTTTTCCTTTCAGTTCCTATGTAACCTCTTAACATGAGAAACCAGGATAGAGTACTCCATTGCAAAAACAAAACCAAATAAATTAAAACTTTTCTGAAGAGTCTAAACAAGAAACAGATCTTAACTTCACTCTCACATCACGAGTTACCATTTACCTACAGTACAATTTGTGTGTGGAAGGATGAGTGACTCATGCTCTCTACTCATTGCCTCCAGCAATCTTCTGGGGTAATGGACTTTCATTCTCATCTTTAGGGGCTGCCTATGTGGTCTCCCCTCTTCTACATATCTGGAATCCCCTCTCCTATGAAGAATCTCTCTCTTCTCACTTTCTTATTTAGATTTTTCAGTTTCTTCTACCTTATGAATCTTGTGTACTTTCCTCAGCCTTTCTCCTGGATTCTGTTATTTCCTTCCATCAGACTTTCCCTCTGGATGGGACTGAGTGAGTTACAAGAGATAAGAATTGATTAGGCCGTCTTATATTCTTCCTCTTCCCCATAGATTGCATCATCAAGACCAAGCATCTTCAAAACAGTTCGACTTTTCACATTGCCAAAAGTGACCCACATCAAGAACAGCATAACTACTAGGTGCCATTATGCTAATACTTCATTTTTCTACTTTGAATTACTTTTAAAAAGACCCATTTCTGTAATTGCAGTTTGGTGAATGTCTGACCTCAAGAAGGAAGTTAGGAGTGGGGGTGCAGGGGGGCGAGGAGTTAGGTGGGAATGGATTAGCTTATATCATGCACCAGGAAAATACAGGAAATGGAAAAGCAAACAAAAAGCAAAAACTCTGTCTTGTTACGCTCAACTGTGGATAAAGGAAAATGGAGTCAGTCTTTGGAATAACACATATTTAATTCTAGGTTTTTGACTTTTGATAATGTTAAAAAGCCTTTAGGTTGGCTGATATTGATCCTCTGTGACTTGAACCAGACTTTGGTTTCTCAAGTGCTCTCATTTAAAAGGAAGACAATATTTGATCAGCCTGTTATTCCTTACTTTCTTTCTACTAATAGCTTTCATACTTCCTTGATCTCAACCCAGAACAAGATGGCTGGTTAGAAAGATATTTCCTGCAAGAGGGCTGATCTAGACATATCTACACCAAGTCAGAATGCTTGAGTACCATCCAAAAGAACAGAAAATGTGTTCTGTGTTATTAAAAATGCTGGAATTGAGGTACAAAGTTGTACACAGTAAGTGAGAGTATGTTTTATATCTGTGACAGGGTTTTCTGAAATTAGAGGCTCAGACTAAAATAAAACAAAATGGTGCAGCAGTAGGTCCAGCCCTTGGCTTTGTAAAAATGCCAGGGTATTTATTTTTCAAGATGACACAGAAACCTAAGAAGATTTAGTCCACAAGAGGATTCCAGAAACCATGTATCAGCAACCCTCCAAAGAATATGTAATTATTATTCTTTCCTCAGTGGAAGTAGTGGAAATAAAAATGGAGGTGAGTGGCAACGTTATTATGGATATTGAGGATCGCTGAAATATTGATAATGGTGATGAGATAAACTTCTTGGGACTCTACTGGCTGCTAGGTGTTATGTCCACTCATGTTAGAAGACAGCGGATTCTCAAGGGCTGGCTTCTGAAGAAATAAAGTGATTCATTCTACTTGAGCTTCTTGAGACTAAGACTCTCTAGGAGAGGCTGAGTATTTAAAGGAAAAGTTATAGGAAAATTTGAACTTGGATTATCCTATAGTATTCCAGTTAATCACAGCAAATATATTCCAGAGTTGCATTTCACTTCTGAGGCCCTGAGGCACTGCCCCCAGGATAAATAACACAATTTCCTTGTGGTTACCAAGTCATCAGTGACCCTGAAAATTGATTCCATTCACTGTTTGCCGTTCAACAAATCATACCCAGTTTACCTGTTGGTGTTAGGTTCTTGCCCACCTGTTGTTTCAACTTCTGCAAATGGCATCTGGTCTTATTACGACAAGCTTGTTGGTTTGGCTGTTGAAGGCCTCTAGCCAGCTTTTGTGCATGACTGACTTATCTGATGGACCCAGGACAAGCACGGTCTTCCTGAGAAGCTTCACAGTATTGCTCTTCTCTTCCCTAACACCATACTGCCTCATTCCCCGAGGTCTTTGGTCTGCTTGTTCACTGGGACTATGGTTGTCAGTGCTTCTTCACAGAGGGCAGAGGGGTTGAAACCTTACAGAGGAGTTAAAATATTCACCAGTAGACAGTCAACGGCAGCTGAGAAGAAATCATAGGAAGGTTCAGGCCACCTAACATTCTTTTCTCTCCATCTCAATCTTGATCTCGATCTCTCTCATTTCTTACCTCCTTTCCTTCCAGTCTACACAAAGAATGAAGATCCCAAGAAATGGTTAAAACAGGGTAAATAGAGAAGGCATTTTTCCTAGTTTTAAAAAATATAGGCACAGACGTTTTCTGACTTAATATATTTTACAATAAAATAAAGTGCAAAAGAAAAGCTATATTTATATGGGATCCCTTAAAAAAAAAAGCATTATTTATCCTTTGACTCAAGTGATCACTGATAAAGCTACAAATAGAGTTCACTTGGAGAGAAAGCAGTAATTCTCAACTATTAATCACAAATATTCATTTTCTTCAAAAAATATTTGTGAAACAGGAACTTCTCAGGAGTTTACAGGGTGAAAAGTCAGGAGCTCATTGTGAGAATGAATACTCAGAGAGAAAAAGGGAAAATGCAGTTTGTGTAGAAAACAGGAAGACACACAAATGTGAGAGAAAACACCTGCTTTCCTATAAACATGGGACTTAATACACTTCCCAGAAATCGTCAATGAAATAGCTGTTAACAAGAAATTCAGATTCAATTAACATGACATTACAATTTCAAAGGTCGGGAGTAAAAATCTGCCTTCATTTTCTCTTTACTTTTTGAGCTTGTTCCCTCTCCAGAATTCTCCAGTGATATAGCCAACAGATGGAGTTATTTCTTTTTAAGCTTAAAGAAAGGTCACAAATAGCTTTCAACAGATTACAAACAATTTGACACATGATTTCAGAAGCTGGGAAAATTCCATGGATGCAGGAAAACTTCGAGAATTGATGAAAAGATTTCATAACAGTGCAGGCCAAAATTAACATTGCTAAGGCAGGCTCTATTTTAATTAATTAGGTGCGAACCATAGCACAGCCCTCTGGATCAATTGTGACTGTTGTGCTAGACAACTTTGAGAATTCTTTGATATTTAAATTTGATGTTATTGCCTAACAGTGAAAGGCCTTTTGTTACATTAAGGTAAAAAAAAAAACCCTCTGCTTTCATACCCAGGCCAGTCCATGGTGTAATTTGAAGGATTACAAAGGCAATGTCCTGTCCAAAATTATTTTCATTAGGCTCAACTGAGACAATATTCTTATTCTATGCTCCCTGCGTGGAATAGAGATCCTTTTCATTGCTGCAGATGGTAGGGCGTTCCTTCTTAAAGATGAAGGAATTCTCAGAAATGTCTGGTCCCTGGTTTTACTAAAAGGTTCCTGATACTGGGAGAAATTCTAGGATACTGAGGTTTTTCTTCAATCAGATTGGTTAGGGGTAAAAAAGAAAGGTTGTTTATTGCTTAAAGGAGAATAACTTTGAGATTCCTTTGAACTTTGGGATGTGAATCTTCAAAAGAATATAGTTTTTATTTTTATTTTTTATCTTTTCTAATTGATTTCAAAGAGATTGATAGAGCCACCATTGCTCTTAAGCTCTCTCCGTCTTTACTTATTAGTCGATGGAGGCCAGTCCAATAAGTAGTAAATATATTCATTTCAGTATCATTATTACTAAGGTAGAGCCATATACCAACAGGGGTTAGAAAGAGTTCTTTTAGTCTGGATACAACTAATGCTTGTACTCTTTCTTACCTTTGCCCATATTTATCCCGGAATTTCAGAGTATCACAAGCTTCCTCCCAAAGTTAAACAAAGAAGAGTTTTTCTTTATTCTTTATAGGAATAGTATTATAGGTTTAATAACAGCATAACCTTAATGAGAGTTTCTTTACCTATTTCAGTTTCATTTTCCTCATTTGTAAAATGAAGGGTAGTTCAAAATTTTCTTCTAGCTCTAAAAATGTTATGATCAATGTAGTTTTTTTTTGTTTTTTGTTTGTTTTTTTATGAATGGTGTGACTCTGTGGTACTTAGGAGTCTGTATATACTACCCATGCACTCTTCCTCCCAAAGTCCTAAAAAATGTGCTCTGCCAATGTAAGGGATTAAATCAAGAAAGAGAAAGACCTAGAAACTAGGACCTAGAGAAGACAATAGAGGAGATGTGAAGGAAATCCCATGATGACAGTAAACAAAAATCCTAGGACAGTATCTGAGTAGTAAGACTACACAGTAACTAGTTGAGATCAAAATAAGAGGACAGAAGGCTTCAGAAAGGCTACCTTTAAGGAAAAAATAATATGGAACTTACAATTTTTTTGGTTGTGTTTGACATAAAATTGAAAAGGGTTTTAGAATTCTCTAGAAGAATTTGGGCTAAGTTTGAGTTTAGTGCATAAAAAAGTAAGCATTGACAAATTTAAGCTATTATTAACTCCAAGGAAAACAAAAGCTGTACAAGAAAACAAATGTAATACACATTATGTGATTCTAATTATATTCTATTTATGTCTTGATAGTGATGTAAATGTTATTCTGTACAGCTAAAGACTGAATTATAATTATATTGAGATAATAGGTATGAGGTCAGAGAAGGAAAGTGTGTGTATGTATAGTGGGGGAGGTTGGGCTGTGTGAAAAAGCTATATGCTAATATTTTATAGCCAAAAATTATAGATGCCATCTAAAATATTGATAGCAGTTTATACATACAATTTAGAATTATGGACATAAATACCAGGAGAAACAGCAAAATGTGTTTAAAGTTGCCTCTGGGAAGTGGGACTCCGTAGTGGGGATGGCTCTTATCCCTTATATCATTGTACTGCTATTTGATTTCTCAGACTTCAATAAAAATTAAAATATCTTAAAAAGAATCTTGGGTATGTTCAGAAGAAAGACACCATCATTTGGTTTTACTCAGATAAAATGATTCACTTTGTTTCAAAGTGCTGCTTTTATTTTTATCCTTCATTTACATTTGTGGAAATGAGATTGTCTACACTGATAAAATAACAGTCATATGCCTACTCTCAACATAGATTGGAAATCAGTCACTTAAGCTCTGAATGCTAAAGATGACATGTGGGCTCATTTTTAGCAGTGACCCCTGACACAGTCCTCTCTTTGTCACTTGCAGTGTGTCCTGCCTGCTACTTCCTAGGTTTGCCAGAAAAAATACAAGATGCCCCATTAAATTTGAATTTCAGATAAACAACAAATAAATTTTTAAAATAAGTGTGTCTTAAATATTGAATGGGGTAATGAAATAAAAAATATTTATTGTTTATTTGAAATTCAAACTTAATAGGGCATCCCATAATTTTACTTGCTAAATCTGGCAACCCTACCATATCTAAGTGTTAGTGGGGGTTCCTTTAGTTGCTGGAGTTAATGAGTGGTAAACAGCCTTAATGATTTCCCCAAACTCCGAACTTTTCAGGTTTTTTTGAGGTAATTGCCTCCCAATTTCTGCCCTTGTGCTTGCCAAACTCACTGAAGATTCTATTTAGAAGATGGTAGTGTATAATAAAATAATAACAACAGCATACACCACAAAAAATAAACAAATAAGGAAAAAACCCAGTGATGTAATCTTCTTGACCCTGGAAGTTTCTACATCATATATCCTGTACTCTCATATACTAATGGCCCAAAGCACTTTTATTCACTGAACGACAAATACAGGAGCAATTGCTTTATGTTAATGATTTAGTTAGCTATATATTTCATTGTCCAACTCAGTACACTAGAATAAAGAAATATTTGAAGGATTTAAGAGATATTGATTGTTTTTAGATATGGTTTGCTAAATCAGTAATGTGAACTGATATTTATCTAGTTAGAGCGTATTTCCACATATTGCCTCTTTCAGGCATTTTACTTTAAAAAAATAAAAAATACTTGAATCCTTAATGAGTTTCAAATGCCTGATGAAGACATAGTGGGCTAAGTGACAGAAGAATCAGAATGAATGAGTACCATGAGGGATTAAAAACAAGTAACCTATGACTCAAACTTTTTGTGGCTAACTCTGTGTCCAAACAGGTAATGAAAAAATGACCTCTCATATAGCTTTTTGAACCCATACTTCAGTGGTACTCTTGCTTCTAATGAGAAGCAGAGGTTTCATAATGTGTAGGAAATCTTTGTCAGAGCTATGTTGGTACCTGAAATGGGTACTAATTATTGATGGACTGCTTTAGATGGTCCAATAGAAATGTTTCTTAGTAAAATGGGCATGAGTGTTATTTAGGTAAAAGCAAGAAAATTCCCAAACCTGAATACCTTCCTAGACTAAAAATAAAATATAGACCCAGAATAAATAAACAAATAAACAAACCCAAACTCCACTTCAGGCAGAGTTCAAAACCATGGACTTAACATGGATGACCTTTTCTCATGGTAACCAACATTCTACAGCACTCAATGGTGCTACACTTGGTTGGACAGTTTGCCTACCGAGGATCTCTGTCAATTTGTGCAGGAAAACTGTACACAAATTTTGTCTGAACTGTAAAATATTTGTTTTATGCAAATTCAAAAGAATCTTCAGACTGGATAAAAGGCAAGGGAGAATAAAACAAATGTAGTTGTCTTAAATACTGACCACTAGATAGATTTCCTGTTGGCCTCTCACATCTTTTACTGCTGTATTTTTAAAATCTGGAGGAAAAAAAAGAAAGTAGTTGAGCATCTGAATATTATTAAAGCAGAAAGACCGCACAAACATTAAATGATCCCTAAATGGCATTGTCTCCTTTTGTTCATCATTCTCTGTCATGTTTTTGACCCCTTTGTTTTTATTATTAGGGGGAAAAAAGCAGGAGGAAAAAATCTTTCAAAAAAGGAAGAAAAATAGATGTTTTTCTATTAGGCTTATAATCACCTTCTACAATTACCCTGGCATATTTGTTTAACCTTTTAAAATCCTGTACATTTGTAATGCTAAAACCATTAATTTCCTCATTTCCATGCTTTATTCCATGGAACTAGCTAAAGACAAAAGTCTTCGATATCCTGGAAAGAACTTGCTTCTTCCTATTTGCTTTCTGTAGACTTCTGTTGACCTTCCTATCTTCTTGCAACCCAAGAACTGGTTTGATTGAGTTTCTATGTTGAGTTCAGAAAATAGTTTGCAGTTGAATAAACAAACCTGAATCATCTTATGGGTGAGGTTTAAACAATGAGATGAGAAGTTTCAGTCAATTGTGAGTTTTATCTACATATATTGATATTTGTGGGCCTAGAGAATGGTGGGAAAACTGACCACTCACCTTGCACCAGTGGGGGCAACAAAGGAGTTTCTCCTTTCGAGTAATTTTGTAGGATATTATTAGCTACCAAGGATTTCTCCTTTCAGCAGCTTTGTAGGATAGAGAGTTTGACTGTTTTAGTGAGTACAGAGCCAAGGGAAATGTGTTATTTTAAATTTTTATAAACCTGAACCCTCAAGATCCTTGTATTAGAAAATTTTGATCTATAAATTAGCATTGATTAAAGATCTTGGAACCTAAAATGCTATTACATAAGAATGGGATAGTAAACTCAGAATTCCTAACTGATAATGAAAATTGCTTGCAATAAATAAATAAATAAGTAAATATACTATTGCAAACTTAAGAGTACAACATCTTATACATTATTTCTTCTGATTTCCCATTTTCCCAGGTATATTTTCTTAAAATATTTTTTACAGCTATTTCTTAGGTTGAATACTCTGGATAAGCCTAACCCTGTTGATGATAGAAATTTTGAAAAGTAAAGTAAAAATTATGAAAACGGGCAGACTCTATCCCTACCCTCCAAGTGACTTGAGAAAAAACATATATACTTAAGATGCTTCTCTAACTTTTGTTCATAAGTCAAATATCCAAATATCTCTACAACTGAAACATGGCCTCATTAGCTTAGAAAGGAGAATCCATTCTTTTTTTTTTTTTTTAAGGTTTTATTTATTTATTTGACAGAGAGAGAGAGCACAAGCAGTGGGAGTGGCAGGCAGAGGGACAGGCAGAGGAAGAAGCAGGCTTCCCACTGAGCAGGGAGTCAGATGTGGGGCTCCATCCTAGGATGCTAAGATCATGACCTGAGCTGAAGGCAGACACTTAACTGACTGAAGCACCCAAGCGCCCCAGGAGAATCCATTCTTGAGAGGGATACTACTATCAGCTTTAGACATAGAATATTGAGTTTAAAGTAATGATGGAAAATCTTTGTGGAAATACGTAACAGAGAAACTTCAAACTGGGCCTGAGAAATTGCTTTAACATCATCCTTACATCAAAGAGAATTCAGAGAGAAATTTCAAACTGGGCTTAAGAAATTGCTTTGGCATTATCCAGCCATCCAAGAGTATCAGAGAAGATAGCAAGATAGAACAGAATTCCTAGAATCAAAGCATGTAAAGCATGCATGGCTTTAGGCTGAAGAAATAAAAATCAGAAGAGGCAAGGTTTAAAAAAGATCAGGATAGCTGAGTATTATAGAAGCCAAGAGAAACATTTTTTAAAGAATAGGTAGGTTTCAAAAGAGTGCCAAAGAGTACAAAGAGGGCAAGAAAAACAAAGACTGAAGAAAAAGATGTGGAGACCATCTATCAGATGATCTAATGAACAGATTTTGTTCCATCTGGAGAATAGAACCATCCTTGGGGAAATCTTCATGACTCCCTGAGATTTTAGTTACATAGGAAATCTTGATATTGGGATGTATTAGTGCAAAGGCATGCTATCCATAAATCAGGGAATCTAAGGTCCTCGCTTTACCACGGATCAGAGACCATTTAACTGATATCATATGATGTAGGGTCTGGCAGTGAATGGTCAAGAAAGAATTCTTGAGACATTTTTTGGTGCAAAAAAAGGTGGTTTTATTAAAGCATGGGGATAGGACCCATGGGCAGAAATAGTTGCCTGGGGATTGGGAGGAGGAATTGGTTATATACTTTTAAGTTGTGTAGAGATAGGAGTAATTTCCAAAAGGATTTTCATATGTTCAAGAAGACTTACAGGATCCTAGAGGCCTGGATATTGTCAAGCTAAAGTTGTTTTTTTCCTCTAGCAAGGCATTAACATTAAGACCCTTGGGAATTCCTGGAGGAATATCATACTCTGCCTGTCTCAAGTATTTGTCAATGAGCTGCAAGTTATAAGGTGATTTAATTTGTCTACATTTCCTTTTGTCTTTGTTCTCCACATCTTTCACCAAATGGAGGCAAGTCATAAGTTCTTTGAACAACTTCATTTTAAGCAGTCTGATGTATGAATAAATATGTCTTCTACTCCTGATGATATACAAAGATAATCTGTTTGCACAGGCATTAACATTCTTTGTCTAATTTTGCTAAAGTTGTCTAAGGATATTTTGTGAAATTGAGGACCTAGTTGTATCAATTCTACCATGTTCAGAGCCATAAGTTTTTAAATGTACATAATAAGAACTTAAATTACAAAAGTTCTATACCTAATCCCTAAAATAGTCATAGCAGGGGTGTATCTACATGCTTTATATGGCTTTCTATTCCTAGTTAGATACATCCTTTCCACCAGTTCTTGGTACTTTTTGAGTATTATGTGTTGGCAACCCCAAGAGTTAATTTATCCCATTTTTACAGATCAGTTGTGGCAAACTTAAAAGATATTGCCCAAGATCACACAATAGAGAGTGATAAATGCAATAGAAATTTGGAACAGGTATAGGGCTGCAAATATACATTTGAGATGGGTTTTGAAAGACAATGAAAGGCATTTGTAATCAGTTGAGGAGAGAGAGGGTGTTGTTATACAAAGGCAGAGAATCATCCACCCTCCAGATGGACCCTTGTTGACATTTGGTATGAAGGACTTGGGGTAGGAGATAGGGATACAGTGTCACTTGCCAGAGGGCTTTCCTGCTTAGAACCAGAGGGGAGAAAAACAGTTGAAAAAGCTAAGGAGAAGCTGAGTAAAAAAATAAATCACAGAGCGAAAATGTGAGTAAAACATGATGACAATCAAAGAACCTGGGTAAGAGGCAAACCTGGACAATTCTCTGACAATTCTCTGAACTACTAAAGTAGTAGCTATGTGGGGTCTTTATAGAGGTTTTGGATGTTACCTAAATAGTAGCCATTGAAGGAACTGACCCATTCTGGAACTGAAGGGATGGAGGTATGAAAAATCTTGGAGTGTTCAGAGACCTCTTCACTGGAGAATAAAGAAAGATGAGAACATGGTTTAGAGGAGCCAGACCATAAACATAAGCAAATAAAGCAATGGTTGTGGCAGTGGTGATGGAAAGAGAGAATGTACTTGAGAGATTTTTAGATCATACATGAAGCCAGGGCTGTTGATCGGTGTGGAGAACTAGGGAAATGGAGGAATTGAAAAGTCCTTTTGGATTTCTGGTTTGAGTACATAATGATGGAACTAACTGAAGTAGAAACTCTAATAGGAAGAATATGTCTTACAGAGAAGATGTTGGGCATGTTAAGATCAAAGGATCTTGACATCCTGGTAAATATGTCTTATGTACAATCCGATATATTGGAAAAGATGAAGTTGGATTTATAGGCTATTTTTTTCAACTCTATGGATTTTATTCTACTCATTACTTTCATAAGTAAGATCTAAAAGGAAAAGTCACTTCACTCTATCCAAGGATAATAATATAGTACTTTAATACAAACCCATGTGTTGGTATTGGAAGGACTATTTTGAGTAGCTTGGCATGCCTATCATTCTGTTATGGGTACAGCCTGTACTTGGAGAGAGATACCCCTAATTTAATCTACAAACTCAGCCAAAAATTTAGGAGTGTTTGTCTGCAGTGGTTTTCTGACTTCCTGACTTGTGGACTTCTGGGAGAAATTAAGGGAGAACTCACCATGCTCTAGGACAATGGGTAAACTATTGAATGAGCCCTTACATCACGGAAATTTAATTAGAGAAAATTGTATGCATCTTGAAGAGTTAAGAGTTACAGAATGAATTCAGAGACATTCCCAGAGGACTGACTGCACATGAAAGAATGCTTATTCAAATATAAAACAACTTGTCTTTCTCTGTCCCATTTCCTAGTTGCATGACAGGACAGTATGTCAAGACTTACCTATTTGTTGAGAAATGTTTTATTTCCCTCTCCTCCTGAGGCAAGAATATTAAGGAATGGAATTCAACAACCACCAAAGATTTGAAATCTACTTCAAAAATTTGTTTTATCTTGTACCCATTTTTTAAACCTTCACAAGTGGAAAAAAATAAAACTAACAATAAGCAACAGACAAAAAGCCCTGGCACAATGATGAATCATAGACCTGTCTTACCTCTTTTAAGTATTTCAGGATAATTCCAGCTGACAGCAATGGAAGTTGATGTGCAGGTTTTGGCTGAGTTTAGTTCTCTTAGGCAGACATTATTTTCATTGCCTTGTCTTAAATGAATTAAAGCAAAATCTTCTAGATTAGTTTATTCATTTGAAATTTTTGTTACAACACAATGACCCTAACTCAGTGAACTCTGGGCTGTGACTGTTGCACAAAATGTGCTCAATAAAATGTGAAAGATCTTTTATCTTTGCAATGGGATTTGAGGAGAGAGAAGAGGAAATAACTTTTACTACAAATATACTGTAGTACAGCTCTCAGTGATTTGCCCCCTACTGGGGTCTGATTTAAGGGGAGTAGGGTAGTGGGTAGCAGGAGTGTGAGTACTCAAGTCCCACCAACTTCCATGGTGTGCCACTATGTTTATTTTACAGAAACTACCAACTCCCCAAGAAGCTTTCAGACTAGCATTGACATTGATGCTTATCCCAGTTTCTAGGGCTCTAGAAATAATTAGCTAGAATCAACAATTATCTGTTGTGGTTCAGGCCTGAGGAAAGTGTTGGAGAGAAGTATCTCAAACTCAACATATATAAATCTGAATTCATTAGCTCTACACTTGGTCTTTGCAATGATGCTCCCATCCACCTAGTTACCTATATCATGGAATAAACTCCTTCACCAGAATATAAAAAAGCAATGTGGTATCCTGGTTAAGAGTAAGGATGCTGGTGCCACACTGCCAGGGTTCAAATCCTGGCTTTACCATTCATTAGCTGTGTCACCTTGAGCAAAATTCTTAACCTTTTAGTGCCTTGGTCTCCTCAGTCAAAAGAGCAGGATGATACAAAGAATACAAAAATACTAATTCAAAGGGATATATGTATTCTGATGTTTATAGCAGCATTACCTATAATAGCCAAGCTATAGAAAAGCCCAAGTATCTATTGATTGATGAATGGATAAAGATGTGATATATATATCCCATATATATATAATGGACTATATATAATGGAATATTACTCAGCCATAAAAAAGAATGAAATCTTGCCATTTGCAACAATATGGATGGAGCTAGAGAGCATTATGCTAAGCAAAATAAAGTCAGTCAGAGAAAGACAAATAGCATATGATTTCACTCATACATAGAATTTAAGAAACAAAACAAACAAGCAAAGGGAAAAAAAGAGAGAGACAAACCAAGAAACAAAGTTAACTGTAGAGAACAAATTGATGGTTACTGGAGAGAAGGTGGGTGGGGGGATAGGTGAAATAGGTGATGGGGATTCAGGAGGGCGTTGTTGTGATGAGCACCAGGTGTTGTATGGAAGTGTTGAATCTCTATAGTGTACACCTGAAACTAGTATTACACTGTGTGTTAACTAACTGGAATTTAAATAAAAACTTTAAAAATAAGTGGGATGATAATAACAGTACTTACCTCATAGGGATGTTGTATTATAGGGGATGAGTTAATATTTATAAAATGCTTTGACCAGGGCTTAACTCATAAGTACTATGTAAATATTTGTTAAATAAATTCAAATATGTGTTATCCTTGGGACCTTATCAATCACTGGACTCTGCTTCTAACTAGTTCCTCTGTTTTCATTCTTCTTCCTCACAACTTGCCCTTCATACTGCAACATGAAACCTTTCAATGTCTCTCCTTCAATGAGCCATAGGGTGGAGTCCCAGCTTGGCCTCATCTCTTCTTACTCCTCTTCACATTTCTCATGACCTGACATAATTTCACATAGCTTTTCCCTTTCCCTGGATGGTGCTCCAGCCATTGTCTCCCTACCCAATTTCTATTCAGTTTTCACTACTAAGTTCAAGCATTCCTCGACCACTAGACCAATCCCCTCATCTAACCCCAGGCACAGTTAGATAATTTCCTTTGTGCTCTCATGGCACTCAGCACACACACATTCTATCAGCAGTTGTGCTGCAAATATCCATCTGTGTTTATTTCCTTGACCAGCCTAGAGCCTCCATGGACATCTCCAGTACCAAGGTCAGTTTGTCACATATTTGGAGCTAAAACATGGTGGATAAAGCACATAAAATTTTACCTATTTCTCTTCAGGGAATCTAGGAGTCTACTGTTTTACGTTTTGGAGATAGAAGGATAGAAATGTATGTACAATATATGATGAAAACCTGCAAGAATGTATTTCAAATGTTAAGGCTAAAGTCAAAACTCTTTGTGAAGTTGAGATGAGCTGGTTAAGTATAGACTTGACTAATGATCAACTAAGAACAAAATGAAATTGGTAGCAGTGTTATCACAAAATTGACCAACACTTATTTTTTCTTCTTTTTGACAAATATTTAATTTTTCAATGATTAATGTTGTCACTTCCTGACTAGCAGTGAAAATCTTAATAGCTATTTTTATGAAATATTATGAAATATTTTTATGAAAATATTATGAAATATTTTTATGAAAATATTATGAAATATTTTTATGAAATATGTAAACTATAGCTTGGTAAAGCTTATTCAGTTCTTACACTGTACCTGTAATGTGCTAAGTACTTCACATGTATTTATGTGAAGACTCATGTAGATATTCCTATAAAATATAATAATTGGAACAATATTAGTTATTAAGAGTGAATATACACCTAAAACTCCTCAAAGAAATACTCATATATATTATGAGACAGCAATGAAAATACTAATTTAAATAGAAAAAGAAAGTGCCACATATTTTTAAAACTGCTCTGTTCTTCTCTGGTTGAAGACACTCCAGGATATCAGAATGGCCTGTCCCTCTGCCTCAAAGAAGAGAGTTAGAGTGTATAATACATAAATAATCTATCAAACCTGCTTTCTTGCCACATGATATTAGTGAGAAAAAAGCCACACCTATAACACTAGTGCATATGTATTAAGTGACGATGTATATTTAGAAACATGCAAGATTCATTGAGTATGGTATAAGCTAAATTTGTAAATGTTTCATTAAACAACCTCCCACCTCCTTATTACAACTCTAGACTACTGTTATTTAATAATCAATTGCAATTTCATATTTTCTCCAGATTACCTGTCCTTTGGACAAAATCTCTCTGCCTTCCTTGCGGAGTCCCTCAGATTAAACTAGACTTTTCAGCAAAGAATATTCTTGGTGGAAGGTACTCATGAGAAAATTTCTAGTTTTCTTACGCTGGTGAAAACATACAATTGCCAGTATACCTACTTTTGAGTTTTTTCTCAGTGTTCTGCCAGTTTATCCATGCATTGGCACCTAAATTCATCTACTTTCCAATCACTGGCAAGGAACCATTCTGACTAGTTAGGAAAATCTTTAAAGTATCTCTTTTCCTGCATATAAATATGGTTGAAGCATATCTATTCCTCATGCACTTTAGTTGGGATGTTTTTATTTCACTGGAACTTCAGCTCCAGCCCTTGCCCACTCCCTGGAATGAACAAACTATTTCAAAGATGCCAACTCACTCTTTCTCTTACTTCAACTCCTCAGAATTAGGACCTTTCTTTATCTGTTGATAATTTTTCTGAACTATTCCAGAGTATTACTAATTGTACCCAAGTGGAACATTTGTTACTTGTGTACCAATTACAAACTGAAAGCAAAGTACATAGTCTGGTCTTTACCAAATAGATAGCCCAATTTTTATCACCAGTTTATGTATTCATATTTTCCACAAGTATTAAAAATCCAATGAATAAAAAAGTAATATCTGTATATTTAAGTCAGAAATTGGATATTTGGATCAGTCAAATCTGAATAGTGATGTATTCATGTTGTAACTGAGAAAACAAGCACAACCATCCTTTCATTCTCAATTTCCATATCACTGTTTCTCTGATGATCCAATTAAATCCCTTAATCCAAGTCATCCTTTGGCTCAAGGTGAAAATAATCTTTGCATGGAGAAATCATTTTTAATCAATTCAAGATGCAGCTGGAATAAATGCTACTGGCTTGAGTAGCCATTGTTCTTAGCAAATTCCTCTAAGCAATAAACAATGAGCACCACACCCTCATGAAAAGAGGAGTGAAGGATGGGGATAGTCACTGTTCTCATTTTATATTGCTGAATATTATTATGGTCTGACATGTAATATACTTGAGGAGACTGACATGTAATATACTTGATACAGAACAATACAAAATAATCAGGAATTGTGAGTTGCTAGAGACCAGTATTTCAAGTGCTTAGTTTAATAAGCTTGGTGTTCAGTCATGAAACTAATACTCATTGCAGAATATATTTAAAAACAGAACACTTATCAATAAGACAGGAAGAGGAAATTTTGGAAGGTAGTTAAGGATTGAATATATAGATTCCCATAGTGTTTATTTGGAAAAGGAACAAAGTATGTGCAAGCTTTGAAAACGCTCATTGCTTATCCAATACCATTATACATAGAAATTAGTGTCTCATCAATTGTGTTTTCATTCAATCATTAAATAAGATTTCAATAAGTGATGCCTTTTACAATAATGTGTTTCTGTTATTTTGAAAACACAATTTCACATTCCCTATCATGTTAAAATTTATATTATGGCTCAATGATGGTGGGAGATCCAATTCCACAACCTCAAACACTATATGGATTTGAACTTTGGAGCCTATGCCTTAAACTCAGAAGATTTTCATGTAGCATTGATCACCCTCCCTATTAAACAATTCAGACTTATGTATCTGAGCTGAACAACTATTCCTATGACAAGTGAGTGTTTTAAGGCATGGAGGTTAAGTGAAAAGATAGTATGATATAACTGACAGGATAAATCAGCAATAGATTATACTCATCCTTTAAAGAAGTGACCATTTGGAAATATAGACCATGGCCTTCATTCACTGACTTCCACCCAGGCAAGAAACACATGGGAAGCTTCATATTTATGAGGAAAATTCGGTGTAATGGCTAGGGACATGGGCTTTGCATTCAGAGACCCCAAGGTAGGAGTCTTAGCTCCATTGCTTACAAATTGTGTGACTTTGGGAATTTAATCTCAATTTGTGCACTATTACATAGAATTTCTATGAGAATAAGATAGAGCAATACACAAAGTGATTGGCACAAAGTCTGAAACATACTTAATATACATACAGTTGACCCTCACCATTCATGGATTCTGTACCTGTGAATTTGCCTACTTGCTGAAATTTATTTGTAGCTACAAAATCAATACTCAGGGCACTTGCACAGTCATTCACAAACATACACATAACAGTGAAAATTTTGGCACCCAATGGGCATGTTCCCATGCTCTATTATCTATTAAGAGGGAATACTCCCTTTATTTTGGGAGCCCTTACCCAGGGCATTTTATTTTAATCTATTTGTTTTCTGTCACAGTCTTCAGGCACTCTATGGGAAACTCCAGGAGCCACGTGTGCACCAGAGCTATAAATGGACTCAGTTCCTTGTATCCATACATGTAACTGAGCCCACTCTCCCCATTTGATGATAAATCAAATCTGAATTAAGGCTGATTTTACCTTACTATGAAATGAAATTGCCTATATTCCAAATTTTTCCAGTTTATCATGTACTGTTAAAATTCCAAAACTTACTACCTTAGTAGCTTTATACCTTTTCCCTCTGCCTAGAATGCTTTTCTCTCTTCCCAAAGAGTGGCAAAGTCTTTTAATTTAGGACTCAGCATAAGGATCATCATCTTAAAGAGGCCTTTCCTAGCTGTCCTATCCAAGGTAAGTGCCCCAAATGTTCTTGATCATGGCAACCTGCAGTTTTCTTCTCCATATTTACCACTTTCTGTAATTGCTTTTCATCTGACAGTTGTTTCTTAGGTGACTTCTACACCAGGATCTACTTTCTATAAGGGCAGAAACTTGAACAATTTTGTTCATTGGCTGTTTCCTCATTGCCTAGACCTTTGACTAGTACAGACACCCAATGAATAGATGAATGAATGAATCTTACTACATTTTGTTGGTTTGAATCTTCATATATGTTATTTTTAAACCTAAACAAAATAGTTTATTATTTGAGATGGATTCTATTTCATTTTTTATTACCTTTTTTTGCATCATCCAGCAAAAGATGGTTAAATCACACTTGCTTGGAGAACGAGAATAATAGACTTTTACCAACTTTGCACACTGTGCTCGAGTGTTCATAATATTAAATGCAACATCTCAGATCCTAACCTTATTTCCCAAATTCATACCACGTATTAAACTGCAAATAAACTGTCATTTGTTGGTAGGGCAAGGAATACATGAGTTTCTGCACTGGGAAATCTAAATGCTAGACGAATACAACTGAGATTTTTATCTAGGACCTAAAGTAATAATCTAATATGTGACATAGTATAGAAGAACACTGTTCTGAGAAACAGAAAACACGGGTCATATCTGTTCTGCTACTAGCTTGCTGCTTGATTTAGGGCAATGTTTTAAATCCCGTGGATCTCACTAATTCAATCTCTAAAAAAATATGGATTTGGACCACTAGATACCACAGTTCCTTCCAACTCTCTATGGCCATAAAAGCTGAATAGGAGAAGAAGAGGTGACAGAGGCTCAAGCACAAAGAGTTAAGACCTGCCAGGTCAAGTTTCTGACTAGAAGCAAGATGCTGCATGGTGAGGACCCCTAATGCAAGTGCCCAGTGAGGTCACAAAGAGGAAGACCAGATTTTTGAATCTTTATAGCTAGTGCTTTCTATTTAATAGGCAGACCTACACAGGAAGCCACATTGTAAAGAGGATTGCTTAGTGTGCATGGAATTACAATAATGGAGCAGGGTAAGAAAAGGAGGAGGAGTTGAATGATAAAGTGTGTCTGCTGAAAGAATTTGAGGCACCTTTCCTAACGTGACGGGTAATGTTGTTAGTCATAATTCTAAGAGTCTCACTACCAAAAATTGCTCTCTTTGGACAGTGCTTTGGTCATTATAACTAGTTTGCTTCTGTGATCCTTCACCCACTCCCAGTTTTATTGAGGTATGATCACCAAATGATACATTGTGAAAAGTATTTTGTTACACACACACACACACGTGTGTGTGTGTGTGTGTGTGTGTATACACACATACATTGTGAAAAGATTATCACAATCAAGCTAATGAACACATCTATCACTTCACATAGCTCCCTTTATTTTTGTGGTGAGAATGCTTGAGATCTACTCTCTTAGCAAATTTAAGTATATAATACATTATTATTATCTGTTATCACCTTGCTGTACATTAGATCTCCAGAACTTATTCACCTTATAAGTGAAACTTTGTACCTTTTGATCAACCTCCCTATTTCCCTACCCCCCACCACTGCCCGAGCCCATGGTAACCACCATACTATTCTGTTACTATGAGTTTTACTTTTTTTTTTAGATTCCACATGTAAGTGAGATCAAACAATCTTTTTTTCTTTGTCTGGGTTATTTCACTGAGCACAATGTCCTCTATGTTCATCCATGTTGTGGCAAATAGGATTTCCTTTCCACATTGAGTTTTTTTGGCTCGCTTGTCAAATATTAATTGACTATATATGTGTGGGTTTATTTCTGGGCTCTCTATTCTATTCCACTGTTCTATGGGACTGTTTTTATACCAGTACCATACTATTTTGATTCTATAGCTTTGTAATATAATTTGAAATAAGAAGTATAATTCATCTTGTTTTGTTCTTCCAGCTCAAGATTGCTTTAGTTATTCAAAATCTTTTGCAGTTCTATACACATTTTATTATTTATTTATTTATTTTTATAAATATTTTATTTGTTTATTTGACAGAGAAAGAGCACAGCAGGGGGAGCAGCAGGCAGAGGGAGAAGCAGACTTCCCACTGAACAAGGAGCCCAATGCGGGGTTCGATCCCAGGACCCTAGGATCATGAACTGAGCCAAAAGCAGACGCTTAACTGACTGAGCCACCCAGGTGCCCCTCTATACAAATTTTAGTATTTTTTTTTTTTTGACTCTCCTTTTCTCCCCTCTATGGCTGACCCTCTGATATTCCTTCTTTAGTATTGTTAATAAATCTGTTTTAGACAGGCTCTAAAAAACCCCAGAAACTTCTTTAAGAGGTTTTAATTCAGGTAATTAGTTATGCAAGTAATGTTGTAGCTAAAAAACAAAACAAGGAGTGATGGTGAAGCAACCCAAAAACTAACAGTAGCAGGAAATGACTCTCACCAATAGGCTAAAACTGCGCTGTCCAATATGGTAGCCAGCCACATCTGGTTGTTGAGAACTTGAACTGAGATGTTCTTAGTATAAAATACATGCCATATTTGGAAGAATCAATATGGAAAAAAAGAAAAATAACTCATTAATAGTTTTTATATAGAATACACAGAGAAATGACAGGTTGAATATATTGGGTTAATTAAAATATAGTATTTAAGTTCATTTTGCCAGGGTGCCTGGGTGTCTCAGTCGGTTAACCAAAAATTAAGTAAAAGTTAAGTAAAATTATTGCTCTGAATTCCTGACCTTTGCTGTTCAGGTTCTTTGCTTGATTTGGTTTCAGATTCCCTTACTGCCTAGATTATGGTCTGGATACTTGTAAATTCCCTGGTCTTTGATCAAATGAATCATCCTGTCCTCTATTATGTTCTTAAAATTTTCTTTTCTTTTTTTAAAAAAGATTTTATTTATTTATTTGAGAGAGAGAGAGAGAAAGAACACAAGCGGGGTGAGGGGCAGGAAGAGAAGCAGACTCCCTGATGAGCCGGAGCCCAACGTGGGGCTCAATCCTGGGACTTCAAGATCATGACCTGAGCTGAAGGCAGACGCTTAACCAACTGAGCCACCCAGGTGCCCCATTAACATTTTCTGATGATGAGTATTTTAACTCATTGTTTTGTCTTGTTCTCCTAATTCCTAGTGACCTATCTGGGATTTTCACTCAATTCTTTATTCACGATAATTTATAGTGCCTATACAATCCTTGGTATAAATAACCAGCTACTCCTACAGAGTATCAGCTACTGTAGCCATATTGCAAACCATAAGCCTTCTGTCTTTCTTCTTTCTTTCTCCCTGCTTCCTCTCTGTAATATACCACCACACTTGGGAAGAGTGATGAGAAAGATGACCTCTTGACTCATGGCATGAAGATATACTTAAAAGGAGATACGCAGATTTTCAGTCTAAAAGTGAATTTCCCTGGCCAAAAGCTAATTATCACAAAGTATTTTCTTTGAATAAGTTTAGAGCTCAATAATCAAGTTCATAGAGAAATATGTGTTTTTATCATCAATAAACATTTTTGGGTAACTATGATATGTTAGGCACTTTTCTAAACATCAGAACACAAAGATGAAAAGGTAAAAAAAACAAATTCCTCTAGGGTAGATATAAGAAAAGATAAATAATCTAAGGAGTCATGACAATAAGTGGCACAAATAATGAATGTCCTGAGAGTTTAGGTGAAGAATTCCCTGTGTCAGGGAGTGTTTCAGAGAAGAAGGGAAACTGAGCTAGGCTTTGAAGGAAGGCAAGGATTAGATAAACAAAGTGGAAAAGAAAAGTTTTCCAGGAAGACAAAACTGTATACATGGCAGGAATATACAGAAACAGGAATAAATTTATTCCATATCGAATTATGGTTGGGAAACTCAAGTCTATCAAGAAGAGTCTTCATCTAAGTGAGACCCCAGAGCAATCTCAACCTGAGTGAAGGACCCCATAGCATTTCTTATTAAGATTAAAAGTATGGCTGGAAAGTACAGCTTGTTAGGAGATAGAATGGGATGCTTTCATGGTTAGTACCCTCTACATTACAGTGTGGCTCAGCTACCACTTTGTACCATAAGCTTCTCAAGGGACAGTGCCTATCCTGTTCACTGTTCAGTCCTAAGGCATGGCCCAGAGTAGATGTTTAGTGATTCCATGTTGAGTGAATGAATGCCAATAAATGGTGTGATAGTGCATGAGTCTCTGGGCTGAAAAGACCCAAAGCAAACATTCGTTCAATATTGATGTATTCCAGAATAGCATTTAGGGAATTAGAAATGGAGTTAGGCATTGTACTCTAATTATTAGGAGAAATCCCTTCAGAGACTTTGGGCAGTGTGTCCCCTGGACCACAATTATGGGGGATTTAGGAATCCTAGTGGAGTATTTGGTTAACCTTGTGTGTTACTAGGAAATGATAAAATTTATAATGTCACTATTCATGCCTTTGTAATAATTTCCTTTTTGTGTTACCGATTTAAGGCTGACTTCATTAGGCACATCTGGATTGGATTAAAAGGAATATTAGATTTATTCCAGGGGTAATATTTTAGAGACCAGATCCTTGCAGGCTGAGGCAGCTTATTAAATTCTAAGATATCAAAACAGATACATTATCATCACAAAACCCAGAGAACCATAAGAATCACTGAAAGCCTCAGGGGAATGGTATTACATGAGGGAGGCTTTGGAAGAGGTAGCACTCTACTTACATACTGGGGAGTGTTGCTGTATGTCAAATACAGGCTGTATGTTAATCCAGCACTCAACCCAGTGGAGGCCATATAGCTGTGTAGAGTGGGCATTATTTCTAGAATCAGCTAGAGTTGGATTCAAAGCCTGTGTTCTACTCATATTACTCTATAAGCTTGAGCAAGTGATGAGGATAAACATGGTGTTTACACCATATCATAGTCACAAGAATTCAATAAAATAATGCAAGTAAAGCCCATAGCACAGTGCCTATCACAAATAAAGTGCTTGGTAAATGTTAATGCTTTCTATAAGAACAGTAGAAATGCATCTAATACCCAGTAGTCTTTAGTTTTCCAAAGAGGAACCCCCACCCCCACACACATACAAGTCAGGGATTCATCTTAACCAACTGTATACATCTCCTATTTCCTATGCTTTGCCCAAAACATAATCTCTTCAATTCTTTACTCGCTTTGATCTTGGATTTGCCTGTGAATCATTTTTGTGTATGCCCCTTCCCCAAATGAATGCCTCTTGCCCTGACTCCAGTGCAGCCCCTGTCCTGGTTTTGTTTCATTGACAAGGTTTTAGCAAGTGAATCTTGCTGTCTTAGCATATGACCTAAGTTTGCTTCCATTTTCTACTTCCATCCTCCTGATGGCTCATGGTGACTTTCACATTACTGGAGAGAAAAACAAACAGAGAGGAAACAAAATAACCAATATCAGATTGCTTTCTGAGAGCAGCTTTTGATAAGGGAAGGGGATGACAAGTGAAAAGAATAGAGCACAAAATCACTGCCTCTTGGTTACGGATGGGAAGGCAGAGTTGGAGAGAGAGTTTCAGGGCGGGGTGGGGATGGGGGGAAGATGTACAGAGCACACTTCCCCTGCTTTATGATGCTGTCTAGGGATTGTGACAGTTAATACTAGCCTCAGTGACAGTTAGGAGGGCTTAGTTAAGAAGCCATTTAATCAGAAAATCTTTTTACCCTTAAAAATACCCTCCATTTCTCTACTTTTGGAAATGGAAAGAAAAAGCTATTTCTGTGGTTTCTCAAATCCCTGAAATTGTAGTTTGGGTGCAAATTTTCAAAGTAGTGTCTGCCAGAGTGTTGCTTTTATAAGCCTAGAACCAGGCATTCAGCTTTAGGGAAGCCAGGGATTTGGAAGTAAGCCATGGTGGGCCCAGCACCAGCTCCCAGACTTCTGATGTCTTATGGCATTTACAACTCACCACTCTCCATCAAAACCATTACCTCAGATGAGGGGATAAGAAAAGAGTGTGGCCTTGCGAAGAGCCATCCCATTCAGGGAATTACCCTAGACCATTGGGATACCTGCTCTGTTGTGGAAAACCCTGCAGTTTGAGCATTGTTTTAATTCAACATGGTAAAGACTGGAAGAAACTGATGCTAACAATGATTGAAGTTTCTCTATACCTCAGACATTGCATATGCAAAAACATATAAGCCTACAAATCTCTCCCCACCTTTCTACTAACCCCTTTCAGAGTCATTATTAAGGCAGTTTGGGAACCGTGAGAGCTGGTTGTCTGGCAGCACTAGGTTCTGCCCACAGAGAGAAAGTTCTTTTCCTTTAAACACAGTCTTCCCCCAGTGCCTCTGCCTAGTCTTTATTCCTGGCAATATTTTGCCTCCTCTTTGTTAATTATTCCAGGAGATTTTCTCTATGTCCAGTAAGGTAGTTCAGGGATTCCCTTCTAACACAAAATATAGTGCATTAGATTGTTTTAAAGGGCCTTAGAGGAAAATTAACTGTGCTTAATGAGATAGAAAATGAGGTGTTGCTATTTTTATATTAGTGTGATTGGGAAAGGTCTCTTTGATAAAGGTGAGCAGATAATTGAATAAAATAAGGGTTGGGAGAAAGATGATCTGAGGCAGAGGGAACAGCTCATGCAAAGGCTCTGAGGTGGCAGAGTGGTAAGCAGGTATTCAAGGAAAAGCAAGAAAGTCAGTATGGCTGGAGCACAACCAATGAGAAGAATGACAGAAGTGAGGTCACAGACTATTGGGGAACCAGATCACTTAAGGTTTAAAGGCTTTTACTCTGAGAAAGACAGGAAACCATTGGAGAGTTTTGAGCAGAAGAAAGACATGATTTGACTTAAGTTTTAAAAGGATCACTGGCTGTGTGTTGAGAATAGACTATAGGGAAACAGAAAAGGAAAAAAGAAAACCAATTAAGGAAATTATCGCAATAATTCAGGTGAGAGATGATAGTACCTTAACCAATGTTATAGCCTGTGGATATGGATGAGAAAACTGGAACAGAGAGATGCTGAGAATTGGTAGGATTATGGATATATATTTAAGGTGGAGCCAACAAGATTTCCTAAAAGATTACTGGTACATTATGAGGAAAGAAAGGAATAAAAAAAAAAGTACAAAGTTTTTGGCCCAAACATCCAACTGGATAGATCAATTGTTATTGGTAGAGATGAGCCTGCTGCAGGAAAATTAGAATCAAGAGGAAAATCAGAAGTTCTGTTTTGAACACGTTGACTTTAAATTTGTATTAAACATCCTTGTAGAGATTTTGCATGGGCAGAAAGAATTTCAGGTGAGAGGTCTAGAATAAACTATAGCTTTGAGCATCAGTGGCATATAGCTATTTAAAGCCATGATGAAACCATGGACCACATGAAATTGTAGATAGACAGGACAGTGTTTATTTATTTTATTTTTGTTAAAGATTTTATTTATGTATTTGACAGAGAGAGACACAGTGAAAGAGGGAACACAAGCAGAGGGAGTGGGAGAGGGAGAAGCAGACTTCCCGCGAAGCAGGGAGCCCAACACGGGGCTCGATCCCAGGACCCTGAGATCATGACTTGAGCCGAAGGCAGACGCTTAACGACTGAGCCACCCAGGCGCCCCCAGGACAGTGTTTAAAGAGGTCAAGTAGATGTGGAGGAGTCACCAAAGGTAACTGAGAAGGAGCAGCCAGTGATGTAAGGGGAGAGCTCAGAGAGAGTGATGTGCCAAAGCCAAGTAAAGAATATATTCAAGAAGAAAGGAAGTGTTCAACTTTATTGAACACTGCTATGAGGTCAAGAAAGAGGAGGACTAAGAAATAACCAAAGTGGAAGGTTGAAAAGTAGAAGTTGACCTACAGTTGGACTTTTAATATATTTTCTCTTAAAAATTTAAAGGACCCGAGGATGTGGAGACAGGGAAACCATTTATTCAGGAGAAATAAAATTAAGAGTTTGGGCCAGTATAAAATGAGAAAATTTTGGTGTAGATGGGGGCCATAGAAGAGAGATTGCAGAGAATGAAAGGAAAAAAACTGAATAATTACTATTAAAATGTTTGGGGGGCTTCCCTCTCTTTCATAACTATGCTTAATCAATATTACAGCATTGCTTTTCTCATAAAATGCCATTTTTATTACATAATTATAAAACTAAATCATGAGAGAAAATAGTAAATGCAATCCATCATCAGTGTTCACATCTCATCAAAGGAATATGCCAAGAAGTCTCTTCCACTCCCTGAAGCCTCCTGCCCCTTGCCCAACTATTTTTGGATTCTGGTTGTTCCACTATTCTTTTAAAGCCTAGGGTATCTTCTTGGGGGACATTTCTGGATAGAGATATTCAGAACAGAGTAATCCTTCTCATAAAAACAACAGAGCATAAAGGTTTCAAGAGATGGAATGTGTCTAGATAACATTTCATTTGTTGTCTCATTTCTTCTGAACCATAATGTGCTTCATTTCCATTTGTAAGCATTGTAACAGAAGACATGAAATGGCTCTGAAAAAACTGCTACTTCTATTGTATGAGGTTTACTACTTTCTTCTTGATTTAAACATTGCTTGGACATAGTGACGCTATTTGGCCTTTTTATGGTAAAACTGTTTTTTTTTTAAAGTCAGATTCTACAGATATTTTAAATTCAACACACTAACTACATCCTGCACTGGCATCTAATTCAAGTTCCTAATTATAAAACCATCTTTCCCTGCTTTCATTTCATTCTTTGTGATCAGGACTGGTGTGTTTTTGTGTGCATGCATGGCATCTACAGCCCAGCATCCTGCACACCAGATGCATTTGCATAATGAAACCGACTGACCTGGAAAAACAATACTAAAAATTTTGTCTTAGTCTTGAATTATTAGAAAATCTTGAATTATTAGAAAAAATATTAAAAATTTTGTCTTAGTCTTGAATTGTTAGAAAATATATTGGGTTGTTGAACATGAATTTAAACATGTCAATGAACAGAATCATAGATGTATCTTGCCGTTCAATTTCCTCTTAGCGCTTTAAGACATTTTCTTATATTTTTCCCCAAGAAACTTACTTATAACTTTTAGTTTAATTGAAGCAGGGATTGTTTTTTGGCTAAGATGAAAATCATAAACAACATTCACAATATGAGTTTATATATGGAAGTATATTAAGAAAATGTATGTGCTTTTATTCGTGTACTGAGATAGAAGATGCTCAACAATTAGGAACCCAAATTACCAAACCAAGCACCATAAGTTACTTTGACAGGAAGCCATTCAGGCAAAACAAAAGTTGATAAAATGGTAGGAGTTAGACAGGAGAAGAATAAACAGGATAAATGGCATTCTATAGTTGCCTTGTAAAGGCAGCCATTTTGATGTGTGGACTTTTTCACACAATCCCAAAACAAACTATATTAAAATTTCAACTCCTTTTAATATTGAGAAATGTGTGACATCATCATTGTCACTCCATTCCTTGGCAAAGAAACTAGTAAGGCATGAGGGGTAAGAGTTGGGGTAGAAGGGAGGGTAAGGATGGGGAGACACCCAGACACCATCTGGCAGACAAACTACAGATAATCAAGGCATGTATTTACCAAATTGATTTCAAAAAAGGCCATCAATCATTCTTCTTTTTTTCTATTTGTCAAATTTCATGTTTATTTGTTTTTTTCTTTTTTTAATTTAATTTTATTTTATTATGTTATGTTAGTCACCATACATCATTAGTTTTTATTTTATCATGTTATGTTAATCACCATACATTACATCATTAGTTTTTTTTTTAATTTTTTTATTGTTATGTTAATCCCCATACATTACACATCATTAGTTTTTGATGTAGTGTTCCATGATTCATTGTTTGTGCATAACACCCAGTGCTCCATGCAGTACGTGCCCTCTTTAATACCCATCACCAGGCTAACCCATCCCCCCACCCCCTCCCCTCTAGAACCCTCAGTTTGTTTCTCAGAGTCCATAGTCTCTCATGGTTCGTCTCCCCCTCCGATTCCCCCCCTTCATTTTTCCCTTCCTTCTCCTAATGTCCTCCATGCTATGCCATCAATCATTCTTAACTAAAGCAACTATCCATTGTCTAAGAATTTACATGAATGAATGGTCCAAGTGTCAAATTCTGGTTTCTCTTTTAAAACTGTAATAGCCAAACTAATTTATTTTAAATCAATACATAGAACCTCTGCTTAATCATGATAGCTGGTTTTTAAAATTTGAAAATGAAGATAAGCACATATGCTTTTTGTGGACTTCCTGATATACATCGAATTTTGGGAAAGGGAGGATACTTTGGCACTAATTTGATCCACTAATATTAGCTTTGATCTCCATAGGGAATCCTTCATTATATACTTAATGATTCTCTCAGTACTCAATAAAATACATATATAAATATCCTTAAAATGAAAGTCTCCTAAGATTTCCTGGAGTTAATGTGTTCTAACTATTTCTTGGTAATTAAAAAAGAGGGAGAAAGGCCATTTTAATGTATTTGACTCAGTTGTGCCAAATGGCGGCCTCGTTAAATGTGTTAAAAAGCCTATCTAGTCGAAAGAGCCTTGAGAAAATTACTCCATAAAGTTTTCTTGTTTCAAATGAAATCTTACAGACAGGAATTAATTTGGATTTACAGAACTTGGAGAATTTTGTTCTTGTCATTATGAGAATGATGGATGGAAAGTTTTTTTCCTTCATTGCTTTGAAAGATGTATGATTGTGCCTTTAGGAGACCACCAGATCAATCTCTTATTTCTCTATTGCAGCAAAATGTCAGATACCCAGAATACTTGAGAAATGGTGAAATCTGGTTAGCTCTCTATTTTATTTTTCTTATGTTTAAGAACTTTCTGTGCATGGTTGTTTGAACAATCACTTTAGGAGAAGTGGGTATAAGGAAAACATTATAAAATATATTAGTCCTTTTTCCTGCATTAGTTGAATATTATTTAATAAATGTTTATTGATCATCTTTTTGCTAAGCAACATTGGATGAAGAATTACATGTTTCTGCCCTCAAAAAGCTCACTATTTAACAGGAAGAGACAGGGATGTGAATGCAATTATATGGTACATCATTCAAAATACACTGACTGCTATAACAATATCAATGTTCAATGGTTTAACACAACAAGGGTTTATTTCTTGATTATATGGCTGTCCACTGTGGTACGCAGAGAGGGTGAAGTGGGCTTTCTGCTCCATGCAGCCTATTCAGGGCTCCTTCCATCTAGTGGCTATGCCATCTTTTTTGTCCTCAGAGAGCTCCACTAGATTTTCTTTTTTTTTTTAATTTTTTATTGTTATGTTAATCACCATACATTACATCATTAGTTTTTGATGTAGTGTTCCACGATTCATTGTTTGTGCATGACACCCAGTGCTTCATGCAGAACGTGCCCTCTTTAATACCCATTACCAGGCTAACCCATCCTCCCAACCCCCTCCCCTCTAGAACCCTCAGTTTGTTTTTCAGAGTCCATCGTCTCTCATGATTCGTCTCCCCCTCTGATTCCCCCCCTTCATTCTTCCCCTCCTGCTATCTTGTTCTTTTTTTTTTCTTTCTTAACATATATTGCATTATTTGTTTCAGAGGTACAGGTCTGTGATTCAACAGTCTTGCACAATTCACAGCGTTCACCATAGCACATACCCTCCCCAATGTCTATCACCCAGCCACCCCATCCCTCCCACCCCACCCCCCACTCCAGCAACCCTCAGTTTGTTTCCTGAGATTAAGAATTCCTCATATCGGTGAGGTCATATGATACATGTCTTTCTCTGATTGACTTATTTCGCTCAGAATAACACCCTCCAGTTCCATCCACGTCATTGCAAATGGCAAGATCTCATTCCTTTTGATGGCTGCATAATATTCCATTGTGTATATATACCACATCTTCTTTATCCATTCATCTGTCAATGGACATCTTGGCTCTTTCCACAGTTTGGCTATTGTGGACATTGCTGCTATAAACATTGGGGTGCACGTACCCCTTCGGATCCCTACATTTATATCTTTGGGGTAAATACCCAGTAGTGCAATTGCTAGATCATATGGTAGCTCTGTTTTCAACTTTTTGAGGAACCTCCATACTGTTTTCCAGAGTGGTTGCCCCAGCTTGCATTCCCACCAACAGTGTAGGAGGGTTCCCCTTTCTCCGCATCCCCGCCAACATCTGTCATTTCCTGACTTGTTAATTTTAGCCATTCTGACTGGTGTGAGGTGGTATCTCATTGAGGTTTTGATGTGGATTTCCCTGATGCCGAGCGATGTTGAGCACTTTTTCATGTGTCTGTTGGCCATTTGGATGTATTCTTTGGAAAAATGTCTGTTCATGTCTTCTGCCCATTTCTTGATTGGATTATATGTTCTTTGGGTGTTGAGTTTGATAAGTTCTTTATAGATTTTGGATACTAGCCCTTTATCTGATATGTCATTTGCAAATATCTTCTCCCATTCTGTTGGTTGTCTTTTGGTTTTGTTTACTGTTTCCTTTGCTGTGCAAAAGCTTTTTATCTTGATGAAGTCCCAATAGTTCATTTTTGCCCTTGCTTCCCTTGCCTTTGGCGATGTTTCTAGGAAGAAGTTGCTGCGGCTGAGGTCGAAGAGGTTGCTGCCTGTGTTCTCCTTTAAGATTTTGATGGACACCTGTCTCACATTGAGGTCTTTCAACCATTTGGAGTCTATTTTTGTGTGTGGTGTAAGGAAATGGTCCAGTTTCATTCTTCTGCATGTGGCTGTCCAATTTTCCCAACACCATTTGTTGAAGAGACTGTCTTTTTTCCATTGGACATTCTTTCCTGCTTTGTCAAAGATTAGTTGACCATAGAGTTGAAGGTCCATTTCTGGGCTCTCTATTCCGTTCCATTGATCTATGTGTCTGTTTTTGTGCCAGTACCATACTGTCTTGATGATGACAGCTTTGTAATAGAGCTGGAAGTCCGGAATTGTGATGCCGCCAGCTTTGCTTTTCTTTTTCAACATTCCTCTGGCTATTCGGGGTCTTTTCTGTTCCATACAAATTTTAGGATTATTTGTTCCATTTCTTTGAAGAAAGTGGATGGTATTTTGATGGGGATTGCATTGAATGTGTAGATTGCTCTAGGTAGGATTGACATCTTCACAATATTTGTTCTTCCAATCCATGAGCATGGAACGTTTTTCCATTTCTTTGTGTCTTCCTCAATTTCTTTCATGAGTATTTTATAGTTTTCTGAGTATAGATCCTTTGCCTCTTTGGTTAGATTCATTCCTAGGTATCTTATGGTTTTGGGTGCAATTGTAAATGGGATCGACTCCTTAATTTCTCTTTCTTCTGTCTTGTTGTTGGTGTATAGGAATGCCACTGATTTCTGTGCATTGATTTTATATCCTGCCACTTTACTGAATTCCTGTATGAGTTCTAGCAGTTTTGGGGTGGAGTCTTTTGGGTTTTCCACATAAAGTATCATATCGTCTGCAAAGAGTGAGAGTTTGACTTCTTCTTTGCTGATTTGTATGCCTTTTATTTCTTTTTGTTGTCTGATTGCTGTGGCTAGGACTTCTAATACTATGTTGAATAGCAGTGGTGATAGTGGACATTCCTGCTGCGTTCCTGACCTTAGGGAGAAAGCTCTCAGTTTTTTCCCATTGAGAATGATATTCACTGTAGGTTTTTCATAGATGGCTTTTATGATATTAAGGTATGTACCCTCTATCCCTATAGTCTGAAGAGTTTGGATCAAGAAAGGATGCTGTACTTTGTTAAATGCTTTTTCTGCATCTGTTGAGAGGATCATATGGTTCTTGTTCTTTCTTTTGTTAATGTATTGTATCACATTGATTGATTTGTGGATGTTGAACCAACCTTGCAGCCCAGGGATAAATCCCACTTGGTCGTGGTGAATAATCCTTTTAATGTACTGTTGGATCCTATTGGCTAGTATTTTGGTGAGAATTTTTGCATCCATGTTCATCAAGGATATTGGTCTGTAATTCTCCTCTTTGATGAGGTCTTTGTCTGGTTTTGGGATCAAGGTAATGGTGGCCTCCTAAAACGAGTTTGGAAGTTTTCCTTCCATTTCTATTTTTTGGAACAGTTTCAGAAGAATAGGTATTAATTCTTCTTGAAATGTTTGGTAGAATTCCCCTGGGAAGCCATCTGGCCCTGGGCTTTTGTGTTTTGGGAGATTTTTGATGACTGCTTCAATTTCCTTAGTGGTTATAGGTCTGTTCAGGTTTTCAATTTCTTCCTGGTTCAGTTTTGGTAGTTGATACATCTCTAGGAATGCATCCATTTCTTCCAGGTTATCTAATTTGCTGGCATAGAGTTGCTCATAATATGTTCTTATAATTGTTTGTATTTCTTTGGTGTTGGTTGTGATCTCTCCTCTTTCATTCATGATTTTGTTGATTTGGGTCATTTCTCTTTTCTTTTTGATAAGTCTGGCCAGGGGTTTATCAATCTTGTTAATTCTTTCAAAGAACCAGCTCCTAGTTTCGTTGATCTACTGTTCTTTTGGTTCCTATTTCATTGATTTCTGCTCTGATCTTTATTATGTCTCTTCTCCTGCTGGGTTTAGGCTTTATTTGCTGTTCTTTCTCCAGCTCCTTTAGGTGTAGGGTTAGGTTGTGTACTTGAGACCTTTCTTGTTTCTTGAGAAAGGCTTCTATTGCTATATACTTTCCTCTTAGGACTTCCTTTGCTGCATCCCAAAGATTTTGAACAGTTGTGTTTTCATTTTCATTGGTTTCCATGAATTTTTTAAATTCTTTAATTTCCTGGTTGACCCATTCATTCTTCAGTAGGATGCTCTTTAGCCTCCATGTATTTGAGTTCTTTCCAACTTTCATCTTGCGATTGAGTTCTAGTTTCAAAGCATTGTGGTCTGAAAATAGGCAGGGAATGATCCCAATCTTTTGGTACCAGTTGAGACCTGATTTGTGACCTAGGATGTGATCTATTCTGGAGAATGTTCCATGGGCACTAGAGAAGAATGTGTATTCCGTTGCTTTGGGATGGAATGTTCTGAATATGTCTGTGAAGTCCATTTGGTCCAGTGTGTCATTTAAAGTCTTTATTTCCTTGTTGATCTTTTGCTTAGACAATCTGTCCATTTCAGTGAGAGGGGTGTTAAAGTCCCCCACTATTATTGTATTGTTGTCAATGTGTTTCTTTGCTTTTGTTATTAATTGCCTTATATAATTGGCCGCTCCCATGTTAGGGGCATAGATATTTACAATTGTTAGATCTTCTTGTTGGATAGACCCTTTAAGTAGGATATAGTGTCCTTCCTCATCTCTTATTACAGTCTTTGGTTTAAAATCTAATTTGTCTGATATAAGGATTGCCACCCCAGCTTTCTTTTGGTGTCCATTAGCATGGTAAATGGTTTTCCACTCCCTCACTTTCAATCTGGGGGTGTCTTTGGGTCTAAAATGAGTCTCTTGCAGACAGCATATCGATGGGTCTTGTTTTTTTATCCAATCTGATAGCCTGTGTCTTTTGATTGGGGCATTTACCCCATTCACATTCAGGGTAACTATTGAAAGATATGAGTTTAGTGCCATTGTATTGCCTGTAAGGTGACTGTTACTGTATATTGTCTGTGTTCCTTTCTGGTCTATGTTGCTTTTAGGCTCTCTTTGCTTAGAGGACCCCTTTCAATATTTCTTGTAGGGCTGGTGTCGTGTTTGCAAATTCCTTTAGTTTTTGTTTGTCCTGGAAGCTTTTTATCTCTCCTTCTATTTTCAATGACAGCCTAGCTGGATATAGTATTCTTGACTGCATATTTTTCTCATTTAGTGCTCTGAATATATCATGGCAGTCCTTTCTGGCCTACCAGGTCTCTGTGGATAGGTCTGTTGCCAATCTAATGTTTCTACCATTGTAGGTTACAGATCTCTTCTCCCGAGCTTCTCTCAGGATTTTCTCTTTGTCTCTGAGACTCGTAAGTTTTACTATTAGATGTCAGGGTGTTGACCTATTTTTATTGATTTTGAGAGGGGTTCTCTGTGCCTCCTGGATTTTGATGCCTGTTTCCTTCCCCAAATTAGGGAAGTTCTCTGTTATAATTTGCTCCAATATACCTTCTGCCCCTCTCTCTCTTTCTTCTTCTTCTGGGATCCCAATTATTCTAATGTTGTTTCATCTTATGGTATCGCTTATCTCTTGAATTCTGCCCTCGTGATACAGTAATTGTTTATCTCTCTTTTTCTCAGCTTCTTTATTTTCCATCATTTGGTCTTCTATATCACTGATTCTCTTTTCTGCCTCATTTATCCTAGCAGTTAGTGCCCCCATTTTTGATTGCACCTCATTAATAGCCTTTTTGATTTCAACTTGGTTAGATTTTAGTTCTTTTATTTCTCCAGAAAGGGTTTCTCTAATAACTTCCATGCTTTTTTCAAGCCCAGCTAGTATCTTTAAAGTGATGATTCTGAACTCTAGATCCGACATTGTACTAATATCCGTATTGAGTAGGTCCCTGGCAGTTGGTACTACCTCTTGTTCTTTTTGTTGAGGTGATTTTTTCCATCTTGTCATTTTGTCCAGAGGAGAATAGGTGAATGAGAGAACAAAATGCTAACAGGGTAACAATGTCCCCAGAAAATATACTCTAAACAAATCAGAAAAGACCTGAAGCTGGGGGAAAAGAAAGGGAAAGAAAGAAAAAAGAAAAAGAAAAAAAAAAGAAAAAGAAAAAGATAAAAACAAACAAAAACAGAACAAAACAAAAAAAACAGAATATGATCAAATATGATCAGGCTGGTGCATAGATCAGTGACACACACTAGATTTGGGGTGTAGTTTGGTCTATTAGAAGAAAGTGCCTCCAAAATTTTAAAGAAAGAAAAACTTATATATGTACAAAAATAAGGGTTGATATGATGAAGGGATGGAATATGACTGTAAAGATGAAAATTATAAAAAATTTTATAAAAGGAATTGATAAGAAGTTGTTTGAAAAAAGAAAGAAGAGGATTTAAAAAAAAAAAGAAAAAAAAGGGAGAGAATGTGATCAGGCAGGAGACTAGAACAAAGCCATACACTAGAGATTTAGGGTATATTTTATCTGTTAGAAGACACTGTATCTCAAAATTTTAAAGAGAGAACAACTTATATATATATATGCCAAAAATAAGGGTAACTACTATGAAGGGATAGAATATGACTCTAAAAATGAAAAATAAAAATGTTTTTTAAAAAAGGGATTGATACGATGTTGGTTGAAAAAGGGAAAAAGAAAAATTCAAAAAAAAAAAAGGACAGTTAAAAAAAATTAACTTTGAAAGACTAAAGAATCATGGTAAGAAAGCCATGGATTCTACGTGCAGTATTCCCCTAGCGCTGGAGTTCTGCTGTTCTCATTGATGGGTAAACTTGGTCTTGGCTGGCTGTTCTCGCTGAGCTTCTGGGGGAGGGGCCTGTTGCCGTGGTTCCCAAATGTCTTTGCCGGAGGCAGAATTGCCCCGCCCTTGCTGGTCCAGGCTAAGTAATCTGCTGGGGTTTGCTCTCGGGAGCTTTTGTTCCCTGCAAGCTTTCCGCACAGCTTTGGAGGAGGAGAGTGAAAACGGCGGCCTCCCAATCTCTGCCTGGAGGAGCCGAGAACTCGGGGCTCCACTCCTCAGTGCGCCCCCAGAGAAAAGCTGTCAATCACTCCCATCTCCCCGGTCTCCGGCCGCACTCTGTGCTCACCCGGCCTGTGACTGAGCGTTTCTATCTCTGGCACCTGACTTGGTGTGGAGTCTCCAAACCCAGCAGATCCCTGTGGTGCGCTCCCGAGCCACTCCTCCCTGGGGAGGAAGGGGAGTCTCCCAGGATATGCCACTTGTTGGGTCCCTGCTGGAGGAGCAGTGGCCCGACTGTGCCATGGATCACGGTTTATGGCAACCCCGAGCTGAGAGCCCACTCCTCGGTTCCCTCTCTGCAGCCGGCTTCTCTGGTCCAATACCTGGGAGTTCTGCCACACTCAGGCACCCTCTGTCTTCCTGTGACCCCAGGGGTCCTGAGACCATACTGTCCCATGAGGGTTCCACCCCCCGCTTAGCCATTGGAGCGACGTCCCTGAGTGGAGCCGACTTCTAAAAGTTCCGATTTTGTGCTCCGCGGCTCTATCACTTGCCAGAAGCGGCCGACGGAGGCCCCTCCCCCGCCGTCTATCCTCCTGCATATCACCTCGGATTCACTTCTCCGCACGTCCTACCTTCCAGAAAGTGGTCGCTTTTCTGTTCAGAGAGTTGTTGCTATCCTTTTCTTCGATCTCCTGTTGAGTTTGTAGGTATTCAGAATGGTTTGATCCCTATCCAGCTGAATTCCTGAGACCAGACGAAATCCAGGTCTCCTACTCCTCTGCCATCTTGCTCCCGGCCCCCCTCCACTAGATTTTCTACATCTGTCTAGCAGGCCGGGGAAAAAAAGAACATGGAATATTACAAGGGAGGTTTCATGGGCCAGGTTTGGGGAGCCATCTTTACACATTCCATTGGTCAGAACTCAGTCATATGGCTGTGTTAAACCTGAGTGTTTTATCCACTTCAAAGGGCTTTAAAGATATTTTTAAAATACATATATCTATCTATCTGTCTATCAATCATCTATCTATCTATTAGCTATCTATCTGTCTCTTTATCTATCTATCATCTATCTATCTATAGCTCCGTATATGTGTAAGTTTGTTTCTGGGCTTTCTGTTATGATCCATTCATCTACCTATCTCTGTATTGTAAGTCCGGTATATGTTAAATGGAGACTCCTCCTTACTTTGTTCTCTTTTTGCAAAATAGCCCTGGCAATTATTTGCTATTTGTGCTTTTCCATCAGAATTTTAAATCACCATATGAAAGTCCATGAAAGAGTTTGTTCCACAAAATGTTTTGATTTAAATTACATTTGATTATAATTTTATTAGAATTAAATTTGTATCTGATTCATGCCAGACTTTATTACATCGTAGTTGCTCAATAAACACTGTTTATTGACTAAATAAAAGAAAGATGATAACTCTAAGCTTGAGGACAATGTGCCCATTATAAGCTTTAACTATGTTCAGAATTGCAGACTAATTTTAAGATTGAGCAAAATAAAACTGAAAATTTAATTGTTGCAGACTCTCTACCATGCAATCCACTGATAATATTGCTTTTTCAGGACACTGGACTTACTCATTCAGATATTTAAACATGATAACAGATGTGAAGTGCCTAGCACATCAATCAGTCTTGTTATAAATGGTAATAACAGATGGTGTGGTTGAATACATGGTAATTCCTTTTTGCTATTCTACTTTTTAGCAAACCTCATTAAATGCCCATGCATGAATTTTTTAAAAAACAGCCTGGGGAAATAAAACATAAATGATGATATTTTATTTGTGACTTTTAGAAAATTATGTAATACTTTTAAATTTATTACTACTTTTTAAAATCAATTAATCTGAGTGCTAGTAGCCCCTAAACAAGTGACAGCTACTATTCTTGTATGGCTGCTTGATTGCTTGCTGAAGTTTAATAGCAGAATACATAAACTTAAAAGTTACTCTTACAAAACATAAGATTATCTTCTAAATATCTAAAAAATTTAATATAGATCTGTAGTGCTATGCTTCTTCTAAGAGGTAAACGACTACCGATGTAAGTTAATGAGTAAATCTTAGTATTATACAAAAACTAGCTGTGACACAAAGATTTTCCAAGGAAAGGAAACAGATACCAGCTGGTCTGCTTACCTATATAAACACACTCTAGTTGAATGACACAATCCCAGGGTTGCAAGTTGCCTTGATAAGATTCATTACTATTTCCTTCCTCTCTCCCCATCTCCCTTCCCCACAATGTCTCTGTTTCTAATCAGGAAGAATAAAGTTCACGGCTGAAAGCCAGTTTGGAAATCCAGATGGGCAGCAGGAAACCACAGGTCTGATTTTCTGTTTATAGGCCCAAATAAAGAAGTTGACATGATCTATCAAATTGACAGGGTTGGTTATTAATGGTTCATTCCTTCCCTGAACTTGTAGACAGAGGTGAAGGATAAGGAGATTCAGCATAGACCTACTGTGGTACAGTAACATTACATGTGGTGAGACAGATGTGAGCAGGTCCCAAGCTCTTGTCAGGAAATGGTAAACAACACCTTTCAAGGTATCTGAAAAAAAATTCCCAACTTCAACTTCTGACTTTATTTTACCACCAACCTACTATCAGACTATTTCAGGGGACTGAAAATGACGTAGAGCTTGTGCTCATAAACACATGTGGGTCTTCTAGAATATAAAGCAGGCAATTTGGAGTTTTAGCAAATTGGCAGAGTATAGCTCTGAAGTAAGAGTCATTCATAAAACTGTCCTGAACACTAGAAACAAATACTAAAAACATGAGAACTACTTACCAGATAGCATTTTGAGTTCTCTCTTGTGCTGAACCTTGAAAATAATAGGAATGCCACAGCTGGAGAGCAGGCCCATTTTCCATCTCCTTATTACCCAGAAATTAATTGCACACCCTTGTGCTTCACCGGGGCATGGGGTGGAGGGAAGAGCTTGGACCCTGGTATCAGGCAGTTTGGGTTGGATCCCAATTGTTACTTACCAGCCATGTCTTCAGCCCAGGAACTTGGAACCTCAGTCCTTCTGTCTGAAATATGGGAATAAAAACACTGATCAGATTGCTGTGAGGATAAAATCAATGAAGTAGCTCCTGTTAGAAAAGGCCCCCATGCCTCACATCACTCACCATTAACTCTAAAGTACCTAAAATTCCTGAATTGCTCATGACTGAGATAAGGCAGGGGTGATAGACTAAAAATGGGAATGTATGGGGTGTTGGTGGTAGGGGTGAATGACATTTTCAAATTAGGATCTTGGTCTTCAGTTACTTTTGCAAACTAGTTGATCAGTGACTATTGCAGGGAATTCACAGACAAGGACACCATGTAGAAAAGTCTGGAATATAAAAGGGCATTTAGAAGTAGAGTATGAGGACCATCAGAGAGGACAGGCCTGGGGTGGGAGACAGAGGTCACAATGCAGCACTTGGGTAAGTAAATGTGAGAGTCCTTAGGGTTAGAAAAGGGTAGTAAAGCAAAGTGGAGGTGGGGGAGTGAAAAGGGGGTGCATTTGGAGCTGGAACCATCCTTGATTCCTCTCTCACACCTATAGCCAAATCATCAGCCAATTCTACTTCCAAGGTTTTTCCAGGATACAACCAGTTCTCACCACCTCCACAGATACCTGGTCTCCACCATCTTCTTATCACATCCTATTTACCACATCCTAGCTTCCCACTTGTGCTCTGCCTACCCTTCCCTCCTACTGTCTGTTTTCTGAATGTGCCTTTTAAAACATAGTATCAGGTCATATCACTCCTTGTTCAGAACTCTCTAATGATTTCCCATGTCACAAAAGGATAGTAATAATCCCAAATCCTTTCCATGGTCTGCTTTCCTGGCCCCATGCAATCTAGCTCCCACCAACCCTCTGACTCTCCTCCTTTACCCACTGTGCCCCAGATGCACTGACCTTACTGTAACTTGAACATTCTCCAGCCTCAGGACATTGCACATTTTCTTCCCTTTCTCTGGAACTTTCTACTTTCAGGAATCTACATGACTCACTCCTTCGTTTATTCAGGTCTAAGCTCAAATATCACTTTCTTCATCCCAGAGGCCCTTCTGAACCACCCTGTCGAATGTAGCACCATGTACCCCATCATCCCCTATCCCCCAATGTTGGTCCTGTACTTGACCAACACTGCCCAATGACAGCATGACATTGGATTTGCACAGAGACATACATGAGCTGCCACACACAGAAGAATCTGAAGCCCTCCCTTAGAGTTGCTCTAATCTGCCCTTGGAGTGCCAGGAACTAGATTTTGTGGACTTCAAATGTCTCTGCTATGAAACCCATCCAGCAAAGCAAGGGCCAGGAGCATAGCCTGTTGTGAGAAATCCTAGATAGCAAATAAGCAACCAGAAACACATATCTTTTGCAATGCATTTATTTCACCCTTATAGAAGCTATTTGCCTAGAGGCCTACCTACCAGAACACCTTAAATATAGAAACACTTCTAAGTAATCTCAGAAAAACTTTAAAATAAAATTTTCCCATGGAAAATAGCAAAATGGTCTCCTCTCAAGAGGCATGATCTGAGCTGCAGAGAAATCTCAGTGGGACTTAAGTCTCAATAATGGCTGGTTGCTCTTGGGTCAGCCAGAACCTCTCTGAGGGTAGTGAATGCTGTGGTGTGCCAGCCAGTGCCTGCTGCATACTCATTCTCCCAGTGCTGGGAGTGTTTCCTGTGAGGGCTCACAGCCAAGTCCCTCTCTGGGCCTTGCCCTTAGTGGAAAGGAGCTGTGTCATCCAAAGACATTCCCTACCTAGGGACACAGCCCATATCTGATGACTAGTCAACATAGGGATAAAAGGCCTGGTGTCTGTACTTCAGTTTGAAATAACTCTGAAAGGTTTTCCCAGCTTCAGAGCACCTTGTGGGACTGGCTGTAGCCCTTCTTGCAACTGATTCACCAAACCTTGCTTGCTTTACTCCCTCACAGGGAGAGTGTACCTAAGTGTGCCTTCCACTTAACTTCCTGCATTCAGATCTCCATCTCAGAGGGCCCAAGCTAAGACACTGACACAATTCAATCTAATCATTGCCACGGTCAGAAGAACAAGCCTGCATGGGCTAGGGTCAGGGTATCACTGCTGTGGCTGATTCAGGAACTTGGGAAAATGTACTGACTCTTACACACTCCAAAGAGTAGGAGTCACAGAACCGGGGCTCAACCCACACCTTCCCACTCCAGCTAAGTTTTTCAGAAGAGAGCTGGACCCATTGGAAAGGCATGCCACCCTCCCAGCCTTCCCCTCATTGCAGCCAGACTGGCCTTTCCATTCTTTGAGCAGGCTGAGCCCTCTTCTGATTCAGGGCCTTTGATTTTGCTATCACTTCTTTCTTAGAAATGTTTCTCTGCAATCCTAGCTTGACTGGCTTCTTCTCAGCCTCAAGGTTTCAGCTTAGTGCTGCATCCTCAGGGAAGCCTTTCTGGAATGTCCCTACCAAAGGCATTTCTCCCACCTAATTCAATTCCAATTTATCCCATCTCCTTGCTTATTTTTTTCAGTGGCCTTATTCTAAATTATCTTGTTTATGTCTACTACACACAACTATTTTTCATTTCTTCTCTTCCTCTACAGAATGCAAGCTCCATGAGGGTAGAAATGATGTCTATCTAGTTCACTGCTGTACCCACAGTGTCTAGAACAGCACCAGGCACATGGTATGTGTGCAGTAAATGCACTGGATGAAAAAAATGAACATCCTTTCTGTTTAATAGTGTTGTCTCTACACCCTACAAGAAGCCATCTGAGACAACTTATAGACACACAAGTACAAAAGCTCTTATGCAAGGAATTGGCCAGGGCCCAAACTACAAGGTCTGGAGAGAGGTTTTTTTTTCTATTGTCTGTGTTTATAATCCTGGCTTCGAGAGTTGGGGGGTGGGGTGAGGATTTGTAGTATCTGGACAAATTGTGAAACCAAGTATTGGGGATGGAAGTGTGGGTGGGGTGGGAGTTTCTGTTTGATGCATCGTGAAGTCGAAATGACAAACTGACCTTTCTGGAACTGTTCATGAAATGAGAATGAGACTCACACAGTTCAATCTTTCTAGCTGGGATTCAGAACAGAGCAGTCTTTGGAGCATCAGAAAAAGTTCTAGCTGACCAGCTCTAAGTGGAAGAATGGCTAGAAGTGAGACACGTGTGTCTGTTCTCCATGCATGCCTCAGAGGCCTTGCAGGTGTAGAAGGCTCATGCCCTCTCCCCACCAATTCTTTCATGCTTGTGAGGTCCCTATTAAAGTGGCAAGGTGCTTAAACCTGCGTGCATCCTCCCGATCCATACCCCTGCGAGCCTCTGCCAGAGAACTGTAGCACTACAAGATATCTGAGGCAGAAGGCACTCACCCCTGCAGTGGTTTTTTTATGCTGGCTTCTCTGCTTTAACCACAACAGCTCTCCTTTTCATGTGTTTTCTGTATTTCACTGAAGAAAGGCAGTATACTTCTGAAGAAATTAGAAACTACTGCCCCTCATGTTAGAGTCGAGGAACTAGCATCCAAAGAGGTGCTGTGAAGGCCTATAGTACTGAAACAATTCGTGGCAGAATCAAACTATGACTGCGGGTATTGTGTCTTCAAATCCAGCTCCTTTTCTCTGCCCCATGCAATTACTGCCTGTACCAATCCCTTGATATGGCATTCTTTGCTCCTTAACTTTCCCCATATATTAACACTGTCTTCCCCACCAGTGTCATAGGCCTTAAAGGGCAAGATAGAGCACAGCATGGCACTTCGTGTCTCTAAGCCCCACAGAGCCCAGCCCAGAGTGCTCTACCTACTAGGCCCTCCGGAGCCCTGAGTACTTGAGTGATTGCTGCTGTGCCCTCTCCCAGCTGCCGAGGGCCTGGGAAGCAGAGCTACCTCTGCCCTCTTTACTTGGCACAGTTCTTCGCTTCTGGAGTTCTAGAGAAACGCAGAATTATGGGAAAAGTAGAAGAGGAAGAATGTCCTCTAGTCCAGTCTCATACTCCTCTGCCCTCTAGTTAGCTACACCCCTTCAGGGTACCTCATCCTGTTTCTCAAAGCAGCACTGATAAGAGCCATTCTGCCTATCTAAGATTAGGGATGGGTAAAGATGTGGTTGTTCCTAAACCAACTCCACGTTGTCTATAGAGTTTGCTCTTTGGTCCTTGTACCCTACCTCCCCTCTTTTTTTTTTTTTTAAGATTTTTTATTTATTTGTCAGAGAGAGAGAACAAGCAGGGAGAGCAGCAGAGGAGAGGGAAAGCAGACTCCCCACTGAGCAGGGAGCCCGACGTGGGCCTCGATCCCAGGACCCCGAGATCATGACGTGAGCCGAAGGCAGATGCTTAACCGATGAAGCCACACAGGTGCTACTCCCCTTTTTTAATAAGGTGAGTTGGTAGTGAAATTACAGATAAAAGGGGGATATATTAATTAGTGCTGTATAACAAATTAATGCAAATTTAGCACAGCTTGAAACAACATGCATTTATTATCTCACAGTTTGCATGGGTCAGAAGCTTAGCTGGCTTCTCTGCTTAGGGTCTCACAAGACAGCATTCAAGGGGGCTGCAGTCTCATCTGAGACTTAGAGGTCCTCTTGCAAATTCATGTGGATGTTGGAAGAATTTATTTCCTTATATCTGTGGAGCTCATGACAACTTGCTTCTTCAGGGCCAGCAAGAAAAGAGAATCTCTACTGTCTGGAGACTGTAAGCGTAGGAAAAGAATAAGCCTTCTTGTAAAGGACTACCTGATTATGGTAAGCCGATCTAGGATAATCTCCTCTTGATTAACTCAAAGTCAAACTGATTAGGAACCTTACTTTCACCTGCAAAATCCTTTTATAACACAACACGATCACCGGAGAGATATCACGTGACCGTTGCCATATCCTATTAGTTAGAAGCCAGGTGCAGGTCCTGCTCACAGTCTGGGGAAGAAGGTTTGGTGAAGGCATGGATACCAGGAGGCAGTGATCACAGAGGTCCTCTTAGAATGCTGCTATCCAGAGGGAGATTCTAGGAGGAAGAATAAAAGCCAACTAAGCTTAATTCAAGATAAGGAAATGAAGGCTGAAAAGGGTAAGAAACTCACTCATGGTTATCTCATGGCAGAACCAGGTTTCTAATTAGGAGTGCCTGAAGTTAGGGCTTGTTCATTTAACTTCTTTGGCCTAAATCATATATTTGAAAAACAAACAAAGACCGTTGTGAGGTTCACTGGTAAGAAACCTGAACAGAGACCTGTTTTCTCTTCCAAATTTGTTGTCTAACTAGCTGGGTATAACCTTTGGTAGCTGCTTAACTCTGTGTCTCATTCTTTCTTCCCTACCTGCTTTGTGTGAGGATTAGTGAAAAGAACAAAGCATTGCGAACAGTAGGTACCCATACATGCTCATGAAACTAAAATGAAAGGTAGCAATTTTAAGTAGAAGGAGCTTGACTAATTTAACCTCTTCCTTATTCTTCCAACTGGTCTAGAATGTTATGAGTGTTGGTGTGATTGAAGGAAGGAAGGGGATGATAGAAAGGGACAATAAATGTTCCTGAGACATCAGTGCCCCTCTGACAGTCTCCTGCAAGTCAGAGGAACACTGGAGCAATTCTGAGCAGCACAGTTTTAGGATCAGATTTCTGTTTCAGAAAATTTTCTCTCTTGGTGGAGTGAAAGAAGAGACCAAATAGGAGGATGCTACAGAATTCTGGGTGAGAGATAATGTTAACCTGAATCAAGGAGGCAAGAAAGGGGCTGGAGAGGAAGGGGAAAGCCTCTGTAGATTCAGAACCCATAGGATTTTGTGGTCATTTATGAGTGAGGATAAGTAAGGATCCTAAAAAACCAAGTCTAAAATAATTGCTGAAGAGTTAGGAATAAAAGCAAGGTTCATGTGAGATGGCAATGCCCATCATGGTCACCATCTCTCTCTCTCTCTCTCAGGGCAAAAAGGGCTTTATCAGAGCTGTAATAGCAGGTGAGGTGAATAAAAGCACATCTAAGCCTGGGTCCCATTGCTCCCATTAGTCTGAAACCCTGGGATTGGCAGAATCATCACCTGGGAAGTTGCTAGAACTTGTTTCACCCCAGACCTATTGAATTAGAAACTAGGCATAGAGCCTAGTAATCTGTATTATCAAGTCCTCCTGGTGATTTCTATGCACATTAAAGTTTGTGCACTTCTCTAGAACACCAACACTCATAACATCCATTCGTAAAACCTCTGCGCAGTCAGGCAAAATGGATGTATAACCAGGGGCGTCTGAAATGGGCCAGGACTCAAGCTAAAGAACAGTTGGCTAGACATGTGAGAATGTAGTGAGGAAAATGCTTACCTTTCACCTCCACCTGAGGATGCTAAGTGAAACCTTCCAAATTCTCAAGAAAAAGATGCCTCTGACTCCTATCATGTTTGCCTTTAAGTCTTGCTCAAAAGAAGACATTTTCTTTTTTTAAAAATGGATTTATTAGGGAGAGGGAGAGCAGGAGATGGGAGAGAGGGGAGGGGAGAGAAAGGGGGAGGGGGAGAAGGGGGGAGAGAGAGAAAAGGGGAGAGATGGGGAGAGAGGGAAGGGGGAGGGGGAAAGGGAGAGGAGAGGGGGAAGAAAGAACAGCGCAAGTGCACAGTGGGGTGGGGAAGTGCGCTGAGGGAGAGAGAATCTCAAGCAGACTCCCTGCTGAGTTCAAAGCCCACCATGGGGCTTGATCTCAGAGCTCTGAGATCATAACCTGAGCCAAAATCAAGAGTCAGATGCTTAACTGACTGAGCCACCAGGTGCTCCAAAAGAAAACATTTTCAAAAGCAAAGAAAAAATGAAGGAAGTTGGGGTGGGGAGTGCAAATGCCATACCACTTAGAGTTGCCTTTGGGAGTGCCAGGCCTTGATTCCTCACCTTGCCCTTTTAGTTACCATTTGCTCGAAAGCCTTACCCAGAATCTCCTGTTATTTTAGGATCTATAGGGCAGAGGGGTGTGGATGGAAGGGGGTGGACTTAAGGACCACCAACCCCCCGCCCAACTCTTCTTCTCAGACTCAGTCAACCAGGCAAGGATTCTAGTGATACCTACAGAGAGAGGCATTCACTGTTCCCTCATCATTGCAGCAAGAGGATGGGCAAGACCTGGAGTGAGACCTGGGTATGAGGCTGTTCTCTACTACCTGCAGAAGGAACCTCAGGATAAGTTTCAGTGTGCACTTCCACCTCTGAGCCTTGGCTACCTCATCTTGAAAATCAAAGAGTTGAGCTAGATGGTATACCCAGTATTTTAATTTTTATGTTTTTTCATGCCCCAGAATTCTTGGCCTTAGATGAGTTAATTGTTGTGGCAAGAGAGAATTCTACTTACCTGAACCAATTATTGAGGGAAGATTTTCAGGATTGTGTTGATCCTAAACAAGGCAAAACCAGCCAAACTCCTACACTATGAAAGAGTTCTGTGAACATTTTTATCTTCTATATGGAGAGCTAGCACTTTGGGGGGGGGTGGTATTAAATTTCCATTGACAGAGAGATTTGAAGTATTCAAAGGAGCATTTTCTCCAACATTCAAAGTGGCTCTAGGGGAAGGTTTTGCAATCTTTCAAATGTCTTTGAGACAGAGAAAAAGCCATCTCTCTGAAGGAGCACCTCAGTCCCACCATTCTTTAACACCCTACCTTCATCTTCAAATTAGGCATTAAATAAATAAGGGTGTTTTTTTCTTTTAATTTTTATACAGTTGTAGCCAGGAGATTCCACAGCTGTGTGTTCCTTCCACACAAAATCAGTTCCTTGAGTTTTAATGTTTCTTTCATTCTTTTTCCACTTGAAAAAAATACTTTGAGCAAGACTTAAAAGCAAATGGAATATGAGTCAGAGGCATCTTCTTTCTCTTGAGAATTCGGAAGATTTTACTTGGCAACTTCAGGTTGAGAAGGAAGGTGAGCCATTTCCTCATTTTAAATGTCTAGCCAACTGTACTTCAACTTGAGTCCTGGCCCATTTCAAAGGATTGTAAATCTGTTTTGTCCAATTGCCCAGAGGTTTTGTGAATGGGTGCATTTTCAGAACCAAACAAAGTAACAAAAGTAAAACACACAGAACTTCCTGGGGGGAAAAAAAGACTGAACTGTTTTCTTGATTTCAGCAGCTATGGTACCCTTTTATTACAATTTGAACCAAAGTATTAATTCTTGAACTGAAACACACTTCCTTGCTTATTCCCTCATACAAATGCTTGTGTAATTTTGTCTTGCATGTAATCTTTCCCTGCAATTTTTATAGTAACTGAAAGCAATTTCCAGAATTATTTTGAAAGTCAAATGATTCCTCACAATATTTCTATGATAAGTATTTGGAGAGGGGTTAGAATAATTGTTTTCAAATAAGAGTAAGGCAATATGTTAAAAAAAAAAAAAAAGAAAAAGCAGGAGGGGAAGAATGAAGGAGGGGAAATCAGAGGGGAAGATGAACCATGAGAGACGATGGACTCTGAAAAACAAACTGAGGGTTCTAGAGGGGACGGGGGTGGGAGGATGGGTTAGCCTGGTGATGGGTATTAAAGAGGGCACGTTCTGCATGGAGCACTGGGTGTTATGCACAAACAGTGAATCATGGAACACTACATCTAAAACTAATGATGTAATGTATGGTGATTAACATAATAAAAAAAAGAAAAAACTAAAAAAAAAAGTAAAGGCAAAGAAGGATTAGGCAATAGATTAAAACTACCCAGTGAATTATTGTTTGTACTAGATTAGAATTTAGTTCATTCCATAAATACTCAGTAATATTCCCGTTATCAATCTAGTTCTTCATATAGTAGGATATATTTCTTATGTTTTGTCTTATATACCATGTGCCACCTTTTTTGTAAACAAAATAATTTTATTGTCTCACAGTAGAAGTCTGAGATCAAGATGTTGGTAGAGTTGGTTCCTTCTGAGAGTTGTAAGACTGTTCCAGGTTTCTCCCCTGGTTTCTGGTGGTTTGCTGATAAATTTTGGCATCACTTGACTTGTAGAAGCATCACCCCGTTCTCTGCTTTGTTATGACATTCTCCCTATATGAGTATCTGTCTCCAAATTTCCCCACACCAGTCATACTGGATTAGGGTCCACCCTAATGACCTCATTTTAACTTGGTTTCCTCTGTAAAAACTCTCTCTCCAAATAAGGTCATATTCTGAGGTACCAGGGTTAGGATTTCAATATACAAATTTTGGAGGGGTGTAAGGAGAAAAGCCCAACCTAAATACCATGTAGTATAATAGCAAAAACATGTGTTTATTATTAACTTAAAAGTATTTATTGAGCATCCATTACATGCAAAAAACTATGCTAATGTGCCTTTTATAGGGATGATTTTACCCTAATATTTTCCCATTCTTCCCAACATACATTCTGAACTCACACAATCACATTATCGGCAGGAATCTTTGCTACTCTGAATCCAAAAAGAAGAGAGAAGAGCTAAAGAAAGTAGAAAAATTAACAGAAGTCCAAGAAGGCACACTAGAATGATTTTTATCCTTTGGCTGTAATAGAGAAAAATGAAAGATTTCCCAAAACAGGACCAAGATTTTCCACTGCCACCATTTAGCAATGACCTTTACACAAAACCTTCTGTGAAATTTCTCATGGTGAAACTCCTGATTCAGAAAATCCTTGGTGTTAAAAACTAGGTAACTTCAGAAGATTAAGACCTTATTATAACTAAAATATCTATTTTAGAGATAGTACAATACTCTCCTATGTAAAGTAAGAGTATGAAAAATTCCTAAGCCATAAAGGACTCCAGAGATCATCTGCTTAAGGCAGGTAGGTTCCATCCTATGTTGTTTTGAAATAGGTTGTATTGTTATTTAGATATGGTAGGGCCAACAGCTCAGGAGACAGCTGCCAGTAAAAAGGCAGTTTTTAATATTCCTAGATCCCAAGAGCAGGGGTATGTGATGCCATAGGGGAGAGGCATGTGGAGGAAGCACTGAGGTTGGGCAGGAGGGAGAGGGGAGAACTGTGGGTAAGAGCTGCAGGAAGAAACAGGTAAGGCAGGGTAAGCAGGTTTAGGATTGACTAGTTTGAATAATTTCAGCAGTCTAGGGATTTAGGCACTATTCCTAGTTGTCTGGTACCTGGCCCTGGGGTGATTAGGACAGGTGGATAGTGGCTCAGTGTGGCAGCCTGATGAAAGAGGTGATTTTAGCATAGGCTCTATATCGGTCAATTTGCATTGGAAAAGTGTGCTCCTGGACAAGTTGTTTCTTATTTCTAGGAATTGACTAACCTTGGGAGGGCAGTCCCTCCAGGGCCAGCAAGGCCCAAATATCAAAGAATCAGAACACAGAAAATAAAAGATACAATTAACATACATGTGTCACTTCTAGTTGAGTGATAGGGATGTCCTAGATGGGGTGTTGATAAGGATCCTAAGATCATATGGGCTCAGAAAAAGTTATGTTTGATTTTCAATGTCTGCCATTGACACTGGGGGTGGGGTGTGACCATGTATTGATCATCACCCATTTAATCCAACTCTTCCTTATAAAGATGATGCAAATGGGGTCCAGTGAGGTAGATTGACTTGTCCAAGGTCACATTGCTAGTTATTCACGGGCATGGAAATACAACACAGATCTTTTGACTCCTAAAGTAATATTCTCTGCTAGGCATGCTGTCTATAAACTACCCACAAAACAGAGGTACTAGGTGTAGACTGTAGCATGATTCCAGCACAGCCCCCCACAACATCCTCACATCACCTATAATTTTTGAAGGAAGACCTCTTGTTCTGGGTTCTATCACTGTTTAATTATTCCCATGCAGTTTGCTGCAAATTCTTCTGTAAGCTGTGATGACATCCTTATGGGTCTCTTGTTTTTCATGATGCTCATGCATACCCTCCTCAGTTGATGAAACTCCAAGCCTAGTCAGAGACTCTCCAACACATCCAGAGTACTTGCTTTTCTTCCAGGGAACCTGGCGAGTCTACCCTCCTGTTCTAATTAGTTAACTGGTTCTTTTATCAGACTTTCTTCTGATGTTCAGCTCTTGACATCAGTTTCTCCTCTTGAGATACCTTGTCCTGCCTGCCTTATTAGTCTCCTCCACAGTCAAAGTGATACTGGGATGTATTGTGACTCCTTGAAAGAAAGCTTTTCTCAGTCTTCTAGAACAACACCCAATGTTTTGAGCTGTAGGAAGGACAGAATTATGACTATTCAGCACTATTTATTCATTTGTTGTCTCTTAGGCACGCATGCAGTAGTGAGCATGTACTATATATAAGGCACTTCTATAAATATTCTGGGAGTTGTAAAAATGGGTGACAAATAATATTAAAATTAATCAAAAGGGGGAGATCAAATAAATAGTGGCAGAACTAAGATTATGGCAAGGACTAACTAGCTGATCACCCAACCTATTTCCTTTTCTTCCTTGATACAGTGTTTGATTAAATTTCTTAGGCTCCCATATAGTTAGCTGTAGCCAGATTATTGAGTTCTAGTCAAAGGAATGGTGAGCCAAACTTCTATGCACCCCTTTCATGTCTGGCCCATAAAAACTCACTTTAAAAAGAAAAAAAAAAGGGGGGGGTCCCTGTGTGGCTCAGTCAGTTAAGTGGCCAACTCTTGATTTCAGCTCAGGTCATGATCTCAGGGTGTGAGATCAAGCCCTGTATCAGTCTCTGTGCTCTGCAGGGAGTCCGCCTGAGATTCTCCCTCTCCTCTCTCTCTGCCCCTCCCCCCAATGCTTGCTCATACTCTCTCTCATTCTCTCTCTCTCTTAAATAATCTTTAAAAAAAATTTTTTTAATCATTTTTTGCTCTTTCCTTTTCTTTCAGCTTGATACTGATGAACATAGCATCTTAAAGATGGCAGAACCACAGGATACCAGGATCCTGGGTCCTTGTATCACCACTTGGAAGAGAAGAGCGTACCAATCAAGAATACACATTTGGATTTTCCTGAATGAAAAGTAAGCTTGTATTGTATTTAAGCCTTTATAGATTTAGGAATTGTTATGGCAGATAGCAATATCTCAATTAATATAGACTAGAATCCAAGTCTCCTGACTCCTAGTTCAGTTCTATTCTCTCCAGACCACAAATCCACATGAAATAATTTGGTAATGCCCAAATTTTAACCCTAATAAATATAAAAGTCACATTCTAAGTCATTTAAGAGAATATATGAAGAGTTAAATAAACTGGTATTAAGAAGGGACACCCACAAAGCATGAGGGTTTGTGTGAAACAATGGAGAAACAAACCCAGTGTCCAGTGTATTACACAAACTTAGTACTTGAGGCATTGATCTGCCATTGCTGGATTCCAAGGTTGAGCAGAGTATTCTGAGGGTTATAATAGGAGGTTTCCCTTGGTTGATCCATGTATGGAATGCTACAAACTCACATCTTCCAAGGCTCATTGTTTCTACCTCTTGAAATCCCATATTAAATCACCAAGTGCTAGTGCTTCCCATGGTATAACACAAACTATTTAGACACATGGCTGACTCTGCCTCCTCAAGTACAACTAATGGACACTAAAAAGGATCACATAAATTGTGGGCCAAAAGCAAAGGCAAATCTATTAAGTAGACATAATTTTTCTTTAATAAATTAAAATTTTACTTTTAGAAACCTTCTCCACCCTTCTCATACTTTCTGGAACCTCAGTACATGCATTCTGTTAACTAGATGCCCAGGGTCCCCAAATTTAGCACTTTTCACCGGCCCTCCCTTTTTGAGTGTTACTGCCTAGCTCATCTTTTATTCAGCTGTTCAAAAAACCTACCCAAATTATGAACTAAAAAAAACACGCAAAAACAATGAAGGTGAGCATGGGAGTGTCTACTAGGTTATGCATGTTACATTGCCTGGAAGAGAACCTAGTCCATTAGGTTGTATCTGTCTACAATTCACTGGATGACCCCAATTAGCTGGGTCCAAAAGGAGGTGATACAGCTCAGAGAATTGTCAATGGAATAGTAATAGGAGAGTAGAGACCTCTAGGTAACAATGTCCCTGGCTGTTTGGGGTAGTGTTGCAGGGAAAAGGGCTGTGATAGCTTCTCCCGGAGAATATCTTGCAAAAGAGAAGTGAGAAAGTATTAGAGAAAATATTGCCTGTTCTGCTTAAGAACAGTCCTGACTTTACGACCTCTTTTCCCCAAGAAAACACGTGTAGGCAAAAATAGTAAACTGTACACACCCAAGAGAATTGAACAGATAATCTACTTTGCACAATGCAAGTTGCAAAATGCCAAAGTTCATTCTTATGCTGTAATACTTAGCATCAATAGTTAAGAATGGCCTCAGAAAGTTATTTGCCTGACTGAAGAAACAGCATCCTGTTTTTTATAAATATTTTGAAGGGATGGAAATAATGGCTTTTGTATTTTCTTATTTTTATAGGATACTTGATTCTGTTTGAGACTAGTTTATGAATTTGGGCTTGTTCTGATTTATAAGTGACCTTTGGATGAGTCTGCAGTTGTTCCTGGAATTTATACCACAGGGATTCCCTTTCTGTCCTCCTTAGTTAATTATTCAACATATCACACATAAATGAGAAGGCAGACAAACATTTAAATTTCAAAAGGAAGCTTATGTTGGAAAATACTTGAGCTACATCCATCTTGTGGGTTTCTTTTGTCTAATTCAAGCATTCTTTCATAATTTAGTCTTCCTGATAAATTATTACTCAAAAGCATTTAAGCTTATTGTTCTTTCTTCAGAGGACTGGTGGTAACCCAACACTCATTCAGACGTTGCCTCTTACTTCAAGGTTTGGTAACTTCACCACACTATTTAATGAAATGCTTCATGTAAAAGGTCACCCCTAAGATTCCAATTCCTGAGAGGAGAAAAATTGCCCACTCTGCTGACAAGTTAGTTTCTAAGATCCAGAATGGCAACTTGTAACCTTTCTTTGCATGGAAAACTTCAGAGGTAAGAAATGCAGAGAAAGTGCTGCTTCTAGATGCCATTGCAATTTGTCCCTTTGGTGACCTTAATGACAAATCTGGGAAGGACAGGCAATGGGAAAGTGATCTGCCTGCCAGAATATCAGCAGATGTCCTCCTGGATGCCTCATTTGTATTGTACTAAAAACACATGGAAGTTGTTTTCTACAGAGGCAGAGCTCTGCCCCAAACTTGGCATTAGATCAGTTCCATACTGGGTAATTACTGGGAAAGTTTTTTCTTTCAATACCACTGTCATTATACCACTTCCTTGCTTAAAAATATCCCATAGTGTGGTGGTGTCATTGTCTGAATATTTTTGTACCCCGCCCCAAATTCGTGTGAATCCTAACCCCCAATGCAATGGTATTAGGAGGTGGGGCTTTTGTGAAGTGATCAGAGAAGAATCTTCGTGGATGGGATTAGTGCCCTTATTGAAGAGGCCTGAGAGAACTCCCTTGCCCCTACCAGGTGAGAACAGAACGAGAAAGCACCAGCCAAGAACCAGGCAGTGGGCCCTCACTGGAACACGATTGTGCCATCACCCTGATCTTGGACCTCCCAGCCTCCAGAACTGTGAGAAATGAATTTCTATTGTTTGTAAATCACTCATCTATGGTATTTTGTGACACCAGCCCCAACAGAACAAGACAGGCAGAATAATTGTCCCTAAAAGATGTTAATGTTCTAATCCCCAGAACCTGTGAAGATGTTGCCTTACATGGCAGAAGGGCCTTTGTAGATGTGATTGAGGTGAAGAATCTTGAGATGGGAGATAAGTGTGGATATCCAGGTGGACCCAATATAATTACATGAGTCCTTAAAAGCAGATAACATTTTCTAGCTGTGATCAGAGAGAAAGCAAGAAAGAGAAGGCATGTAGTAACAGAAGAAGGGTCAGAGAAGTGAGGTAGAAGGAGAGATTTGAAGCATGAGAGGGACTCTTACTGCTTTACTCACATTCCACCAAATCAACCCTGACTATTCCTACTACCACACCTTTTCTCACACTGTTCCTCCTCTGCTTCCCCCGTTTGAATTTTAGCAATCTGTGATCTACTTGCCATTCTGGAACAAAGCCAAATCCAACCTATACTGTTTCTCAATTTTGCGCTTCTGCACCACTTATTGCTTTACTTCATTGTATACCTAACACAGGAATTCTCAAACTTATTGGTCTAAGGATTTCTTTACATTCTTAAGAATCAAGGACTTCAAAGATCTTTCATTTATGTGAGTTATATTTATTGTATTAGGAATTAAAACAAAAAATTTTAAAACCATTATTAACTTATTTAAACATAAGAATAACTCCATTTTATGCTAACATAAATAACATATTTTAATAAACATAGTTGTGTTTTCCCAGAGAAGAGAATTTAATGAGAAGTGTGGCACTGTTTCCATTTTGCAAATCTCTTTGATGTCTCGCTTAATAGAAGACAGGTGGATACCCCATCTATTGCAATATATCATTTTGGTTAAAATATTTGAGGAAAATCTGGCCTCAAACTGATTGCAGTTGTAAAAGGGAAATTATCTTAAAAGCATTTCCAGATAATTCTAGATATTCTTCTTTGATATTACACCAAAACTCAATAAGGAGTAGTTTCTTAAAGATTAATTAAAATGTAGAATGTGAAACTATATCAATGAACCAATTAATACTGTTACATTAAAATCCATTGATTTCCCTTGCACTTTGAATGGAGTTTTTCCCCCATGCATGATTTTGTAGCATGCATGATTGGTCATTTGGAAAATATTGGTTTATTCAGTTATGCAAATCTTACAAGTGTTGACACAACTTATTATGCAATATCAAAAAATTGCATTTATTAAAATCACCAGTCTCATCAGAAAAGTATTTATGTATTGAGAAGCTGTCAAATTCATAGTGGTGGATACAAGATTTCAAAAGTTCTAATTTTCTCTTGAAAGCTTAAATTTTATTGTTGTCAACAAATATTGTCAGTTATTTTGCTTGATGTGACAGCTCATTTCATTCATTTTTGAGGGGAAAAAATGCTGCCAAATATCCAAGTCTGAAAACCCAAACTGACCTAATTTGTCAGTCCTTATTTCATGAAAAAAGTGGCAAGTCTAGCTTACAAGTCAAACTGCAATGAGGGAAGTCATTGACATCCAATGAAATCCACAAAATGCTTAGATCTAGAACAGATTTCCCTACAAGTTTCAGAGTCTGATCAATGTTTCTTCACTTAGAGTAGTCAGGACCACACAGGCATGTGCCAGCCCCAAGAGAAGTGGGTAATGTTCCCATAGAGATCCTGCTTGGCACAAGATAGTAGGGAGGCAGTGTTGAAGGCAAAGTCATGCTGATCAAATGACTTTTTTCCTACATCCTCTCCATCTGAGTGATAGAGATCAGGAGGTAAGGGCAAGCATACAAGGAGGTGGGGGGGGGTGTTTTCTCATGAGCCAGTTCAACCTCTTGATGGTTAAGACTGAGTAAAAGGAAGATGAGATCTGGAGAGGAGTTCTGGGAGAACCATCTGAACCAAAACTATGGGCTTCCCAAATTCATCCCCATCTCTTCCCATTCTGTTCTTTAAAGATACTTGGCTCCAACCAGAGAGATGTAATCATCAGAAAAGAACCAACATAAAACACGGGCCAGAGAGAAAGCAGAAAGTGGGTGGGGAGAAAGGAAGGGAAGATAAAAGAAAGATAAAGATAAATTTAAAGAAAAAGATAAATAATTCAAACATAGTTACACTTTCAAAGAAATTTAAAAATTAAACAGGTTCAATAAAAGATAAGAGATTATAAGACAATGGAAGATGATAAGCAAATTCATAGAGCAAGTTGGAAAAGAAAATATTACATACAGGGACATCACAATGAAATAAAAATAGAATAAGTACAATTTGAAGTAAAGCTTAGAATATAAGGCAGCCTATAGAAAGGTATACAGAGAAAATGAAGAAAAATCACAAAAGTATAATTTATAGAGCAGACAATTATGTGTAAAATATATAGAATACTTCATGTTCCTCAAGAACCTGGGGGAAAAAAGAAGCAAAAGTATTAAATCTACCAGAAGGAATTTCCTTCAAATAAAGATTTGAATCTGTAGACAGAAAAAGTATGCCTAGTGCCAAGGATAATTAATACAGAAAATTACTGTGACATATCCTGGTGAAATTCCTTAACTTTAAGGATAAAGAAATAGTACAGTCATCCAAGCAGGGAAAAAAAAAAAAGTGTAGTGTTAAAGGGGGAAAATGGGTATTCCTCACACTTGTCCATAGCAACTCTTACTACCAGAAAATAATGGAACAGTCTTTACAAAACTGAAGGGAAGTATGACCAAAGAATTTTATGCCCAGATAAGTTGTTTTTCAAATATAAATGCAATAGACATTCTCAAGCATGCAAAAACCCACAGACTACAGCACCCATAATTTGATCTTCAGAAAAAGAACAGCTTCTTGAAAATGAAACCAGGCTAACTAAGATATGAATCAAAATTTAAAACTTGGGAATAAAGAATCTGTGGTTAAAAAACCCAACTGTAGTATGTAGTAAACAAATTTAAATCTAAATAATTTTAAAACTATGGGTAAAAATAAAGTGTTACAAATCTTTACATTATAAAAATAATATAACAAAAGTCAGAAACTAGAGAGAAGGCAAGTTGGAATAAGACTGAAGTGTGCTAATTTTCTCTTCTCTCATAGCAAGGGATCAAAAGATGAAGCCTGCCTTTGTATGGCATATTTCCTTCACAGGACAGTGCATTTGATTTCTTTCTGAGGATATTATCAACAAATCTATTGACCAGTAGTAGCGTCTTTGGGGGCAGGAGAAAAACAAGTTACCTTCGCATCTCCGTCTCCAAAGTTAAGAACAAAAAAGGTTTGAAGGGTAGAGACATAATTGGGCTTCATCCCAAGAAATGGATCTGTTTGGAGGCAAATCCATGGTTAATAGGATTTTAATATTTTCTTCACCTAAGAAAGGATATGTGTAGATTAAGAGAATGTTTCATATTCTTCTTTGAATACTAGGTTATACAAGAGCTGTCAGCAAAATGCTTGAAAAATTTTTCTTCCTGATTTTGTTTATGGTTTTACGAAGAGTAACCATATTGTCTAGGCTAACTTTACCATCAGTGGTCATTTTTTCCTATTTCACAGTGTTATAATTGGATACATGAGAGTGATTCATATGACCACACTTATATGACAGCAAAAGCAGAAAAAGAGTACATGAGTACATGTGGTATAACTTGGCTAGAGAAATGTAAAAATATAAAATTACAAAGGAAGATGAAATTTCCAGTGGAGTAAACACTTCTGCATAACATATCCCTGACCTATAGATAACTCAGAGGAAGCACAAACAGAAGGTGGACTTGCACATTTGGTTAGATTTCACTTCAGAAATGTAACAGAGCTGAAAGCACATGGGCATTGGCATCATAGAAGCCAGATTCTAAAACCTAGCACTGCTCTTGTTCATTAAATATCTTTAGACAAATTAGGCAGTAGTTTCCTCATTTATAAAATCATAACATCACCTACCACGAGGTTGTTGTAAAAACCAGTGAAATCATAGATGTGGTTAAACTCAGTACGGTGTGTAGAGGATGGGTTCTCAATAAATGGCAGGTGGATATGGTCAATTAGGAAAGAAAACAAAATGAAAAGCAGTTCCAGAAATATTTTTAACTAGTTGGAAAAGACCATCATTTGCCTTTCACTTCACATTGCACAAATTGTCAACCAGACAGGAGTCAACTTCTAACCCTAGATCCTCCACTGATGTTCTGTGTGGCCTTGGACAGATCATTTATTTTCTTTCATCCTTAGTTTCTTTGGCTGTATGATAGGGGATCACTACCTCCTGATACATTGTTAGAGCCAAAAGAAATTTAGAAGGCATAAGAACTCTGAGAAATATGGCATTATATACCAAGGTGAGAAGACAGAAACAATTATGTTTTAATTTCGACACTTTCTCTTCATTTCACTTTACTATTCTTTCTCTTAAACTAAGGAACTAAGAAGCTCTGTGCTCTAGAAAGGGGGCATTTTCATGTCTCTGGGCCCCTCCCCCACAGTGATCCATTTAAATGGAATAGCCTTCCCTTTGTTGCACAGAAGTCCCTCTTTTATCCCTCAAGGTTCAGCTTAAACGTCACTGCTCTTTGAACTTTTCCTTAACTATCCCCTTATCTGTGTTTTCATAGTATACTATCTCTTTTGCTGCTCTTATTACGTTGTCTGGTGGTTATTCCTTTATAGCTCTGTCTCCCAGTGGCATATAGCAAGTAGAAACCTTTTCTATCACCATCCTCTAGCAGAGTGAGTGGCTTAGAGAAGGAGCTCAATGAATATTTGTGGAGAGAGACAAAAGCTAGAAGTAGACAGGAAATGACCAGTTACCAGTTACTAGTAAGTAATAGGCATGTACCAAACCCTTCATATACAGTATCTCATTTAATTCTTCTATCGCTGACATCATTTTTGTATTCGTTCATTTAACAAATATTTATTGAGCCCTATACTATGTCCCAGGCACTGTTCTAGATGTTGGGAATACAGCTACTCTTACATGCTTAGTCCCAAGTGAGGGGAGATAGACAACAAACAAACTAGCAAAAAATATGTGTAAATGTTAAATGGTGATATATTCTGTGAAGAAAAGTAAAGCTGGATAAGCAAACAGGTTTATGGGGGTTGGGATAATGTTCTGTTTCCAATTAAGGACCAAGGAGGCAGTTTGTGGTAAGGTGACTTTTAAATAAAGAAGTGAATGAAGTAAGCTGATGAGCTACAGATACCTGGAAAGTGAGTGTTCCCTAAAGAGGGCTAGCCAGTGCAAAGGCCCTGAGGCAGGAGCACATGTAGTATGTTTGAGGGCCAACATGAAAGCTCTGGAGAGGAGTGATCACAGAGCTGAAAGATCTATGGGGTCAGAGAGATAATAGAAGAGAAGCATGTCATATAAACCCTTATGGGGAGACCATGAGAAGACTTCATAATTTTATTCTCCATGACAGGGGAAAAGGTGGGAAGATTTTGACCAGAGAAGTGATCTCTTGGGTGCTGTGAGGAATAGACTATGGGAGAGCAAGGTGGCTGGGGCAGGGCAGGGCATTTACTCCTTTACTGTAATCGCCAAGGAGAGAGGTGATAGCAGATAAGGGTAGGGTGACAGCAGTGATGGCCAGGTACTGGATACAGTTTAAGGTAGGGCCAAGAGATTGGCTGATGGATTGGAAGTATGCAGTGAGAAAAAGAGGCTTTAGGCCAGAAAAACTGGACAAGTGAAGAGGCTACATACTGAGGTTGGGAAGGTTGTGGAAAGATTAAGTTTGGGGAAGAAAATGAGGAGTTTGGTTTGGACATATTAAGTTTGGGATGTCTATTATATATCTAAGCAGAGTTGTTGAGTTGGAAATTTGATTCCAGAGTTTAGGATCCAGGGGAAAGGTTATGGCTGGAGATACAACCTTTTGCGAGTCATCAGCATAAAAGTGATACTTACAGTCAATCAACTGGATGAAATTACCTAGGAAATCAGAGTAAAGAGGTGAGAAAAGAAGTCTGAGGACTAAGTCCTGGACACTCCAATAACTCAAAGTTGGGAAGGTAAAAAGAATTCGGAAAATGAGGCTGGGAAAGCATGGCCAGAGAGGAAAAAAGGAATGAAGAGGAAAGAGTGTCCCAGAAGCTAAGCAGAGGCTATGGCTCACAAAGATGGAAGTGGTCACAAGGGTCAAACGCTGCTCACAGGTCAAATGAGGCTTCAGAAATGATTTGATAGATTTATTGTATTGAATTGGTCATTTTAGTAAGTAGCCATCTTTATCCCTCTTTGATATATAATCAAACTGAGGTTCAAAAAGATTTAAGGGGCACCTGGCTGGCTCAGTCGGTAGAGTGTGTGACTCTTGATATCAGGGTTCTCTTTGAGTCCCACACTGGGTGCAGAGATTACTTAAAATCTTTAAAATAAATAAATAAATAAATCTTAAAAAAAAAAAATTAAGCAACTTACCCAAGTTTAGACAGGTAGAAAGTGAGAGTTATGGCTGAAACACAAATCTGCCCTGTTGCAAGCCAATATTCTCTTTCCTTCTCTGGTCACAGTTATGCAAATTGTGCCCTACACAAGGCACCTAGCCATGGGGGCAAATAGGGACTGAAATCTAGCCTGTGGTCTGCTTGCCAAACCAAGTGCCCTGAAGCAGGGGAGGAATCTGTCTTGGGGAAATCTCTTTCAACAAGGGCAGAAGAGACTTGGGCAGCGGCAAGGAGAGTGATAAGAAATTGGTCACGTCAAAAGAAAAGATAAAAATTAACTTAATAAATCTGAGAACTGGCTATGTATCAAGATGACCTGTGAGATATTTAAAAATGTACAGATGCCTAGGCACCACTCCAGACCTATGAAATCAGAATCTCCAAAAATGATCACCTGTGCACCCTAGCACTTACAAGTAGATTGTACATTCTAATATCAAAAGACTTTAAGAGCTTTTCACACTGAAATGGTATCCAGAAATTGTGGCTCTTTAAATTTGGGATTTCCAGCCCATGCAACAGCACAGAGCAGTGGAGAGTCTGGAATGGATTTTCTCACTCTATTCTAGATATCCCTACTACTGTCCACTCCAGTATATTCAGGGTATCCACTCTGGTCGTCCCCATATATCAGCCCCTGTGATCAGCAGAAAACTTCTTTTCCCTCTCCCAAGGCTCTTCAGATTATATACTTTGCCCACCCTCCTTCACCTCCCATCAAAATCTAATCATTTATGTCTGGTTGAGCTGCAAGGACTCTGGATTCTGTGAGGAGAGGAGACAAAAAAGTATGCTCTGAAGTATTCATTCTCTAGTCTAATGTCACGGTGATTATTTAAAAGGCTATAAGACCTTTCACATTGTCAAGGTTACCACCTACAAGAATGGCTCCCATATATTATGCTGAAGGAATGTGTCTCTCCTTTTGTCATCCTAGCTTAGAATGTGCCAAGCCCCAGAAAGGCTGTGGGATGATGGGGACTGGAGGAGGATGCAGAGAAATAAATGTGAACCATCATATTCAAATTTTTCCAAAAGCTTCAAAAGTGAAGATGTTGGGGAATTAGATTTGATAATAACTGATAGGATCTAACCCCCTCCCTGACTCCCATCTCCTTATAGATAAGGAAATTGAAGCCTGTGAGATTTAAGTGACTTAGGCAAGGTAATGTAGTGAGTTTAGTGGCAAATCAAGGGTTAGGAGTAGGACATCCAATTCTCAGTCTGAAACAGGAGAAAGATGAATGCAATCTAGTGGAAGTGTAGTAATAGAGGTAACTTGTCACCTAGGACACTGCCCTAATACCTGGCCCCACCACAGAGATTTTGGTATAATAGCATGGAATGGGGCCTAGGAATCACAAAACATTTCTGATGCTCAGCCAGGTCCAGGCAACTAGACCTAAAGGGATCAGTTGCAGTCAATCTTGGGAGCTTAGATGCCTCTAGCTGGCATTTCCTAGAAGAAAAAAAAAAAGCCTCATATGCTGAAAGTAAAATCAATGTAAATAGAGATTGAGTGGTATGAAGGGACAAGGAGTGGCATATAGGTAGGGAAAGAGAATACCAGATTTGACCCAACCTTTTCAAGCTCAGTCTCCTCTTGAGCTTGACTGAAGACTTTGGGTTCTATGGGCTATCTCTGTTTGGGAATCATCACGTGAAACCGCACAGCAGAAACGAGATGACTCCAGAGAAGAGTGAAAGGACATGGAACCTTTGGCTTCTTGAATCTCTGGCATGCATCTAGCTCAGCCTGGCAGGCACCACAAGTCATTAGCATGAATTGAATTTCCTGTGGTCATAGCGAGCTCAGCTCTGGACTGTCTCCAGTTCCTGGGAGACCAGCATCTCGACTAGCACTAAGGGCCTTGGAAAGCTTAAATGAAAGGGCAAATCAAGAAGGGACAGTACTGGACTTTCTGCTCCTGATTTGGAAGACAAGTATCCCTGGAAGCAATGAAGATTGACGACCCCTCAACACAGGGCTTCTGTTTTGCCTATCACTTTCCATAGATTATGCAGCTGCCTTTTCAACTTTGTTCCAAATAGCAAGAAGGGATTTAATGTGGCTATTAACATAAATACACCCTGTTCTTAGGATCACTCTATTTTCTTTTTATTTGAGTTATTAGGCCCCCCAGGTCCTGACATAGTGGCTAAAAAAAGGTTTGCGGAACCTTTTTGTGTGGGGGTAACTGAAACTTGAAACCTAAACAAGCCAGTGGGATCCCCAAGCCAAACTTTAGAGTGCAGTCAGGGGCAGCTAGCAAGCAAAGATAAGCCTGTCCTTTAGGATGCCACCCCAGCAGTGGGACCATCTCAGGTGGATATGCCACAGTCACTGGCCAAAGCACTAGTTGGTAGCCTTAGCAGATGAAATTCTCTCCCAGTGCTGTCTAGAGCTAATTAGAAGCAACAGCAGAGCTGTCTCTGTATTTTCCATGTTGCTATAGTGAGCCAGTTCTGGCTTTCCTGAATGTGATTGATTGGGGCCCACCTTTCCATTTGGGAGGTAAGAATCAGTCCTGCCTAAGATAGGATAAATATTTGCTACACAGTTAGGAATAGGTCCTAAAGAAGGCTGCCCTCACCAGTAATATCTGCCCCCCATGGTCCTCCCTAAACTTTGTATCCTCTTTCAAAATGCAATTACTCCTGAAAGATTTAGCACATTAAGTTTATTGAGAATTCAATTGTAATTTAATATAATTTCATTGGTTTATACTCAACTATTAGACAGGGCTAAGAATACTGAGTCTGTCTTTGTGTATGAGGTGCTGGGAAGGTGATAAGGAGAACTTTCAAGGCTATGATTTCAATCTGGGGAGTCTACAGAACCACAGATAGCAATGGGGACCTGGTAGTAGGTGGTGAAGAAGCATTAGGGGAGAAAGCTAAGGAAAAAGGAGAGAATGTGCCTTACATCAGCATTTCCCAAGTGTTCATAGGACTACCTCAGAATCATTTGTGGAACTTGTTAAAAAAAAATGCAAATGGCAGGACTCCATCCAAAGATCCTGTGGCTCAGTGAGCTTGGAGTCGGGCCAACCAAGTTGAAGAACCACCACCCTTAGGCGCCCTTCATCTACCTCACAATTTTTTATAGGGTCAGCTGTCTGAATGGCTTTTCCTTACAAACACTTTTCACTTGGAGGGATAGTCTGGTCTCCCAAGCTGAGAATGGAATAAAGCAGTAATAGCAGATCCAAATGAGAAAGACCTTCCAAATCTGAGGTAAATTAGGCAATCCCTCTCCCAGGCCTGAACTTAAAAGGAGAGCGGGGTTTCTTGAAGTGGTTCAATTACCAGTGGTTGAAACACTGACTCTTCTTGATCCCTATACTCCTTTAAGCCTTGGAATTCTGTCAATCTCTGAAAATATGTAAATAAGTATCCAAGGAAAGACAGATTTGAAGCTGGTACCTTCCAGTAAGAGATGCTTGTGAAAGTCAATGAATGATATGAACTCTTTGTGCCATTAATGGCAGAATGTGGAATGTGGCTGGTATCCTGGGAGTGGGCCAGATCAATCAAAAAACCCAGCTCCAGAGTATCTTTGAGACAACACAACCATGCTGAATGCCTGTCAGAGATAGGAATAGGAAGGAGGTTAACAGGGAAGATGTGTAAGGGATATCTATTATTATTCCCCAAACACTTTGATGATACTTAATATTTTTACTGACTTGAATCTGCTCAGTGTCTGAAAGGATTCAAATCTGAAAACATTTCAGCATGTAGTTTGTATCAGACTATAATTGGTCCAATATTTGAACCAGTTTGGATTTTCATTTAATGAATTCCTTATCCAGATCCAAATGACTCTGGAATCCTTTCCAAGCTTGAATTGATTCAAACTGTGACTATTTCTGAATGATGTCAGGTTGGGTGATTGTTTCATGGAGTCCTGTGGAGCTGTGTGGGAGGGCTGGGACAGGAGCAGCCATGGGGATCCTTACACATTGAGCTCTCAGCAGCTAAAGGGTTCTGTAGCTGGACGATACAGTGCCCCTAAGCCAGAGAGCACAGAACTATCACTTTCCCCCTTGTGGGGCCTGCCCCTGTTTGTGACTCACAGTAAAATATCCTGACTCCTCCATCCCCCCACTCCCTCTCCCCCTACCCAATCCTCCCCACCCCCGCAAGGAGAAAATAAGGCCAGTTTGTCTCCAGAGATCTCCTTATATTTTTCTTTTTAAGATTTTATTTATTTGACACAGATAGAGACAGCGAGAGAGGGAACACAAGCAGGGGGAGTGGGAGAGGGAGAAGCAGGTTTCCCACTGAGCAGGGAGCCCAGTGTGGGGCTGGGATCATGACCTGAGCCGAAGGCAGACACTTAACGACTGAGCCACCCAGGTGCCCCTATATTTTTCATTGGTAGGGGGAAAACAAATCCAGACCTGGGGTTATGTTTGCATGAAAGAGAATCATGTAAAAGCTAGATTCTATATTCAGAAGAAAGAGCTCAGAACAAAATGACAACAGAAACAACTTTGGAGAAGATACGTGATTTTTTTGGAATCCTGAGATTATAGACAACTTGAACATATACCAGATATTTAGATATAACTTTTTTCTGAAGACTAGTTTCCATAACAGATGAAGCTCCCATTCTCATGGCTAGAATGTGAGCCATTTAATTACTCAATAAGACATCAAAAATGTAAAATAGTTGCCATCTTAGGGCTTATGAGCAATATCAAAGTGAATTGTGTGAACTTCTTAAGCCAAGAGAACCAAATGGGTGTCATGTGTTGCTCTATACTTCTATGCCCTTAGAAGAATATCTGAAAAGAGAGTTACAGTGCATTCTTGGTAGGATTCTAATGAGAACTGTGGGATCATGATCAAATAATTTTGTTTTTCATCAAAATTGTGGCCCTGGGTGAAGGTCAAAAGTGAACCAGCAATGCTGTCTTAATGTATTTAGCTAACACATAACAATATTTAGTTCTCCCTGTTCAGTTCACTTTCAATAAAGAACAAAACAAGTGTATAGCTTTGACAATTTGTGTAGAAAACATTTTCTCTGATGAGTATTTTGTTTAAACTTCTTTAAAATTTTCTTGGAACTATTCGAAATTTTCTAGGAGTATTGATCAAATTAAATTACAAACTCATAATATTTTCCTTTAGTTAATAAGATATTGGAATTAAGGGAGAAGCTATCATGATTTGTTTATTTTCTTCAGATGGTAGGCCTCAAATCTAGTAGGTTTTATTGCTGGTCTCTAAATATGTTATAGGTATCTTCACAAAAATTGAAGGCCAGTTGCTGGCATCTTTTCTTTATTCCCTTAAAAAGTATTAATCTAAATCTCAGGTCACAGGGAAGTCTTACCCAGCATTTAAGTCTGACTTCATAAAGCATAAAGATAAGAGAATTTTGATATCTCTTCATCATATTCTAATTCATTATGAAGATCTTAGAGAAGGACTTTGCTGGGAGTTTTCGTGTTCTATACTACAATTGTTAGCATTCATCCTAAACAGGTTTCAATACTTGTGGTAACACCTAGGACTTTTAAATTCCTTTTTTCTCACTAGAGTCCTGAGAGAGACTTGACATTTACTTAATTTGGCTGGCAGTATTCAAATAAGAACCACAGTGGATAAAATATATTGATTTTTCAAAAGTCACTTTTCTGCCCATCACCTACAGCAACAAGTTTATTTATTTGGAGGAACACTAAAACTTGAATTCCTACCAGTATGAACTATAGCAAATCTTAAGTAGTACTTGTGTGAAAACTTTAGAGAACCCACATAGACAGGATGCTTGTCTCATCTGTTCCTATTTTGCTGACTTTATGTTGTAAAAATGAGATTGGCCCCAATTCTCCATGCCTCTGTATCAACATCTGGAAATATGGCTTATTTATCCCCTAAGGTTACTGGGTGTGTATATGGCATTAAAAAATAAATACAAAAAAAGTAGGGAATTGTTCACTTATGAACAGCATGAGGAATCTTCACTACAAACCAGTCCAGCTTTACACTTCATTTATTTAGCACAGTTTGGACTACACACAAATTTAAGATACGATGATAGTAATTTATTCCATGGATTTTTATCCAGGTCTCCTGGTCTTATCTCTTTGACTAGAATAAAAATAAATCCATAGAGAAGCAGATCTGGGAATGTCAGCATCTCTTTTTAAAGTATTTGTTAGTATCTGTAAGAAATTTCTAAAATGATCAAGAATATGCACTTAATTGAAGTAGATCTAGGTGATGACTAAAACAAACAAACAAAAAGAATAGTTTATTCAACAAGGAGGTAGCAGTATTGTTAAATACTAGACATTCAGTAATGAATGTTTGAGTCAAATCTAACAAAGCATCTCCATATGGGCATCCATCTTTTCTCTCAAAATTTGGAGTGGGGAAAAAAAAAATTGGAGTGTGGTTCAAAGCTCAAAACAATACTGCCTATCTAGCTATGTGAATATTAAACCTGTTAGTGAATTGAAAGATAAGTCAGTAGAAAGAACAAAGAGACTGTGAAATAAGAATTAAGTATCTAATAAAGAAACAGGGAGATAATCTATGTGAACCCTTAATGTGACTATGAAAACTCTATAGATAGCAGTCCATTAGGTTCTTGATTGCATAGACGAATTAAATGCAATAGACTATGTTTACTTGATGCCTATATAGCTATTGAAAAGCAAAGCAATTAGTCAATTAAAAGAAAAACTCCAAAGCAATAATTTTTGTTTAACTAGATTGAATACATTTTTTGGTTAGACACAGGTGCTAAGAGAAGATTAGAGAGGAGAAAGAAGAATAAAGAATGCAGTCTTAATTAATACAATGAAATAACAAGAACCAAAAGTATTTTCAAGGATCCCAGAGTAGAGAATTTTAATGATTTTAAATGCACGCAAGTGTTAAGATAATAAAGAGTCCATTAGACTGAGGGAGTTCTAACGCATTGGCAGCCTGAGTAAGCAAACTGAAACTTAAGCCAGAATCAATTCCTGTAAATAACTCAAGGTTAAGACATCAAAACTTAAGAACAACCAATCACAGCCAACTAAACTTTCCCAAATAAGGCAACGGCTTATGCTATAGCCAATCAAATAATTTCCTTGCTTTGCTTCTGCATCTGTTCTATAAAAACCTTTCCTTAGCTCTTGTTGCTAAAAAGCTCCTATGCATTTTTGGTTTGGCACTGCCCAATTTAAAGCAATGTTTGCTCAAACAGGCTCTTCAAAATTGTAATGTACTACAGTTTATCTTTAATGAAGAGGATTATTTTCCCCCCATGGGAACCAATCTCTAGAATCAGAATATATTTTAGTGGGTAAATGTAATCTGATGTACAAATATTTGCTTTAAAAACAACATATTTAAATGTACTCATTCAGTTGGTTGGATGATAGTGGCCAGAAATAGTATATCTCCAAAAGACTAGTCACATAATCTTTTGTGGGTTAGACCAGAGAACTTAAGCATTTAGAGGTTTTACATCTGGCTAAGGAAGTGCCTTTGCAGGGTGTATTAGTAACAAAGGAATCACTAGAAGCAAGTGTGAGCCTTGAATTCAGACTCTGTGAAGCCCTTGCTTCATTAATTATTTTTTATATTCACTAAGTTTTTCCAGTGCAGGTATCTTAAAGAATTTTTAAATTGAATCACCACTTTAGTCTTCCTGATCCTTCTTGACCATCAGCCTTTGGGTATATTTATCTGATCTCTTGCCTGACCACCACTCTGTATTTTTGCCTTGGAGGGGATGCTAAACCTCATACTTGCTTCTAGTGATTCCTTTGTTATAGTAGAACAAGGCCTTCTGCTCCCTCATCAGTGACCATTTCACAATATATACAAATACCAAATCATTACGTTGTACACCTGAAACTAATATAATGGTATATATAATATATAATGTTATATATTATGTAACATATAATATAATGTTATATGTTAATTATACCTCAATTACAAAAGCAAAAACAAAAATCTGAGACCCACTAGGATAGCTATAATAAATAAGACAGATAATAACAAGTCCTGGAGAGGATTGTGAGAAACTGGAACCCACATACACTGTAGGTAGGAGTGTAAAATGGTGTAGCAACTACAGAAAACAGTTTCACCATTCCTTAAAAAGTTAAAATTACCAGAGATTATAGTCCTATATATCCAAGACAGTTGAAAACATACATCCATACAAAAGCTTTTACATGAATGTTCACACAGATATTATTCATAATAGCCCTAAAGTGGAAACAATCCTAATGTCCATCAACTGATAACTGGATAAACAAAATATGCTATATCCATACAATGGAATATTATTCACTCATAAAAGCAATGGAGTACTTATTCATGCTACAACATGAAAGAACCTTAAAAGTTTTATGATAAGTTGAAGAAACCAGACACAAAAGGCCACATATTGTGTGATTCCATTTATTTGAAATATACAAAGTAGGCAAACTCATAGGAATAGAAGATGGATCAGTGGCTTCCAAGGACTAGAGGGTAAAATGGGGAGTGACTGCTATTGAATGTGGGGTTTCTTTTTCAGGGTGAAGAAAGTATGTGATTATATAGTAGTAATCATTGTACAGCTTTGTGAATAATGAAGAAATCACTAAAAGGGTGAATTTGATATTGTGTGAATTTTATCTTTAAAAAAATGTACTGAGGATCTAACAAGTTGCTATCTAACAAGGGCACTGAAGTTCACAAAAGGACTAATGTACAGCCTGTACCATTGTAGGAGTCTAGTGAGGAAGAAAGACACATAAATAATGTACAATGACAAGCACTATTGTAGAGTACCAGGAAACAAATGGAAACGAGAAGAGGAAGCATATGATATTGCTGGGATATTAGGAAAAGCTTCACAAAAGAGGTAACATTTCTGAGCACTGAAGCAGTTCACCAGAAAGGCAAGAGGGAGAAGGACATTCAAGACATAGGGGAAAAAAATGTTCAAAGGTCTAGAAACTTGACATAGCAAGCCCTGACAGAAATTCAGTACATAACACAGTGACTTTCTATTTCTAAGTTTACTCTAAGAGAGATACTTTTAAAAATGAGACCAAGCAATGAACAATGTAGCTGTCTCATCAGCTATGTCATGTCCCCAAATAGAAATTCATGTTACAAGAATTGTTTATACCAGTCAAGATTAGCTACATGTATACAGTGAGCTTTCTGGGTGACCTCCTACATGACAGGCAAAAAAGTGATTCAGAGTAAATAAATGAAGTTGTTGGCATACCTTTATAGGGACTAAAAATGTGTGAAAGTCAGTCCCTTGGATCTCACTAAATATAGACTCAGAGTAGTCTCAAGTTTCTGTATGCTTTAGATGATTTTTTTTATTCAAATAAGGAGTGGGCTAACAGTGAAGAGAAAGAATCAAAGAATTAACTATTTTTCATATAATGAAGCAATTTCACTTATTCATCCTTTCATCAACATTTATTTTATGTTTATTCTGTGCCAGATGTTGGGCTAGTTGTTTTTCAGTTATCTAAAGCTAGATAAAAAGGAGTAAGAATGAGAAGAGTGAGGGTCAAACCCTTGTTTATATGTAGAAAATCCACAAGCATCTTTAAAGGCACAATAGGGTTGTGATAGAAAGGATTACATATATAATTCTTTGATATATTTAGTACGAAACCTTTATCAAAACTTCAAAGATGAAAAGATAAAAGATCTATTTGGAAGGTTTGAATAAAGAATAATTCTAGGAATCATTTATGTTGCCATCCAGGTAGAGGTCAGACCAGATACCAGGACGAGGTTTTATGTAGAAATCACTGGACTTTCTTTCTAAACAAAATACAAAAATTCCAAATCAGTGCTCCCAGAAAGAATATGCATTTCCACTTCTAACTATGACAGAGTAATTGAGAACAGTTATAAAAGCTGAACAAAATACTAAGACAGTAATTTTTAAGGATAAAAGAGCAACTAAAGCAGCCAGAGCTTGAGGGTCCAAGATCCCAGAAAGTAGGTGCAAGCATTGAAAAATTCCCATATTTGCCACTGCTTTTTCCCCTAGGGCATTTTCCAATTTAAATCATGGGGCACAGAAAGAAAGTAGTGACCTAGAGTTCTGGTAATCTCATTGAGCTGGAGAGACAAAACATCCAGGACTTGAGGGGCCAAATTCTCAGAGGAAAGGGAACCAAAGGAAAGTGAGTCTGATTTTCTGCATTAGATTTTGTTTTGGTGAGTTTTATGTCTCTAAGCTGGATGTGTTTAAGGTAAAAAAAACAAGAATCAAAACAGAAAGCCGCTACCAAGGGGCTAAAACACTAAAAGATTTTAGTAGTCTGTAATGCTGAGTATATAAAAGCTGGAGTTCAGAACCCTTCAAGTAGAAAATACCAAAGAAATACCCCAGGTTTTCAACTAACATTTCTAAAGTCTGTACCCTAAAAATAAGGGCATACTAAAATAGACCAACCTTGAATAAATCAAGATGATCTGCCCATACATTATCTTCCCACCAGAAGAAAATTAAATTCTCCATGGAAGATGATAAATCATTCAGAACCCTTACAATATTCAGATATTAGATCTAAAATACAATTAAACTTTACTAGGCATATAAAAAAATAGATAAAAAAACAAACCAACAGATGACTTAAATATTGGAATTACCAAATATAGACCTTGAAATAATTATGATTCATATGTTCAATAAAACAAATTAAAAGATGGAGAATTTCACAAAACTGGAATATGTGCAAAAGGAAGGGAAATTATAGCACAAAAAAATAGAATAATTGAATTTAGAATTTAAAGAATATTTAATAGCATATTAGACAAAGCAGAAAAAGAGGATTAGTGAATTGAAAGATAAGTCAGTAGAAAGTGTCCAGAATAAAGTCCAGGCAGAGAAAAAATATAAAGAATATTTTTAAAAGAGATCATAAGCGATATAAGGAACACCATAAAGATCTAATATATGTGTAATCAGAGAGATTGCAGAAGAAACAGTACTTGAGTTATTGCCCGAGAATTTTCTAAAACTGACAAGAGACTTAAACTCATAAATTCAAGAAGATCTGCAAACCTCAAACAGGATAAACTCAAACCATACCTAGGCACGTTATAGTAAAACTGCTGAAAATCAAAGAAAAAGAGAAAAATCTTAAAAGAAACAAGGAAAACCACAAATTACCTTGAAAGAGGCAGCAAGACTGACAACGGACTTCTCAGTAGAAGCAACAGAAACTATGAAACAATGGAATCACATCTTTGAAAGACAATAAATGTGAATTGAGAATTCCATACTTACCATATACTTCAAAAATGAAGGCATAATAAATACTTTTTCAGACAAAAACTTAGAATTCATCACTCTTAGATTGACACTAAAATAAAGCAGTGCTTCTGGCAGAAGGAAAGTGATCTTAGAAGCATAATAAAAGAGGAACAACAGAAATAACAATAGTGAGAGATATAAAGAAATAGTGTTTAAAGCAATAATATAATGTCTTTGGGTTTTTAAATATGTGTAGAATTTAAATACACAATAACAAAAGCACAAAGAGTAGATAGTTAAGTGGAGTCCTTGAGGGCATTGTGCTAAGTGGAGTAAGTCAGACGGAGAAAGGCAAATTCTGTATGATCTCACTTATATGTGGAATCTAAAAAAGCCAAACTCATAAAACAGAGAACAGAATGATGATTGTCAAAGGTGGAAGGTGATCATAAGGTACAAACTTCTAGTTATAAATAAATTCTAGTGATATAATGTACAGCATGGGAACTATAGTTAACAAAACTATATTATATATTTGAAAGTTGCTAAGAGAGTAGATCTTAAAAGTTCTCATCACAAAAAAAATTTGTAGATATGTGAAGTAATGGATGTTAAACATATTGTGGTTATCATTTCACAATATATACATATATCAAAATCATTATGTTAGACATCTTTAATACAATGTTATATTTCATTTATATCTCAATAAAACTGGAAAAAATATTTTTAAGAAGTGTTACAAAATTCTTTCGTTGTCTGGAAAGTTGATAAAATATTAATTTAAGGTAAGTTCTAATCAAAGATGCATGTTGTAAAATCAGGATGCAAAATAGAAGAGTATTAAAAAATTAATAGAGGGACAAATTGAATAATTAAAAATACTTTATTATGCAGTATTACTGGAGATAAAGTAAAACTTTCATATGCAATAATTCTAGAGAAAGCTAATTTTGACAAATTCAAAAGGAAGTTTTAATATTTCTAAATATTTTAATATTTAATGTTATTAAAGATAACACTTATTATTTTATATTAATAGCAATAAAGAGGGACATTTTGTAGTGATAAAATGGTCAATTCAAAAGGAAGATTTAATAACATAAATATATGTATACCTAATACAGCCTTAACAATTCTAAGACACATTGTAACAGAATTAAATGGAGAAATAAACAAATTCACAGTCACACATTCAATAACTACAGAATACACAATATTTTCAAATGCACATGGAAGATTTACCAAAATTGAACATATGCTGGATAAGAAAGCAATTTTCAATAAATGATAAATAATTGAAATCATATTTTTCCTGACTGCAGTGGAAATAAACTAGTAACATATAAATAGATTATTCCTAAAATAACTAGAAAATAATGTTTAAGAAGGGTGTTTAGCAATAGACTAGAACATGTTTTTCAATAACATTGGGAAAATGTAAAAAACCTTGGCTCAGTCACCATCTTTTCATTTGAAATTTTTTTTGACTTGTCTGTAGGCTTCAACTACTGCATTTGTCAAGCTTGATTCTCCCCTCCTCTCAAATACTAAGTGCTCTCTCGCACTGCAGAGAGAAAAAGCTCTTCTGACTTTTACTGTAAGTCTCCCCATTTTTATGAATTTATACCTAGAGAAAGTTTTGTAAGTTTTTAGTGTACATTTGCACATAAGTGCAAAGAAAAAGAGTCAACTGGACATTGGAAACAAAATTAAACCAGGCTATTTCAGTAGTTATAAAGGACAAATCAGCCCCTGGCTTTCTGGAGAATAAGTCTGACCATACAACAAATTGAGAGGGCTGGTATGACAAGATGTTCTGTGAACAAATGAACTAGATAATGAACAAATTCAAGAAAACTATGACCAGGAAATCTCTTTTCTTGGCCTGTGCCCTGTCTGACTTAGTGAATGATAATGCCTAATTAGGATGCAGCATTCTTGAATGAGGATTCAATGAGTCAAAAATCAAATTTGACTGGATTTTGACTGATTTAACCACCATAACCAGCAAACAGGTTGGGTGGGTAACCATTGCCTCAGTTCTTCCATAGTGTGGAATAACTTCCTGACCAGTTCATCTTCTGCAATAGATTGGTCATCAGGCTAAAGAAAAATGTATGACCTGACTCTACTAGATTATTCAACAGATCTCTTAGGAATTATCAGGGGTTAATTCTTCACAAAGTTCAGAAAGTCTACCATCCCTTCTTGTGGACTGGGTTCTAAGGTCCATATGGCTACCGCTTCTCCTGCTTCATGGCTCTCTGCCTCTTCTCTTGCTGTTTCCTTTGCCTAAAACCCTCTTCATTTCTCAGCCAAGTGAGATCAAATTGTACATGACCCTTTCTGACAAAATGAATGGCTACTTCATCTGTGCTTTACTGTACTTTTTTGTGCATGTTGATGATTGCACTTGTGTCTTGATATAATTATCTGTTTAAATGATCCCCTTTTCCTTTATACTATGAATTCCATAAAATTAGGGACCATGTTTTATTTTTTAACAGTAACACTGGGCTGGGCCCTTATTATGTGCCTGACACATAATATAAGCCTCACAACAAACCTTGTTATAGATATTGGTGTTGTGCTTATTTTATAGATGAGGAAAAAGTTTAGAGAAATGAGGTAACTTCCCCCAAATCCACAGCTATTTAAGGGATGGAAAAAAGAGTGAACCCCAGTTGGTCTGACTTCAGATTCTAGTTCTTATCCATCTAACCAATTTCCCCTCAGAGAAAGCCCTTTGGTGCAAGTGCCCAATAGTATGCAGGTAGAACTGATGAACATAGAAACCATGTGTCTAATAAAAAGATCTTTCTACTTTTGAGCCAATAGTAAACAAGAAAATCCACTGAGTTCCAAGGATGTATCTTACTAATGAAAGCAGAGGGAGAAGGTTACTGAAACCTTGAAGGAATGTTTGATTAAAGAGATTCAGGAGGAAGTGGCAATGTCAAGCCCATAAGCAGAAAGAAGGGTCACAAAACTTCTTTACTGAGCAGCAGACCATGATTGGGAAGTCCAATTGATTTAAAAAGTGCAGACCGTTCTCCACAGGAAAACACTGGGTAGGGCCCAACCTTATCCTGCCATAGAAAGTCACCACCCTTCTCATTCCAAATGCCATTTATTCTGTCTAAAGTGGGTCCATGAATTCTTCAGAAATGTAAAGTCAGAGGTGCCTCAGCAGCCCAGAAACCTATGTCCCTCTTTAGTCCAATCACTGCCTAATCACTGAGAGGTTTGTGTTGTCACTGAGGGGAAATGCTATTATTCTGAGTCAATTCTGGTTTTGGCTGATAGTCCCATTTTATGAAGTTTTATACCCCTCTTGTATCATTAGTTGCTTTGTTTTCTATTCTTAGAGGCCTTGCCAATAACAGCATTGCACTGAGATATAGGTACAGTGCAGCTTTTCTGTCTGTGAAAAGGAGGAACCAGAGCAAGTCCCAACAGTGTCTGACAGAGCTTTCTCCTGTAGAGAAAGAGATCAGAGTAACTGAGAGCGCTGTCTCAGATCTACTACTCAATCCCACTGCTGTGGGCCCATTTGGGAAGAGTGGGAATAATGAGAACAGCCTTTTATAATGTTTGGATGGCTATGGAAACTCACTTTAAGCCTGCACATGGAGTATAAGGACAGGGCTGTCTTCCTGGACAAATGTTCCTCTTAGAGCCTGGGAAAATGAATGCAAAGCAATTTCAGAGACGCTACTGTCCAATTATTTTCCCCCTTGCTTTGTCATTTTTTCCCTTTCAGTTAAAAATTGGTGCATTGGCTTTCTTTCCCAGAAAATAATTCTTCTCCTTGAAATACCCACCCCTTAGTAGGAGAGAGAATTGATGCAGACACATGCAGATGAAGCAAAATTTTTTTGACTACACTTAATTTCCATTCCTTGATCTAGGTTAAAGAGAAGGAAAATCAGGAGCTTGTTCCCTTCACTTTTTATGTTACTCTTTTTCTTTTTTTTTTTTTTTTTCTGTGCACATTTCATTCTACATTAATAGTAAAGGTCTCAGATACATGCTTGGAGTTTTTTTCCACTCACTAATTCACGGCACCCTGACCTCAGGGACTGTGTTCTACATCATTATGGAAAACAGTGTTCTCTTGCTAATAAATACCCATCATATGTATGCAATATTATGAAACCCCAGGCCTTTGATAGAACCTAGAATAGTAATGAAATTCAAAAACAGTGTTTGTTGGGACCCATTCCAACAATTGAATGGGAAGGGTATTGTGGTGGAATTCTGGTTTAAAGTCAAAGGAGTGGCTGGGTCCCAGCAACAGGTACATTAGCTTTCATCTCTCCTTTGGCCCACTACAATCAACATGTCATCTTAACTTCCAAAGCCCCCAGTGATGATTGCTTCTCAGCCTCCAATGGATAGAAGTTGAAGGAAAATTAGCTTGAGGATCTCTTCCTCTCCATCTGTTATAGAGTTACTAGAGTTTGTTAAGTGCCCAGAGTCTGTTGCTCTCAGTTTTTTGACTAAAGTGTCTCCACACTCTACCCCACCTCCATCTCCTGTTATATTTTGAAAGGTTAGTCCCTAGCCCTAGTTACTGGCACTCCACTTTCCTATTGAGTATGGTTCTCATTTCCTTATTTTTATAAGCTGGTAACCACACAAATTTCCTCCTAGGGCTGCAACATGCAATGCAAAAATAAGCCATTTAAAGTCTTAGCATTATGGACCATTTCTAAGCACCAACTAAGTGGAACCAGGAGTTGGCAACAGGCACCCAACCCAAACTTGACAGGCCTAGTGAGAGAAACTGAAGAAAAAGATGTCTTTATAAAAGATAAGAGTCATCTGATTGGCTGTACCGATGTCTGATGGATTCTGTATCATATATGTTTCTCAACTGGTCTCAAACATTGGCACATTATACCAGTTAGCAAAAGGAAATAAGTTCATGTGCTGGAGAATGGTAGAGGATAGAGGAAGAGTACACACTCTGGGGTCTGTAAGATCTTATTTGGAAGTGTGGACATCTCCATCATTATTACCTCTATGATCTCAGCAAGCACCTCAACCTCTCTAAACCTGTTTCTTTATCAATGAAGTGGGAATTATAATAGAAACCCCCTTCCTAATCCTCATCTTTCTCTGTATAAAATGGGAATTATAATAGTTCCTACACTGAAAATCATACAGGATGTCCCCTTTAGTAAATATTAGCTATTGGCTTTATTTTTGTTTTGATTTTTTAAAAGTAAGAAAGAAAGCTATCACAAGCCCAATCTAGAGCAAAGATTATTTTGATCAAAGACAGTCATATTTCATTAAGGGGTTCATTTCAAAATATCTGTCAGGTATTAGCAAAAGTAAAATCCAAATCTCAGAGACTGAAAAAAAAATATCCACTGACTTTTTCTTAGTGATGGGCTTATGGGAAATCTTTTTTTCTTTAAACATTTGAAAAATTCCAAGTTTTCTACAGTGAGCACATAGTACTTTCATATAGTCAGGAAAAAATCATTACCTTTTATAAATATAGATATACACAATTATCAGATGACAGTGCATGGACCTTAGCCTCTCTCCTCAATGTCTCAGACTTACTTGGATATCCCCAAGCTGGTCTTTGCTGGATTCTTTGGTTAAATATGGTGCCTAAGACTGGAGGGTTAATAAAGTGTGAATGTGTGTGTGTGTGTGTGTGTGTGTGTGTGTGTGTATGTGTGTGTGTGTGTATACATGAATGGGTGCCTGTATATTAGTTTGACCTCAATTTTTTTGCTCTATTTCATATTTGAAATATTAAAACACAAAACATAAAAATATCCCACTCTCAATAATGATCAGACATTATTATTTAGTCCTTTTTGCTTCAGATTTTTTTTATATAAATAAAATAGAATATTACAAAAAAAATTCAAATTCCCTTTGTTTGTCCAAGTTCCATCCCCAGGGGTGGCCATTATTATGAGTTTGGAGGATATCACTTCAGTTCATATTTTTGTATTTTAATTACATGTATATGATCTATGAACAGTAGATAGTATTGCTTTACATGTTTTATAGTGTTTACAGATTCTTTTATATTGTATCTATCATGTTGTAGCTTGTTTATTCTAACTCAGATTATATTTTCTAGATCAGTGCTCTCCAATAAAAATATATGAACTATAAATGTTTAAATTTTTCTAATATATCAATAAAAAAGCAAAAAGAAACAGATAAAATTAAATTTAGTATAAATTTATTTAACCCAATATATCTAAAATATTATTATTCTAAAATATGTCTTTAGCCACATTTCAAGTGCTCAATAGCTTTTTGTGGTTAGTGACTGTCACATTGGAGAACACAATTCTAGATCTACTTATATTGATACACGTTCACTTAATTGTTGTAGAGTATTTCACTGTATATATGTAGTATATACATAGTACATACCACATAGTATATACCATACTAAATATGTAGTGTGTGTGTGTGTGTACCACAAATGATTTACCCATTCACTTATCGATGGACTGTTAGGTTTTTCCCTATTGCAAATAATGTTCACTGAACATTTTTGTATGTGTATCCTGTTGCATATGTATGAGTTTCTCTTAGTGAATACCATGGGTGGAATTTCCAGGAGTGAGCATCTAATTATAGGGTTGTTGCCAAATTGCTCCGCATAGTGGTTGTACCAGTTTCCACTCTTAACAGGGGCTGAGAATACTTTATTCCTACTTCTTCACTACAGACTACCAGAGTGGACGTTATGAACTATACAGGGTAGGGTCTCTGGATTCTGTTAAGTTCTTTGAAGAGTAATTCTTGTTTTAGAAGGTAGTTAATTTGGATAGACTCAAACTCACAGGTCTGTCTTCCTTGTGGTGAACAGCAAACGAATTCTCCCTACAGTTCATTCACCTCCCAGTTACTGTTATTTTTCAAGACCCCCTGGGCCTTCCCTAGACCATGTGTAGCAGTCATCCAAGGTTTTAGGCAGATTTTATATATGTTTGGGACTCTCCCCTTGTGTAGTTATCTCCTTTCCAGGATTATCCCTCTAACTTTCTGCTCTGCTTGCCCCAGACTGTGTCTGATATCTCAAATCAGTAATATGGTAGCTTTCTGCTGTTGCAGTTGTATAGGCAAGAGCCTGCAAACCTTCAAATCTCATTCGTGGAAATTCTTCTTTCAAGGATAGACTTTCTTCTAGTTTTGAATTTGGTCTCCTTCCAATTTAATAATTAAAAAATATATATTGTCCAGATTTTATAACTGCCATCTGAGGGAAAGTTAGTCCAACCAAGATTCTCTACTATTTCTGAAGGTATAACACCCTGTTAAGTGTCTATTAACCTAAAATAGTTCCAACTTCCCCCATGCTATTTACTCACTGAAGAAATTAGATATGAGTTGAAGGTGGATGAAAGCATTTGTAGTGTTCTCTCTTCTTCTGAAAATGTTTGAATTTTACCTTAATAGAAAATGGAAAATGAAAAAGATTACTTCATGAGTGGTATTGTATATTTCCTATTATTTGGCAAAAGGAGCATAATATTTTGTTCTACTTTTAATATTAAGACTACTCTACTAGTCAGAGGTTTTCAAGCAGTCTGAGCAGAAATCAAGATCTCAAGGGAGTGTTGAAAGCAGAACATCTCTCATTCAGATGCATCATTGCATGAACAAGTGTAGAGCCGCTGGAAAGAAAACAAACTTTTGATTTGACATAATTCTCTGCATTGCTTCTGAGAAACCTGCAAACTCTGGTCAGATGAGAAAAGAAACACAGTGATCCAAGAACTAAGCAAAAGTCTAATAAAGACCCCAGAGAGCCCTTATGGAAGAATTATCAGTAAAATTACAGAGTACTGAGAATCACTGGAGTTTCATAATGGAAAGGGCCTCATAAAGCCACATAGTTCAGTGTCAAGAGTTTCTTGCGGGACATGGTTTTATTTTCTTGTGCTGCCTGTTCTTCCCTCCCTGGTAGGATGATATCAATAATCCCAAAGGTCCCATACATCTCTAATAGTTTGTGATTTTATAATCACCATCACCTCCCTACTATATTCTACTGTCTCTAAGACTGTCAACCAGAAATAATAAAATCAATTATGTACCCTTGACTAGACCTTTGAGGTATATTTACATCCCTTCTGCAACATATTGTCCAAATATTCTACCTTTAACACAATTTTTCCCTTGGACCTGACAAAAATAAAAGTTTACCACCACCATGCAGAAGAAGTAATGTTAACTGCCCTCCCTCCCTCCAAGTATATTAGATATACAAAGTATAATCTAATTCTTTAATTTTTCTTCAAGAAAAGTTACAAAGGGCAGAGAAAAAACAGAAGCCAGTGCTCTTCCAGAAAGATTAAGAGTGAGCATCAATGCGGCACTCTCAGCAAATGTCATGTAAGGAAGAGCAATGCATTTGTATTACCACAGTTTAATACAATAATCAATTAAGTCTGGGATATGTCTATAAAGGAGTTGTTGAGTTTTATCACAAAGGACAAACATCTAACTTGACCATCTTACAAAAATGTTCAAAAACAGAAGAGACATCTTAAAACAAACTTCAGTGCATGCAAGGCAGGCAAAATAATAGAAACCACATAAAATTATTTTTAAATGTTATACTTTGAAGCTGATAGCTTGAGATCAAAGACAGTGGTGAATTGCTTATCTAAAATATCTTCTCAGAAATTTGGATGGCAAAAATAAACAACTTTGCTCTAGGCTTTAATAATTTTCCCTAAAACCAAAACAGGATAATACTTGTTGTCCATAGACAGAGACCAATGTGGTGAGCAAGTAAAGAAACACTGGTGCCACATAAGAAAACTTGCTACAGTGACTTGTGTGGTGCAAAAGAGCTAATTTTCTGTAAATCTTTGTTTTGAAACCCTGAGGACTTCATCCTACGTGGTGACTTGGATCCCAGAGAAAGGAATCCCCTTGTATTAGCCTGGGATCTTTGAGTCCTTTTGACTCAAACAAAAGAGGTTGGAGACAGGTGAGAAGAAATGAAGTAGAAAGAAATGGTTCGTCACAAAAGAAGAGGTGGAATTTGCCATTGTGGATCACCATGTTTGGCATAGATGGAAATTAGGCAAGTGAGACAGGATTTAATATGGTGTAAAAAGGAGAGAGGACAGCAGCCTGATGATGGTGGAAAGTTCTAGTGGAAGCAAGGGTGAAAATGTTAATTTTGCCTAAAGCTATTGTTTCTAATCTTGGTTTATATGTAATTTCCCTGTGCTCCACCTCAGACTTACTAAATTAGAATCTCTAGGAATGGGGCTAAGAACTACCACCCCTCTCTCTCTCTCTCTCTTTTTTTTTTTAAGATCAAAAAGTAATTTTCATGGTCATTCAAGTCTGGCTGACTGGCTCAATTTGAATTCCAGGCCTCCAGTTATTAGGCAATTAATGTCAGCAAATGTCACTGCCAGTATAGATACAGGCAATATACACTTCTGCTTGTACAGCTGAAACCAGTAAGAATACCCTTGAGCATACTGCTTTCATTACTTTAAGATGTCTTTCTGAGATTCAACAGTGTTACATTCCTATCTCCCTTACGTGGTGGAAAGGAAAGAGGCTGGAGTCAGACTGGAGATACCACACAGGTATTTCAAAGGCAGATAAAGATGAATAGAGATGATAGCCAAGCCAAAGAAAATGAAACTGATCCACATTTTTAAGTTTCATTGAGATATAACTGACTTACAAACAAGGGCATAAATGGAAAGTGTACACTTCTTTGAGTTTTGATGTATTTAAATATCTAGAAAATCATCACCACAATATAATGAATATATCTATTACTCTCCAAATTTTACTTGAAATCCTCCCTTCCATCTTTCCCTGTTGCCCTTTCTTGTCTCCAGACAACAATTAATCTGCTTTCTATCAGTTTAGTTTTAATTTTCTAGAATTTTATGTAGTTGGAATCACTGAATGTTATCTCTTCTGTCTGGTGTCCTTCACTAAGCATAAATAATTTTAGATTAATTTATATTCTTATTGTATCGATAGTTTCTTTCTTTTGTTTGCTAAGTCGTATTCCATTGTACGGACACACCAGTTTATCTATTCATATGATAAACATTTGGGTTTCCGGTTTTTAACTATAACAAAGCTGTTATACACATTCATGATAGGTCTTTACTACGGACATGTTTTCATTTTTGTAGGGTAAATACCTAGAACTAAAATAGCTGGATTATATAGTAGGTGTATGCATTACTTTTCAAGAAATTTATAAACTGTGTTCCAAAGTGGCTATACCATTTTATATTCTTGCCAGCAAAGTATGAGAGTTCCAGTTCCTCCACAAGCCAAATAACACTTGGTCACAGTATATTATCAATTTTTATAAATAGCTGGATTTCATTTGTTAAAACTTTGTTCAGGATTATTGCATCTATGTTCAGGTGTATAGTTTTCTTATGTTTGTCTGGTTTTGGTGTGAGGATAATGCTGGCCTTATAGAATGAACTGGGAAATATTTTCTCCTATTCAATTTTCTGTAAGAGTTTGTGTAGATTTTGTATTATTTCTCCATGAAATGTTTAGAATATTCATCAGTGAAGTCATCTGGATCTGGTGTTTTCTTTGTCAGAAAGTTTTCTTTAACTACAAATTAATTTTTTTTAATATGTAAAACTATTTAGGTTACTTATTTCCTCTTGAGTAAACTTTGATAATTTGTGTCTTCCAAGGAATTTGTCAACATAACTTTGAAAGCCAGAAAACAGTGAAGCAATGCATTAGAAATTCTGATAGAAATTTATTTTCTATTCTTGGTTAAACAATTAAGCTTGAGTTAGAATAAAGATATTTTGGCCAAGGAAGCTCTCATTCTCCAGAAGCTACTGAAGGATATCGTCCCCCAAAGTAAGAGGTTGAATCAAGAGGAAAATGTGAGAACCAGGAAAGAGGAAAATGTGAGAACCAGGAAACAGGCTGTTCAGCATAAGAAATGCTAGAGTGATAGCTATACCTACAGAAAATCAGTCCAAATTAGAGCAAAAGAACTTCACGATGGAGACCTCCAAAAATTAATTAGTTTATTAATTATAAATAAATAAACTGATGCTTTTGATTATGCACAAAGTAGAATTGAAAAAAATTTTGGCATCTAATATTTTTGGGAAAAAATAATAGGTACATAGAAAACTAAGCAAATGAAAGAGTGAGGCAGTAATGAAAAAAAATTGTATAAAAAGAAAGTATAATATATGCCTTAATATTGAACAATATTTATACAGATTATAATAATATAAACACTGAATGTTCGTTTAACCAAAAAAGTGATACTAAATTGATAATGTCAATTATTAAATTGACAGATTGGGATAAAGGGATATGGGGTAGAGAAGAGAGGCAGGGAGACAGAAAAATTATCTGTCATAACATGAAGTCAACAGATAATTTTTAAAGGAGGTAAACATAAAGAATATAAACATAGTATTCATAAATATGAAGATATTTTCAAAAGAGAAAGCTAAGAAACGGTACTTGGGCATAGGTAGGTGCATAGCCTGGGACTACATTTTTTCTTTATAAGCCTTATAGTACTATTTCACTTCTTAAACTATGTGTATTTATTATTTTGATAGAAAAATTAATTTTAAATAGACTAAAGTTATCACTACATTCCACTACTATAATGTTAACAGGAAACTTACTAATGAACCTTCTTTATTGTATTACAATATTTACTAATAGTCTTTACATTATTTATAGAACAAAGATCCTAAGCTTCTTAGCTATTGCTATTGCTGGGTAACAAACCACCCCTAAATATAGTGGTTTAAAATAATAAGCATTTCTCACAAGTATAGAGGTCAGCTGGGTGTTTATCTTATTAGGGCCCACTCATATGGATCAAGTGGGCAGCCTGCTAATATAGACAGCATTCTCTCACATGTTTAGAGATTGCTGGTTCTTGGCTAGTCTAAGATGGCTTTGGCTGGGACAACTGGGCTCTCTTCCACATGGTCTCTCATCCTTGCCTGTTAGCTAGGCTTGTTTATGTGACAGGTGCCCAGGGTTCCAAGAGAGTGAAAAAGGGTGCAAGGTCTCTTAAGCCCTAGGCTCAAAATTGCCACACAATTACTTCTGCTATTTCATTAGTGAGGGCAATTATGAGGCCAACCCAGATTTAAGAGGTAGGGAAATAGATTTTATCTCTTGATGAGAAGGGCTACAAAGTCACATTGCAAATGGTATGAATATGGGAAGGAACAGAAAACTGTGACCATTTTTTGCACTCAGTCTCCCTCAATACTCAAACTCCCACTTTCCTTCTTATGTGAGTTTCCCAAATTCATATACATTATCTTCGTTCAGGCTGTTTTAACAAAAATTACCATAGATTGGGTGCCTTAAATAACAAACATTTATTTCTCATATTCTAGAGGCAGGTAAGTCCAAAATCAGAGGTCTGGCAGGTCTGATGTGTGGTGAGGACCTACTTTCTGGCAGTAGACAGTCGTCTTCTCATTTTATCCTCACATGGCCGAGAGAGATCACCTCTCTCATGCCTCTTCTCATAAGGGCAGTAATGCCACTCATGAAGGTTCCACCTCCATGAACTAATTACCTTTCAAAGGCCCCACCTCCAAACACCATCATTTTGGGGATTAAGGCTTCAGTTTAGGAATTTTGGAGGAACACAAACATTCATTCCATAGCATACATGAGAGGGCTTTTCCATACCTTTTATAAGATATTAAGAATCTTTCCATCCACTTGAAATCTAGATCAAGTCTCTTTTCCCCTTTTAAGCCTTTTCTGGCCTTTCTAAGCCTTTTGTGATCCTTCTATATTATCAGTATCACTCATTTGTCACTTAATTAAATTTATCATAGAAATATCTTAGCCCTACCTGGGTGGCTCAGTCGTTAAGCATCTGCCTTCAGCTCGGGTCATGGTCCCAGGGTCCTGGGATCAAGCCCCGCATCAGGCTCCCTGCACTGCGGGAGGCCTGCTTCTCCCTCTCCCACTCCCCCTGCTTGTGTTCCCTCTCTCGCTATCTGTCTCTATCAAATAAATAAAATCTTAAAAAAAAAAAAAAAAGAAATATCTTAGCCCTGAACTGGACCATGCTTTCCTTGAAATAGGAATTGTATTTTGTGACATTTAAAAATACTGCATTTTACCTGGACAACTGCCCATGAAGGTTTACTGGATGGATGGATGGATGGATGGATGGTCAATTACGCTGCCTCCTCTGACTTGGGATAAACTACTGCCTATATTATATTAGATGGGAAGAAAATTGGATAAGCCTCATACTATATAAAACTATGATTCTAGGGTGTGTAAGTTGAGCAATTTCCTAGAATACAGGGGAAAAAGGAAGGGAGGGAAGGAGAAAGGAAAGAAGGAAGGAAGGAAGGATAGATACTCCCTCTTTCACCCTCACAAACATACAAAACACACTAATGTAGGGTCACTGAATCTCCTTCTGGACTATAATTACAAATGCTGCTCTAGCCTCTCTTGCTGAGAGTGTCCTACCTATCTCTATTATGTTGGAAAGTGCCCTTCCTCTGCCTGGGCTCCACATTGGGCCATGTGGAAAGGGAGTTGAATGAAAGCATAGTGAGAAGCCTTCTTGCCTTTCTCATGCTCCTTTCTGATGCATTAGTATCTTGGCCCAAGGCACTTTGGACAATCTCACAAGAACTAGAGACTAGGCATCCAACATTTTTTTATTGATTATTATGAGAAGTTGAGTGCCAGTCTGCAGAGAAATTAGCCCTCCTGCTGACTGCTGGCTTCCCTTCAGGACGGAGAGAATCTATTACTGTGTCTCCCAAGCTCTTCTGCCAATCTGCTGTTTTTGAAACCTCCTCTCTTGTCCATCTGTATTTGATCTGCAATATATTTTGTTGCTCATTTTCTGGTAAAATATTTTAAAGCTTAGATATTTGTTTTTTAGTGGCTCTTATGTGCATTCCATTAGTTGCTCTAAAGGTACCATCTTTTCTACTTAACTCATGGAATTTGCTGCTGGATTGTGCTGTCACCACTAGAGGTTCTGACAATCTTTCTTTTCCAATTTAAACACCGGCTGTCAGCTGCTGAATGGGTTTAAGATTCTTTTGACTAGTAATAAGACCATCCAAATCAACTCCACTCCGTAAAATTAGAATTCTCCACAGTGCTGGTCAGTCTGCAGAGCTGGCACCATCTCGGGCCCTTTTTTTTTCTTCTATTGCTCCAGAGTTTAAAGGGACATTGCAGTTTAGTTTAACCCTACGTTTTGAGGTGTCTAAAACTAGTTGTAAAAAATCTGATGAAGATTAAAATGTTTTCAAAGTTTAAAATGTTCTACATGTCTCATAAATGTTTCTTAACTCACAGGTTGAGACATCTCATTATTTTGATAGTTAAGCATCATTTGATAAAAGTAGAAAATAAAAAAAGAAGGACACCTGGGTGGCTCAGTCGTTAAGCATCTGCCTTTGGTTCAGGTCATGATGCCAGGGTCCTGGGATGGAGCCCCGCTTTGGGATCTCTGCTCAGCGAGGAGCCTGCTTCTCCCTCTCCCACTCCCACTGCTTGTGTTCCCTCTCTAGCTGTCTCTCTCTGTCAAATAAATAAATAAAATTTTTTAAAAAAAGAAAAGAGAGGTGGGTAGTGGTTGAATTGTGCTGGCTGTTTGTATTGCCCATGGTGAAGATGCATATAAAACAAAATATAATTAGTAGAAAGCAGAAGGGAGAATGAAAAGTAACTTTAGTCTGGATGTTATTGATCCTTATCTCTCCTTTCAGATTCTGGGTAAGAAAACCACATAGGTAGTCCATGTGGCCCTGGGCACCTCTGGGCATTCTTTTCTTAAAGAGTATCCTGGTGTTTGAGACCCTCTACACATATGACATTCTCTCTGAATATTGTGCAATACCATTCCCCTGTGTTTTATTGGCCTCTTCATATCCCCTTCGCATCTCTCTCTCACTAACCCTTTGGTCGCTCAGCATAGAATATCTCAGAGTGATATGTCTGTTTTCTAGTTAGATGGGAAAAAAAATTTAAAGTAAAACAGGGAAGGATTTTCTATAAAGCTAATGAAGATTCATCTCAAGATTTCTCACTCGCATGAGCTTTTCTAAGACTCTATACCTAATTTCATATTCATATTATTTTTCTTTAAAAGTGCTAAATCATTTAAGATTCAGGTCCCACAAAGCTCAGATATGCCCCTGGTCTCTTCTTACCCCTGGACTTCCTCTTAACTACTAATCCATTTAAAATCAAAATACAATCAAAGAAGCACCAAACTTACTTTCTCTTTGAATTTCTCCATCAGACAATTCATCAAAACTTTTTTTTAAAGGCATCTTCTCTTTCTTCCTGAGTTCTTCCCATACTTATATGTGTCATCCTGTTTTATTGACTGAAAAAATTCTAGATTTAAACTGAAAACTTTTAGTTTATGCTGTCAGTTCATTATCTTCAAGGTAGAGAATTAAGTCAAGCTGGGGGACAACTTTTAACTTTCCATCATGACTCAGGACACCTCCAGTCTCCAAATGGAAGAATGCAGAGAGGTGCCATTTAAGATGTACGCCTTTTTTTTTTTTTTTAAGATGTATGCCTTTGTAAAATGATAAAAATTTTAAAAAAAATTAAAGATGTATGGGGCACCTGGGTTTCTCAGTCAGTTCAGCATCCACTCTTGATTTTGGTTCAGGTCATGATCTCAAGGTTGTGAGATGGAGCCCAGCATTGGGCTCCCTGCTGGGCATGGAGCCTGCTTAAGATTCTCTCTCTCTCTCCCTCTGCCCTCCCTCCACCCACCACCAACCCCCCCACCCTAGCTCACACATGTGCATTCTCTCTCTCTCAAAAAAAAAAAAAAAAATAGAGATGTATGCCTTTGTAGCTCCCAAATGACTGGACACTTTCTGCAGTGTATCATTTCCTTTCCCTTAGAACTGGGGTTTCAAAGTCTTTGGGAATGAAAATGAAGCCATGATCCTAGGGTCAGTCTTTCTGCCCAGTAGAAAAGGCCCTAAATCCATAGTTTTTTGACGATTTTTGCAAATGTTTATTCACAAGCAAGTCTTCACACACCTGAATAAGTCATAGCAGGCAAGGAAATAAGAATAATGGGGGACAGGGAATCATGACCTGTAACTATTAACTGCCTATACTGAGTTTGGTAATCAGATAGGCCTGAGCACAGGGTTGAGCCCAAAGCCCCCTGAATAAGACACTCTGGGGATGGGGAAGCAAGGCAAAGGAAAGAGGCAGATCCTTAAAGCTGTATGTGGCCTCCTTCCTCTGAGCAGCCCATGTCCTCTCTTCAGCTAGCACAACTTGTGCAATGCAGTTCCCATCTTAGAGCTTTTATTTGACCTTCTGCTTTTCACCCCTAGTTTTATTTTAGGAGCCTTGGATATAACCACACAAGAATCAGAGTTAGGAGCACAGATCAGGCAGTCCTGGGATTGCTTCTGTCACTCATTCTGGCCTTGGGTAAAACTCATTAAGCTTCGGTTTCTTTATGCGTAGAATGGGGCTAGAATTAATGTGGTTTTTAGGAATTAAATGAGTCTGTAAAATCCTTAGCAAATAATAAGCATTCAGTAAATATTAGCTATTGTTGTCATGATTATTTTTCAAGAGTCTCCTAAACAAAATGAATCATTAGGTATTTGATAGGTAAGAGCCAAGTGATACAAAACCAAAGAGGATGGGAAGACATGCCTATTGCTCACTCACCCTGTCCTTTTGCTAGACCATGAGGATCTCTGAGATGGGGGCAGACTGTGGGGGCCAGAAACAGAAGGAAACAGAAGGAAACACAGAGAACATCAAGTGTGCTGAAAGAATATGAATCCTCAAGGCCTAGAATTGCTGATGACCATTGGAGGAGGATTCTTAATGTATACTGAGAACCTTCCTCCAACTCCAGAGAGGTTTCTTCCTCCAGATGACTTTGATGAATAGCAAAATCTAGGAAGGGCACCAGAGAAAATTGTAGTCTAAAGAATAAGTTCTTCTTTCTATTGGCAGAAGAGTTCTGGTTAAGTCAAGTCAGATAAAATACATCTACTTATTGAAGCTAGCAGATTTATGACATTTTAAAAGTAGAAATTATCAGTCTATTTCATTAAATTATGGAGCTGCTTATTAAATTCAATATAGGTGTCACAAACTCTTATGGCTAGAAGGCAATTTCAAGACCATTTGGTTCAATCCTGTTGTTTGTCAGATGATGTAATTCAGGTTCAGAAAGGCCAAATGACTTGCTCATGGTCATGTTGCAATTTTGACCAGATAGCCAAAATAAAAATCATCTAGATAGACGAACAATTGGCTTGGCTTTTAACTTTTTATTAACTCAGACTTGATCGTCAAATTGGTTTTGAAATGCAGATACAGATTAAGAAGTACCCATAAGTAAATGGAAAGAAAATAAAAAGACTTGGATCATATTTATACTGCTTTTTCTTTTCTAAAGGATGTTTATAAAGATTTGTTAATTCTCAAACCATAAACTTTGAGAAGGTAGTTTTACTTTTTCTTTCTCAATTTTTTCTTTTTCTTTAAACATGGGAAAACAATGTGATAGAACACAGATTATTAGTGTCCTGCTATTCCTACACCTCCCCTCCTCTCCTGTCCATCAAAGAGTAGCCCACACCTCCCCACACTACCTCCAATCAGCTCCCCAAAAAAACTCTTTCCTCCAGTAGAGTAGTCAATCTAGAAAAAAAAATTGAGTGTAGGTAGAGAAGGAAGAAGAAAAGGGAGAAAAAGTCTTTGTGGTGTTAAAAACAAAATTCAACTGAGTGTGAAGATCTAACTGGCTTTATTCAATGACTCATGAATCAGGGAGCATCCCATCTAGAGTAGAAAGGAGCTCCAAAGGGCTAAGAAAGGGACAGGTTTTTAAACGCAGAACAAGGAAGTCTTAAACAAACAAAAAAAAGATCATTTCAGGCAAGGTCACCTTCCTTTAGGGGACTAAAGGGTCTTATTAGGTGTATCATCTTACCTGTGCTGACCAGGAAATTCCAGACTGACTGGTTAAGATTACATTCCTGGGACTCTGAAAAACAAACTGAGGGTTCTAGAGGGGAGTGGGGTAGGGGGATGGATTAGCCTGGTGATGGGTATTAAAGAGGGCACATTCTGCATGGAGCACTGGGTGTTATACACAAACAATGAATCATGGAACACTACATCAAAAACTAATGATGTAATGTATGGTGATTAACATAACATACTAATAAAATAAATAAATAAATAATAGAAAGATTACATTCCTGGGGAAGGTTGAAACTGCAATTAGGTAGGATATTGAGCCCCAGTCTTGGGCCTAGCGCAAAAGACTCAATTTTGGGCCTGTGGTTTTCTTTTTAACAGTGGTTTGAGGTGGAGGAGGACAAATTTTACCAGGGAGTTTGAGTAATATGTTTGAAACTATATATTTCAGTCTCCTTCAGTATACTCTAATAGAATTTCTTTCTGATTACTCTTTTCTCTTAAAATCTGCTTGTTCCAAAGGGCACTACTATAAAACTGAACCTCCCTAGGAACCCTTCTGCAGGTTTATGAGAGTTATAAACTGTGGTTTACTGAAGCCAACTTGTATTTGCTCACGAAAACAAATTCTCTGCATTTCTTCCCAATTGCATTTAGCCACCTCACGTTGGTAGCTTGAAATTGGCCATAGTGGGAATATTTACACCACAGAAATTGGCAAACACTACAAATTAGGACTTGTTTTTCTCCCCCTAGAGAACCAGTTTACCAGCATACCACTGGACAAAAAAGCACAATGAGAAAAGAATTCTCCCAATTTTCACGTTCAGATTTTGGGTTGTTTTTGTTTTGTTTTTTAATCAAGATAGCTGTGTTCTCCTTTGGACTCTCTCCATTTAAAACAAAGGCTTCTAAAAAATATAGCATTGGGAAGATAAGCAATGGAAAGCTAACTTCTCTGTTCTTTCAAGTAGTAACTCTAGTGCCATTTGTTTTAATTAACTCAATGTGTTAGAATGTATCAAAATAAAACAGAAAAGTCACCATATCAATCCTGACAGTCCAGTTTTCTTCATTCCAAGAGAAAAACTAGCCTATTTTCCCAGGTCACACTCCATACACCAGAACACTAGCACTTGTTTGTTTCAGGAACACTGGACAAGTGAGGTCAAGGAGGAGAGGTTGAGGGAATGTCTATAGTTCCATTCAGACTCATCCCCCACCATTAAAATAACAATAATGTTGCTATAACAATTGATGAATAGCATCTCTTAGCATATGAAAGCACTTTTTTATTCCTTAAATATTTAAATTTATTATTAACTTTATAGCATTCTTCTAGGAGCCTTGGTATCTAGAAAATACATATTTTTTTAATTATATTTTTTATTTATTTGGGAGAGAGCAGTAGAGAACGAGTGGTGGGGGGTGGGAGGAAAAGCAGAGGGAGAGGGAGAAGCAGGCTTCCACTGAGCAGGGAGTCCGACAACATGGGGCTCAATCCCAGGGCCCCAGTATCATGACCTGAGCCGAGGGCAGACTCTTAACCAACTAAGCCACCCAGGCACCCCACCTTTAAAATATTTTTTAAAAGGATTCTTATCCCCTTTCTGTCATAAATACCTTTGAAAACAATAAAGTAACAGACCCTCAAACTGGGAAAACATATAAAGCAAAAGTGTGTACGCAAATTCAGTTAACTCCAGGTTAAGAACCCTACCTGTAGATAAAGCCCCTGTTCTCTAGGCATTTGCAATCTCCTTAGGAGATCATTTTTTTGAGAACTTCTGTACTGAAATTCCCTTAAAAATCTATTAACACTTTTTGTGCATGGTCTTAGTAGCTGCATCTTTCTCCTCTTGGGTTAAATTCAACTTACAAGAAAAAAAAAGCCGAAGGTCATTTGGCACCAAAGTTGATAAATAAAGTGGGCAAGGAAATTGGATATTACCTTTTTTTGATAAAAAGAAGCAGAGAAAGAGTTGATAGTGCCCTTTCTCTTTCTGACTCACAAACTTGCTCTGTCACGCAGCGTGTGAACTCCAAAAGAAAAAGATCTGGGCAATGTAACATCATCAGAATAAGTATCTTCTACTCATTCATATAACAAATAGTTATGGGGCAGTTGATAAGGGAAATTGCTCATTTGGATGCTTAAGTTCTTAATTCCCACTACTTTAGTGGAAAGAAATCAGTCTTATTACCATATATCCTATTTCTAATAGTTAACATGTATCGAACTTTCATCATAGAGTAGGTACTCTGTGTGTTAAATGCTTTCCATGCATTCAGCTAAGCTCTGTGAGATATATGTATATCACTGTTATCTTTAATTAATAAATGAGAAAACTGAGGCTTCGAGTGGTTAAGTAAGCAGCAGCCTGGAATTTGAAACATGAGTCTTCCTCTCAACCCTGTGCTCTTAAAAACCATTAAGAGTGCTTCCTCCTGTCCACACATGAAAATCATACACCACCTTCCATCACTAAATGAAAAGCTGACAAAATGAAGTGGGTGAGAATTGAAATAGGAGTTCAGAAAGAAGTAGCCACCTGTGTGGGCTGTGATGTAAGAGATCTGAGTGGAAGAGGCAAAACTTCAGCTCAACAGAATTAGGACAGAGGAGAGGGGAGTGGTTGTGGGCAGCAGCAGTAGCAAGGGCAAAGGTTTGAAGGTAAGAAGAGCAAGGTGCTTTTGCTAAGGCAGAGCACAAAGGGACAGAATAGAACAGGCAGAATAGCAGCAGGGCAGACAAGTGAATGTGAGTGGTGGTGGTAGCTAAGGGAGAGAGGGTAACGATTACCAAACAAAAAGCCATGTTGCCACCTAAACTCAGGAGGGGAAACCAAAAATAGCATCTAAGACAGAGGTTTTCACTCTAAAGTTTTAGGGGAACTTAAAAAAAATTCTCAGTTCCAGGCCCAGACTATAACCCAGATCAGTGAATATGGATTTCTAGAGATGGAGTCCAAGCCTCAGTTTGTTTGGTTCATTTTGGTTAAGTTCCCCAAGGATGAAAGTCACTGGTCTAGTACTTTGGTTAAAGTAGATGAAATAGAGAAGGAATGGAGTTTGAATATGTGAAACACAATCTGGCAATCTGAGAAGAGACCAAGAAGAAGGACACAGAGAAGTAGGAAGGACACAAACATGGGCTGGTGCCAAGAGACCAGATGGAGTAGGAGAGCCATGGCAGAAGTGGACCCTATGTGTATGCCACAGGTACTTGGATTCAAACCAACTCTGCTCCCTCCAAATGGATGGAGAACTACATCTAGATTCAGAGAGTACAGAGTACTTGATTACAAGTAGAGACTATACCACATGTTAACTATGGGACCCTAGGCAAGTTACTTGATTTTTGTGAGCTTCAGTACTCTCATCTATAAAATGGGAATGTTAATTGTATCTCTTCTTCATGAATATACGTGCACGCTAGGCATGGGAGGAAGAGTATAAACTGATGGTCCTCCAGGAGGTGTCAATTCTAAAACAGGTTGAAAACTGAAGTGAAAAGTGCACATTCCTGAGAATGAGGAGTTGGTAATAGAAAAGTAGATTGGTGCCAGGTGGTAGGAGAGCTCACTCGCTTTTTTGTAGTAATGATGGGGAAAGAGAAGCACAACATTTTTGGAAAGCAATGTGGAAAAATATATCACAAGCCAGAAAGATGTTTATACCATTTTATCCAATAATCCCATTCTTGGAATTTATCCTAGAGAAATAAATCAAAAAGAAAAAGGAGCTGCAGTGTATAAAGATCTATAATGTAAAAGAATGGAAACAATCTAAACCGCCAAATATAGGTCAGTGGCTAAATAAATTGTTATACCTCAACTCAATGGAATAGTAACTTTAGGATTCAGGAAACTTAGCTGATTCATCTTCTAATTTTTAAAAGTTCATCCTTAATTATACAAACAGTACTTAAAAACATTTAAAAATAGAAAAAATGCTAAAGTCCCCTTGACCAATATTAGTTTCATATCTAAAGATGGCTATTGTTGTTATGGACTCTCCCAGACAATTTTCAACATATTTACACACAAACACACCTACAAGGTATACATATATGTTGATATATGCATATACACATATATACTTACATATTTATGTATCCAGCTATATATTTTGTTCAGAGTGTGTGTTAAGAAAATGCTGTCTTGCTGTACGTGTTTTTCTGCAACTTTTTGTTTGCTTGTTTACTTAGCAACAAGCCTTGGAAGTTTTCCATGTCAGTACTAATGATAGGTAGAACACATTCTTTCTAAGAATAAATATATCACAATTTATATGAAAATTCCAAATAGCGATGAGCAGTATGTGGTCTTCAATTTACATGATTACAAATGTTATAGTGAACATCCTTGTCTCCTAAAGCACATAACAGCTGTTTTTTGAAAGTAGATATGGAAGAGTAAAATGGTTGGTGTACAGGTTCTATGCATTTTAAATGTTAATAGTTAAATGCCTGGAGGCACCTGGGTGGCTCAGTCAGTTAAGTGGCTGTCTTTGGCTCAGGTCATGATCCCGGGGTCCTGGGATCAAGCCCCATATCAGGTTCCCTGCTCAGCGGGGAGTCTCTCTCTGCCCCCCTTCACCCCTGCTCATGCTCACTCGCACTCTCTCTCTCTTTCTCTCAAATAAATAAATAAAATCTTAAAAAAAAAAAAAAAAAAGAATGCCATTCTTTTAAAAAAAATCGTTAAATGTCTGTACTAGCTTACACTTGGCTAGCAGGAGAGGGGAATATTCATTCTTAATGTTGCCAATCTGCTAGGCAAAAATAGTAACATTGCTTAAATTTGCATTTCTTGACTTTTTGTTACGGTAAGCCTCTCTTTTGGCCATTTATATTTCTTCTTTGGTGTGTTTCCTGTTCATCACCTTTGTCAGTTTTTCTAATTTATCATCATTTTGATATCCCTGTCACATAGCACATTTTTAAATAAGTGCTCAACTATTAAGTGAATTAAATTATACTATTAAAAATTAGAGTTAAAGCCTCCATAGAAATACAGAGTATTTATGACATAGTGTTAGAGTGAAAGGAATATAAATTATGTGCAACATGAAATGACATCCATGCATTTGGACACAGGCTGGAAGGGAACACTTAAAATAACAATAAAACCAGAAATAGTTGTTAACATTTGTATAGCACTTAACAGATGTGAAGCACTGAACAAAATGTTTTACACATATTAATATCTTTATTCCTTACAACAGTCCCTACTCGATTTCTCCGAACTTGCTAAAAATCATAATTTGCTTAAGTGGCAAAGCCAAGATTTGATAAGCGTGGGCAGTCTGATTCCAGAGGCTGCATTCTTAACTACTACATTACATTAACATAACTTTGTTTTTGATTAAGCAATAATTTTCAGTTTACTAGATGGAACAGCCTTGCAACATGGTCTGCATAACATGACTTTTTAAAAAAATATTTCTTTACCATTTCATGATACTATTTTTACAATAGAAAATACCAGTAGAGAGAGGAGAGGGGGCCTTTTCTGTCATGGTTCTTTTCAGTCAGGGTATCTGCACCTTATGAGAGTCATTGTGGCCCTCTCTTTGGCGAATTCATAAACTCCATCTTGACAGTACATCCATGTGGTGAGGGCCCAGGGAACTGAGCCATGTTAACCAAACCCACAAGAGATTGACTAATTAATAAATCAGAACTATGCAATTTTGTTCACTTACACGGAGAGCTTTAATTGCCAAGAGAAATGCAATATTCATGGCAGTCCAAACAGGTTCTTCTTGCTGGAAAAGTCCAAACTGGAAACCAAACTAAAGATTGAAAATGTATCCAGTGAGAGCAGAGTCAAAGCAATGGTAACTGAATGAGCTTGGGAAATAGTGTCCTCACAGAGCAGTTAGAATGAATCCCAGTCCGCCAACACAGGTGTACAAGAACAAAGACTCTTTTTTATAATTTAACTTCTACTCTTCTTCCTCCCACAAGCTACCAGGAAATCTAACAGTCATTTTCATGTTTTCCATCCTCCCAGTGATTTCTGGAATCTTATGCAAAACCATGCCCATGGAGGTGGGGTTGGGTCATATTGCACATCATGTGATCCTCCATCATCGGGCCACCTAAGTTGTCCAGTGAAATATCTTCTGTCTCTTCCAGCATGCTGATGCTGCTTCTGTGCCATTCCTGGTGTGCAGGAGGCTTTTAGCTGTCCTCAGGCCCTGCTCAGGGCCAAAGGGGCCTGTCATTCTATCAGCCTAGTTGCCCATGAAGTCATTCCTGGGGTATATGTCCTCTCAGTTAGGGATGTGGTAGCCTTCTCTCTCTCCCAAAACCAGGAGAATTTCTCTTCTAGGCTGTGGAAAATCTTCTCTTCATGGTTCAGGCCAGACAACTTTTGAATACTGAATCCACTCCTCTCTTTGGGCTTGTGTACCCAAATCTAAGATGAGTATTAGGACAGTTTCTTGCTTTTGTGCTGGTAGATCTCTCCCCTAACATAATAAATACAGAGACAACTGTTGCTTTGGGATTGGGGTGGGAAGCTAAAAACACTAAAAATCAAGTACAGATCTATGCAGATTAGATAGGTAGATAGGTATGAAAAACATCTCAAGATATGCTGCCACATAATCTCATTTAGGGAGGAGAATATCCAAGGATCTCTCTTTCTTGGACAATGTTGGTACTCAGTTCAGTCTATAGTAGCTACTGTCTTTTTTCCAAGTTGTACAAATCCTCCGTCCTTCCCTGGCTGCTCTGAGACACGTAGTGCATTCATTCTCCATCACATTTTTATTCTGTTGCTACTCCTGCTGATATCCCATGGATAGCCAGGGTCATCTGCCTACATAACTATCTGTGGCATGTAGGGAAGTCTCATTTGTTCCCAATGACTCAACAGAAGGCTAGCTGGTGTAGCACTATTGTAGTCTTGCTGCCCTAAGGATAGAGCCAATTTCATGGGCATGCAACCTATATAGTCACATAGGACACCACATTTGGTTTAAAGCACTACTATCAGCATCCTTAAATTATTTTTCTTTTTAAAATTTTAATTCCAGTATAGATAACATACAGTGTTATATTAGTTTCAGGTGTACAGTATAGTGACTCAGTGTTCATCATGATAAGTGTACTCTTGTTCCCTTCACCTATTTCACCCATCTCACGCCCCCCCGCCCCGTAACCATCAGTTCTCTATATTTAGAAATTTGGATTTTTGTCTCTTTTTTTCTTTGTTCATTTGTTTTGTTTCTTATATTCCACATATGAGTGAAATCATATGTTATGTGTCCTTCTCTGACTGACTTATTTCACTTAGCATGATACCCTCTAGATCCATCCATATTGGAAATGGCAAGATTTCATTCTTTTTCATGGCTAAGTAATATATATACATATGTGTGTGTGTATCAGTTTTTTTAAAGGTTTTATTTTTAAGTAATCTCTATACCCAATGTGTGGCTCTAACCGTACAACCCTGATAGCAGTTGCATGCTCTACTGACTGAGCCATCCAGTGCCCCTGTATACCGCTTCTTCTTTATCCATTCATCTGTTGATGGACATATGGGCTGCCTCCATATTTTGGCTATTGTAAATAATGTTGAAATAAAAACAGGGTGCATATATCTTTCAAATTAGTGTTTTCAGGGGCGCCTGGGTGGCTCAGTCGTTAAGCGTCTGCCTTCGGCTCAGGTCATGGTCCCAGGGTCCTGGGATCGAGCCCCACATTGGGCTCCCTGCTCCGTGGGAAACTTGCTTCTCCCTCTCCCACTCCCCCTGCTTGTGTTCCCTCTCGCTGTGTCTCTCTCTGTCAAATAAATAAAATAAAATCTTTAAAAAAAAAATTAGTGTTTTCATATTCTGTGGGTAAATAATAGTAGAATTACTGGATCATGTGGTATTTCTATTTTTAATTTTTGAGGAATCTCCATACTGTTTTTCACAGTGGCTACATCAGTTTGTGTTCCTACCAACACTGAACAAGTGTTCCTTTTTCTCCATATCCTAGCCAACAATAGTTGTTCCTTGTGTTTTTGATTTTAGCCAATCTGACAGGTATGAGGTGATATCTCATTTTGGTTTTCATTTGCATTTCCCTGACGATGAGTGACATTGAGACTCTTTATGTATCTGTTGGCCTTCTTTGGAGAGAGGTCTGCTCATATCTTCTGCCCACTTTTTAATTGGATTATTTGGGGTTTTTTTGATGTTGAGTTGTATAAGTTATTAATATATTTTAGATACTAAACTATTATCAGATATGTCATTTTCAAATATTTTCTCCCATTCAATAGGCTGTCCTTTAGTTTTATTGATTGTTTCCTTCATGTGTAGAAGCCTTTTATTTTGATATAGTCCCAATAGTTTATTTTTGTTTTTGTTTCCCTTGCCTCGATAGACATACCTAGAAAAATATTGCTATAACTGATGTCAGAGAAATTACTGCCTGTGCTCTCTAGAATTCTACGATTTTTATGGTTTTAGGTTTCACATTTAGGCTCTTGATCCATTTTGAGTTTATTTTTGTGTATGGTGTGAGAAAGTGGGGTCTAGTTTCATTCTTTTGCCTGTGACTGTCCAGTTTTCCCAACACATTTGTTGAAGAGACTGTCTTTTTCCCATTGCATATTCTTTCCTGCTTTGTTGAAGACTGATTGACCATATAATCATGGGTTTATTTCTGGGCTTCTATTCTGTTCTATTGATCTGTGTGTCTGTACCATACTGTTTTTTTTTTAATTATGTTAATCACCATACATTACATCATTAGTTTTTGATGTAGTGTTCATGATTCATTGTTTGTATATAACACCCAGTGCTCCATGCAGTTTTGATTACTATAACTTTGTGGTATACCTTGAAATCTGGAATTGTGATACCTCCAGTTTTGTTTTTCTTTTTCAAGATTGTTTTGGCTATTCAGGGTCTTTTGTGGTTCCATACAAACTTTAGGATTTTTTTTTTAGTTCTTTGGAAAATGCTGATGGCTTTTTGATAGGGATTGCATTAAATTTGTAGATTGGTTTGGGTAGTATGGACATTTTAACAGTATTTGTTCTTCTTTGCATGACCATGGAATATCTTTCCATTTATTTGTCCAGTTTCTCTCATCAGTGTTTTATAGTGTTAAGAGTATGGGTCTTTCACCTCCTTGGTTAAGTTTATTTCTAGATATTTTATTATTTTTGGTGCAGTTGTAAATGGGACCGCTTTCTTAATTTCTCTTTCTGCTACATTATTAATGTATAGAAATGCAATGGATTCCTGTATATTGATTTTGTAACTTGTGACCTTACTGAATCCATTTATTAGTTCTGAGTTTCTTGGTGGAGTCTTTAGGGTTTTCTGTTTATAGTATCATGTTATCTGCCAATAGTGAAAATTTTACTTCTCCCTTACCAGTTTGGATGCTTTTTATTTCTTTTTGTTGTCTGATTGCTGTGGCTAGGACTTCTGCTATGTTGAATAAAAGTGGTGAGACTGGACATTCTTTTTCCTAATCTTAAAGCAAAAGCTCTCAGTTTTTCACCATTAAGTATGATGTTACCTGTGGGTTTTTCACATATGGCCTTTATTATGTCAAGGTATGTTCCCTCTAAACCTACTTTGTTGATGGTTTTTATCATGAACAGATGTTGTACTTTGTCAATTGCTTTTTCTGTCTTTATTGAAATATGATTTTTATCCTTTCTCTTGTTGATGTGATGTATCATGTTGATTGAATTATGAATATTAAAGCATTTATTCCAGGAATAAACCCCACTTGATTGTGGTGAATGACTTTTTTCAGTGTATTGTTGGATTTGGTTTGCTAATATTTTGTTGAGGATTTTTGCGTCTGTGCTCATCAGAGATACTGGCCTGTAGTTCTCTTTATTTGTAGTGTCTTTATCTGATTTTGGTATTAGGATAATGCTGGCCTCATAGAATGAATTTGAAAGCTTACCTTCTTCTTTGGATTCCTTTTTGGAATCATTTGAGAAGAATAGATATTAACTCTTCTTTAAGTGTTTGGTAGAATTCACCTGTGAAACCATCTGGTCCTGGAATTTGGGAGTTTTTGGGTGACTAATTCAATGTCAGTCTTGGTAATTGGTCTGTTCAAATTTTCTATTTCTTTCTGCTTCAGTTTTGGGAGGTTATATGTTTTTAGGAATTCACCCATTTCTTCTAAGTTGTCCAATTTGTTGGCCTATATTTTTCATGATATTCTCTTGTAATCCTTTGTATTTCTGTGGTGTTGGTTATTTCTCCCCTTTCATTTTTGATTTTATTTATTTGAGTCCTCTCTTTCTCTCTTTTGGTGAGTCTGGCTAAAGGCTTATCAATTTTGTTGATTTTTTCAAAGAACCAGCTCCTGGTTTAATTGATCTGTTCTATTGTTTTGTTTTGTTTTGTTTTTTTTAAGTTCCTATGAACATTTATTTCTGCTCTAATCTTTATTTTTTCCTTCCTTCTTCTGGTTTTGGGTTTTGTTCTTCTTTTTCTAGCTCCTTGGGGTGTTAGGTTATGTTGTTTGAGATTTTTCTTACTACTTGAGGTAGGCCTGTATTGCTGTAAATTTTCCTCTTAGAACAACCTTTGCTATATCCCAAAGATTTTGGACCATTGTGTTTTCATCTTCATCTGTCTCCATGTATTTTTTTATATCCTTTTTGATTTCTTGGTTGATCCATTTGTTGTTTAATAGCATGTTATTTAACCTCCATGTGTTTGTGTTTTTTCCAGACTTTTTATTGTGGTTGATTTCTAGTTTCATAGCATTGTAGTTGGAAACGATGCATGGTATGACTTCAGTCTTTTTAAATTGTTGAGAATTGTTTTGTGGCCTAATATGTGATCTGTTTTGGAGAATGTTCCATGTGCACTTGAGAAGATTGTGTATTCTACTGTTTTAGGATGGAATGTTCTGAATATATCTGTTAGATCCATCTGAATTGATGTGTCGTTTAAAGCCACTGTTTCCTTGTTGATTTTCTGTTTGGATGATCTATCCTTGATGTAAGTGGGGTGTTAAAATCCCCTACTATTATGGTATTACCATCAATTACTTCCTTTATGTTTGTTATTGGTGGCTTTATGTATTTGGGTGCTCCCATGTTGGGTGCATAAATAGTTACAACTGTTGCATTTTCTTGTTGGATTGTTCCTTTTATTACTATGTAGTATCTTTCTTTGTCTCTTGTTACAGTCTTTGTTTTAAGGTTTATTTTGTCCAATATAAGTATTCCTACCCCAGCTTTCTTTTCACTTCCATTTGCATGATAATTGCTTTTCCATCCTTTCACTTTGAATTTGTAGGCATTTTTAGGTCTGAAATTAGTCTCTTGTAGGCAGCATATGGATGGATCTTGCTTTTTTATCCATTCCATCACTCTATGTCTTTTGATTGGAGCATTTAGTCCCTTTACATTCAAAGTAACTATTGATGGTATGTACTTATTGTCATTTTGTTACTTGTTTTATGGTGGTTTTTGTAGTTCTTCTCTGTTCCTTTTTTCTCTTGCTGTCTTCTCTCACAGTGAGCTTCGCTAAAGAAATACTATCACTAAAGAAATACTTGGAATCTTTTCTCTTTTTTGCATATCTATTACCAGTTTTTGATTTGTGGTTATCATTAAGTTTGTATAAAATGTCTTATGCATATAGCAGTCCATATTGATGGCCACTTAAGTTTAAACCCATTCTCTATTCCTCTCCTTCCCATGTTTTAGGTATATGGTGTCATACTTTACATCCTTTTATTTTGTGAATCTCTTGCAGCCAAGGGATTTTTTTTTTAATATACTTAATTTTACTTCTTTTGTGCTTCCTACTTTTCTTACCCCTATTTATGGCCTTTCCTTTCCACTCAAAGAGTCCTCTTTCACATTTCTTGTAGGGATGATCATGAATCCTTTTAACTTTTGTTTTTCTGGGACTCTCTTAGCCTCTTCTCTATTCTAAATGATAGCTTTGCTGGATAGAGTATTCTTGGCTGCAGGGGTTTTTCTTTCAGCACTTTGAATATATCATGCTAATCCCATCTGGCCTGCAAAATTTCTGCTGAGAAATCAACAGATAGCCTTTTGGGGTTTCCCTTGTATGTAACTGTTTACTTTTCTCTGCTGCTTTTAAAATTCTCTCTTTATCACTACTTTTTGCCATTTTAATTACTATGTGTCTTGGTGTGGACCTTCTTGGGTTGGTTTTGTTGGGGGCTCTCTGTGCCTCCTGGATATGGATTTCTGTTTTCTTCCCAAGATACAGTAAGTTTTCAGCTATTATTTCTTCAAATAAATTTTCTGCCCCCTTTTTCTCTCTTCTCCTTCTGTGGTCCCTATAATTCCAATGTTATTACACTTGATTGTGTTGCTAACTTCATTTAGCCTATTCTTCTTATTATTTTTTTCTCTCTCCTTGTTCAGCTTGCTTGCTTTCCATTACTTTGTCTTCCAGGTCACTGATCTGTTCTCATGCTTTCTCTAGTGTAGTATTTATTCCATCTTATATATTTTTAATTTCAGTTATTGAGTTCTTTATCTCTGATTGTTTTGTTTTATGTTTTCTATTTCTTTGTTGAGGGTCTCACTGAGGTCCTCCACTCTTTTATCAAGTCCATTGAATATCTTTATGATCATTTCTTTAAATTGTCTATGAGGCCTTATTACAAATCTCTTTTTCATTTTGCTCTCTTGCTGTGATTTTGTCGTGTTCTTTCATTGGGGCATTTCTTCTAGCTCCTCATTTTGTGCAATGCTGTGTCTGTTTCTGTGTGTTTGGAAAGTCAGCTATGTCTCCTGCTCTTGAAAGTAGTGGCCTTATGAAGAAGAGGTCCTGTAGTGCCCTACAGTGCAATGTCCCCTGTTCACCAGACCCTGGTGCTTCAGGGCTGTCTCCTATGTGTGTTGTTTGCACCATGTTGTTGTGGCTGAGCCACTTTTGCCTTCAGTCCAGTCATCTGCAATGTCTCTCTTTGCCTGTAGGGGGCAGGGTTTGGTTCCTGTCTTATTGGGCCAATCGGGGGCTGCCTGGACTTGAGTTGAGTCAGACCAGACATTTGCCAAATATGTAGTAGCACTGAACTGTAGGGCTTTGCTGGAGCCACAGTTGGACTGGTGGGGTGGTTATTTTCCCCTCTCCCTGGTGGCAGGAGTCACTTTGGAAAGGTGTTGGCCCCTGTTGGGGCTGCTTGCACACTGCCAGTCTTGTGGCACCACCTCAGGTGGGCTCCAGCCAAGGGATATAAGAAGGGGCAGGTTATAGGAGTGTGCAGGGGTGGTGTGCAAAATGCCAACAAGATCCACTCTGGTCTATTGTTGAGGAAACCTGCAGTCACCTGGGAAAAATTGTGCTGAGGCCTGCCCAGTTGGAGAGGGTGGATCTACAGAAAAGCACAGGGCAGGTTGTTAGCAAGCTTGGTGGAGAGTGTTGGAGCTGCACTGGTTCCCAAAGGTGGCCATGTATGTAGTCTGGGGTGTGAGGGAGGGAAATGGTGTCTCCCTACTCTTTTGTTCTTGGAGATGTCTCCCAAAAATCCCTGCCTCAGCAGCACAGGCTCTGAGATTAGTAAATAAATCCCCTTCCCATATTACCAGGATGAAATGGAGCAGGATTGGCTAATAAAACAGATTCTTGACAATTTCTCTGAAACTTATCAGGGATCCCAAAGTTTAGGTGTCATGCTCTTGTCTCAGGCCAATGCCACAGCTAATGGGAAGCTCTGAATTAAGGGAGTTACAAAGTAATAGAAAGAATAGTGGGAGCCAGAACTCATGGATTTAAGGATTATTTTCCCTTATCAGCTGTCTATCCTAGGACAAGTTATTTAACCTCTCTGAGAGCTCCAATTTTAAAAAATATTCAAATTGAGGCTAACATAGAAATATACACATATGGTTTTACTTATTTGTGGAACATAAGGAATAGCATGGAGGATGTTAGGAGAAGGAAGGAAAAAATGAAGGGGGAGAAATTTAGAGGGGGAGACAAACCATGAGGGACTGTGGACTCTGGGAAACAAACCGAGGGTTTTAGAGGGGAAGGGTTGGGGGGATGGGTTGGCCCAGTGATGGGTATTAAGGATGGCACATATTGCATGGAGCACTGGGTGTTTTACACAGGCAATGAGTCATGGAACACTACATCAACAACTAATGATGTACTGTATAGTGACTAACATAAAAAAAAATACACAAACTAATATACAAATTCAGACTGCTTAAAGGGGTTGTTTTGAGGTTTGAATAGATTATTTCAGTGAAAAAGTTTTGTAAACCATGGTCTTGAAAACAAATGGTGATTAAAAATTGAGACAGGAAAATTGTGTGGATTTTATTAATTCCTAAGATCGTGATCTTCAATCTTGGCTGGTTTTCAAATTCCCAATGTCCAAGCAGCATCCAAATCAATTAAATCAGAATTTCTGGTATGGGATTCAGAGATCTCCTTTTTTTCTTAACCATATAGTATAATTTTATTTATATAAAAATTGGAAACTGGGGGAAACTAAACTGTATTGTTTAGGCTACATACATAGGCTGTGAAATAATAAATCAAACAAGAAAAGTTTTATCACAAAGACAAGATAAAGATTACCTCCAGAGATCAGTATAGCTTTAAAAGCTCTCTAGGTGATTCCAATATGCAGTCAAACTTGAGGACAACACAGGAAAAAAAGGGAAAAAGAAAGCCACTTTCATGGTTTGCTTCCTATAGCCTGACCAAGCAATTTACCAAGTGATTTGGTTATAGGTTCCCTTGAGTACCTGGAATGCTGCTAAGCAAATTGCAATTGCTAAAGAAATATTTGATGATAACCCCTCCAAATGACTATGAAGAGAGGTGAAAACTCTTCACGTTAAGTTCGTATTATTGCAACTCTTTTCTTGTTTAGTGAGTATTTGAGGATAAAAGGACAGTAGTGCCTGTCAAAAAAATTTAAAGGACTTCACATGAAAAATCGGGTGGCATGTTGACCACAACCACATAGAAAGTAATGAAAAGAAGCGGGAGAGAGAGACTATGCTACCCTGTGGTCCAGCCAGCACGTGTGCATGCAGCTTTCTCTGCCGGCATGTGGTGTGCAGTAGGCAGTCTTTGGTGTCTGGCTGATCATGGAGGATGCCAAAAAAGTGTGAAAAGCCTTATAAATGTGTCCACTGAGCATCACTGACAAGCAACTGGACTCCAGCTCTCCCATCTGCCTCTGGCAGTGTTGTCATCAGCCTACCAAGTCTGGGAAAGCAGCTGTGTGATAAATCACTCAGCAGCCTGGGAAAGTCAAGAGTTTTCTCATGATGGAGAGGTGGCTGCCCTCCAGGTGGTGTATCTGTGGGAGAAGGACAAGTGCCAATGAGCAGTCCCACACAGGGAACTAAGTAAAGACTTAGGAAGGGTCCCCAAAACTCCTAGAAGACAGATATTGTTGCACTGGGCTGGGAATTTTATATATGTGATCCCATTTAATGTTCACAGCAACTCTGTAAGGCAGGTATTTTGTGGTCTCTATTTTGCAGATTCATAACTTAAGGGTCCAAAAACTTAAATCGCACACTGCAGATCACATAGCTAAAAGTGACAGAGTGGGGGACTTAACCAAGTTGGCTGTCTACGAATTTGTGACTTCTCTATCATAAGGACCAAAGTCACCCATCCATCAATCAACTAAGTCTTCACTCAAGCCAAGCAAGTCTTTGAGGTCTCTATCCATGCTTATACTCTTCTCCCACCCTTTACCATTATCTATATTCTTTTCATCCCAAACCAACCTACATGACTGTGTAGTATCACATAAAGCTTTGCTACTTAGAGTGTGATCCAGGAACCACTAGCAACAGCAGTTGGGAGCTTAGTAATGCAGAGCAAATCCCCTGCATTTTAGGTATTCATTAGAGTTTAAAAAGCACGGACCTACACCATAGAGTTCTTTATCTGGTCAGTAATTCTCAAATTTGTGTGTATTAGAATTACTTGGTGGATGGGGATAAAAATGCAGATTCCATATCCTTTGCCCAGGGTTGTTTGTTTTTAGGGGGGTGTTTTGTTTTGTTTTGTTTTTGTTTTTTAAGATTTCTTTATTTGAGAGGGAGAGTGTGCACACGCATGCATGAGCAGGGAGGGGAGAGGCAGAGGGAGAGAGAATCCTCAAGCAGACTCCCCACTGAGCATGGAGCCCCACACAGGGCTCAATATGAGGACCCTGAGACCATGACCCAAGCCGAAATCAAGAGTTGGTTGCTTAACCAACTGAGCCACCCAGGTGCCCCTGACCAGGGGTTTTTAATTTGGGAGCCACAGGGTGGGATCTTGGGAATATGTGTGTTTTAACAAGCAGTTCAGCTGATTCAACTAGAGGTGATCTGAGAAAAAGACTATGATTAACATTGTCTCAGGAAATACAGCACCTGCCTTCAGTTACAGATGATGAGACTGAGGTCAGTGTAGGGGAGGTGATGACAAGGTCGTGCAGTGGTTGGTGACAGAACCAAGAGGAGGACTTCAGTCCTTGAAGCAGACTAACCACATCTGGTTCAGGACTGTGGGCCTTGGAGAAAATCACTGCCAAGCTTCTGCCCCTTTATTCTTTCTAGAATTTTAGAATTCTTGACTTAATTGCAGTTGACTGACTCCTTGCTGAGAAAGGAACATTCTGCACATTGTGTTGGAGGAAACAGTGGGTGTCACTGGATCTCACTAGGTCTTTTCCTTCACAGACCTGGTTTTTAAATGTTGTTTTGTTCTTAATGACTTAAGGGATTGCTTTAGCAGGGAAGAGTTGGGGGGCATAGAGACTTGAGTGAAGCAAGTAATACTTGCACCTACATCTGTATGTGCTTATGTGTACATTATCTCATTTAACCCCTGAAACAACCCTATGAGGTACCCTTTTACAGCCAATAAACTAGAGTCAGGGCTGGAACCCAGCCTTCTGGCTTCAGGGATTTCTCTGTTGTTCAATTAGCACCTCCTAGGGAAAGTTAAGAAATTCCACCTAGAGACTTTAAGAAGTTGGTGGACCATGGTTTGCAAACCCAAGAGACCCAATTAAATTCATTCTTAGATCATTGTTTTAATTTTATTGTCTTGACCATGGAAATTTAATATCATCCTTAGCACTTTACTACAACCCTTAGAAAGAGAGACAAGAAAAAAGAAACCCCATATGTGGGATGCTTTTATTCAGAAATCATTCTCTTCTTTTAGGTATGACATGACATAGTGGAAAAGCATAATTTTTGGTAAAATCATGCCTCCTCCATTTATTATATGATACTGGACAAGTTTTTCTAATATCGCTGAGCCTAGTTTTTCTCACCTGTAAAGTGTGTCATTGTGAGAATCATGAAGATACTGTTAATATATATTCCAACACAAAGCTTGGGACCTAGTAAACATTCAATGTCTCTAAATCATTGCTGAAATGGAACTAAAGAGTTCAGAATTTGTTCTCAATTCTTCCTGCCTCACCTCTTTTTTCCTTTCCTTGGTCAAGACTATGGGTATATAGTAAACAATTGTGTTCATAAATTTACTTACATTTATTTATATATTTATTATCAGTATGGACTCATGAATTTTAATTTTTTCAGTGGTTTATAATTCATCATTGTATTCAAGTATTTTGGTGCTCAAATGATCCCAGATTTGGCTAGTTGTAATTCTTTTTAGCTAGCATCTTGGTCCTTGTGACGTGACCTCATAATTTTTATAAAAAATGTTTTTTTATTTTCTAGAATAACAAGATGTTCCAGGCTCATATTTTACCTACTCTGCTCCCTCCCTGGAGTCAGCCATTTGTCCAGAGAGAGCCTTGGTTACTTTTAGTGGATAACGGTGTTAGAGACCAAGATTTGGGTTTCAGATACAATCATTGCTACTGGGGCATCTTTAATTCTTAGTCCTTTCCACAAACAAAGCTAGGAAATAGTTCTATGTAACTTCCTTCCTTCCTTTTTCCTTTCTTCCCTCCTTCTTTCCTTTCTTCCTTCCTACCTTCCTTCCCTCCTTCCCTCCTTTCTTCCTTCCTACCTTCCTTTCCTCCTTCCTTTCTTCTTTCCTTCTCCATACAGTATGGTTATCATATTTATTTGAAATACAATTTGTTTCTTTCTATTTTCAGGTTTCGGTTTTTCTTTCCCTTCTTATTGATTTCATTTTAATTTTTGAATATGTAGAACATTCACGTGCTTTACAAAGTCAAAACTCTTTTACCTTTTTTCTCACACAAAAATGAACATACTTTATAAGTTCTTTGCTTTTTTTACTTAATGTTATCACCTGGAAATTACATCATATTTGTTCATAGAGATATCCTCATTCATGATGATAGCTGTATACTACTACATTATGTAAATGGATCTTTCAACTAAGATTTATGCTTAGTTAGTTAGCTAGGTAGTTTTTTATACTTTGTAATTATAAACAATGCTGCATTGAAATACTTTGTGTATATGTATTTTTGTATTATTGGACATGTATGTCCAGAGTAAATTATTAGAATTAGTATTACTGGTTGAAGAGTAAATGCATAATGTAGTTTTATTACATGTTTTGAAATTCTTCCTCATGAGAAAATACACAATTTTTCCATTCTACCAGCAATGTATGAGAGAGCCTGTTTCCCCACAGCCTTGCCAAAAGAGTCAATTTCCAAGTCTTTGAATTTTTGCCAATCTGATAGGTGAGATTATCAATATAACTTTAATTTGCATTTTACATATTATGAGTGAAGTTCAACATCCTTTTTACATGTTTAAGGGTCATTTTATTTCCTTTTGTGAGTTATCTATACATTTTGCCCATTTTCCTATAGTATTTTATATTTTTCCTCAATTATTAAAAGTTCTTTATTTTTTAAAATCATTTTATTGTTTTTCATCATGATAAGTGTACTCTTTAATCCCCAGCCCCTATCCCCCCACTCACGTCCCCTCTGGTAACCATCAGTTCTCTACAACTGAGTCTGTTTCTTGGTTTGTCTCTCTCTCTCTCTCTTTCCTTTGTTCATTTGTTTCTTAAATTCCACATATGAGTGAGATCATATGGTATTTTTCTTTCTCTGACTAATTTTGCATGGCCTTATACTCTCTAGCTCTGTCCATGTCATTGCCAGTGGCAAGACTTTATTCTTTTTTATGGCTGAATAATATTCCAGTACACACACACACACACACACACACACACACACACACACCACACCACACCACATCTACTTTATCCATTTATCATCAATGAGACACTTCAGTTGCTTCCATAGTTTGGCTGTTGTAAATAATGCTGCAATAGACGTAAGGGTGCGTGTATCCCTTTGAATTAGTGTGTTTTTGTTTTTTGTTTTTTGTTTTTGATAAATACCAAATAGTATGATTCCTGGGTCATAAGACAGTTCTATTTTTAATTTTTTTGAGGAATCTCCATACTGTTTGCAACAATGGCTGCACCAATTTGCACTCCCACCAATAGTGCAAGAGGGTTCCTTTTTCTCCACTTCCTCGTCAACACTTGTTTTTTCTTGTGTTTTTTATTTTAGACTTTCTGACAGATGTGAGATGATATATCATTATAGTTTTGATTTGCATTTCCCTGATGATAAGTGATGTTGAGCATCTTTTCATGTGTTTGTTGGCCATCTGGCTGTCTTCTTTGGAAAATGTCTGTTCAAGTCTTCTGCCCACTTTTTATGTGGATTATTTGTTTTTTGGGGTATTGAATTGTATCAGTTCTGTATATATTTTGGGTACTAACCCTTTATCAGATATGTCATTTGCAAATATCTTCTCTAATTCAGTAGGTCGCCTTTTAGTTTTGTTGATTGTTTCCTTCACTGTGCAGAAGACTCTTATTTTGATGCAGTCCCAATAATTTTTTTTTAATTTTTTTATTGTTATGTTAATCCCCACCCAATAGTTTATTTTTGCTTTTGTTTATCTTGCCTCGGGAGACCTATCTAGAGAAATGTTGCTATAGCCAATGTCAGAGAGATTACTACCTGTTCTCTCTTTTGGATTTTTATGGTTTCAGGTCTCACATTTAGGTCCTTGATATATTTTGAGTTTATTTTTGTGTATGGTGTGAAAAGGTGGTCCAGTTTCATTCTTTTGCATGTGGCTGTCCAGTTTTCTCAGCACCATTTGCTGAAGAGGCTATCTTTTTCCCACTATATATTCATTCCTCCTCTGTCAAAGATTAATTGGCCATATAGTTGTGGGTTTATTTCTGGGCTCTCTGTTCTATTTTGTTGATCTATGTGTCTATTTTGATGCCAGTACCATATTGTTTTAATTACTACTGCTTTGTAATATAACTTGAAATCTGGGATTGTGATACCTTCAGTTTTGTTTTTCTTTTTCAAGATTGCTTTGGCTGTTTGGAGTCTTTTGTGGTTCCATATGAATTTTAGGATTGTTTGTTCTAGTTTTGTGAAAAATGCTGTTGGTATTGGATAGGGATTGCATTAAATGTTTAGATTGCTTTGGGTAGTATGGACATTTTAACAACATTTGTTCTTCCAACCCATGAGCATGGAATATTTTTCCATTTCTTTATGTCATCTTGAATTTCTTTCATCAGCATTTTATAGTTTTCAGAGTACAGGTCTTTCATCTCTTTAGTTAAGTTTGTTCCTAAATATTTTATTGTTTTTACACCTAAAGGAGCTAGAAAAAGAACAAACAAAACCTAAACCCAGCAAAAGGAAGGAAATAATAAAGATTACAGCAAAAATAAATGATATAGAAACTAAAAAAATTATAGAACAAATCAATGAAACCAGGAGGTGGTTCTTTGAAAAGATCAACTAAATTGATAAACCTCTAGCAAGCCTCATGAAGGAAGGAAGGAAGGAAGGAAGGAAGGAAGGAAGGAAGGAAAAACAGAAGACACAAATAAAATTACTAATGAAAGAGGAGAAGTAACAACAAACACCACAGAAATACAAACACAACAGAATATTATGAAAACCTATATGCCAACAAATTGGACAACTTAAATGGATAAATTCCTAGAAACATACAATCTTCTAAGACTGAATCAAGAAAAAAATACAAAATGTGGACACACCAATTACTAGTAATGAAATTGAATCAGTAATCAAAAAATCAAAAAACTCCAAAAGAACCCCCCCACCAAAAAAAAACAAAACAAAAGCCCAACAAACAAAAGTTAGTTTCTCAGGTGAATTCTATCAAACATTTAAAGAATGGTTAATACTTATTCTTCTCAAACTATTCCCAAAAATATGAGAGGAAGAAAAATTTCCAAATTCATTCTATGAGACCAGCATTACCCTGATACTAAAACCAGATAAAGACACCACAAATAAAGAGAACTACAGGCCAATATCTCTCATGAATATAGATGAAAAAAATCATCAACAAAATATTAGCAAACCAAATGCAACAATACATTTAAAAAAATACATCATGATCAAGTGGGATTTATTCAGGGATTGCAAGAGTGGTTCAATATTCACAAATCAATCGACGTGATACATCACATCAATAAGAGAAAGGATAAAAACCATATGATCATTTCAATAGATGCCAGAAAAGCATTTGATAAAGTACAACACGCATTCGTGATAAAAACCCTCAACAAAGTAGATCTAGAGGGAACATATCTCAACAAAATAAAGGCCATCTATGAAAAACCCATGGCCAACATCATACACAATGGTGAAAAACAGAGTTTTCCCCTAAAGTCAGGAACAAGACAAGGATGCCCACTCTCACCAATTTTATCCAACATAGTACTGGAAGTCCTAGCCACAGCAATTAAACAACATAAAGAACTAGAAGTCACATAAAGAACTAGAAGTCATCCAGACTGGTTAGGAAGATGTAAAGCTCTATTTGCAGATGACATGATACTATGTATAGAAAAACCCTGAAGACTCCACCAAAAAACTATTACAACTGATAAAAGTTATTTAAATATTAGGTATATTATCCATTTTCTGTGATATATATTTTAAAATATTTCCTTCCAATTTGTCATTTGTCTTTTGCGTGGTTTATGGTATTTTTTACCACTTAAAACATCTTTTTTTATATAGTCAAATCTATCAGTCTTTCCTTGGATTGCATCAGAATTTTTAATCATAGTTAGAAAGCTTAAGTCTTACTATGTGATTTTAAGGGCTATGGAAATATGCTAAAAACTAGCCATATCACAAAGGAAAACTAGCTCTGTGATGGCAGAAAAGGCTAAATATTTTGGAGCTCTGAGTAGAGTTGCCAAAAAAAATACAGGTTGGCTAGTTAAACTTGAATTTCAGATAAACAATGAAATTTTTTTTTAGTATAAGTATGTCCCAAATATTGTATGGGATATACTTATATTAAAATTATTTGTTGTTTGAGCTAAAATTCAAATTTACTGGGTGACTTGTATTTTTATAAATCTGGTAACCCTAGTCCTGGGGAAGGATAAATCCCTAATCTTGGCATATCCTTTGTTGCGCATTTAGGTTCTTAGAAATAGATCAGTCCTGGGGCGCTTGGGTGGCTCAGTCAGTTAAGCATCTGACTTTGTCTCGGGTCATGATCTCAGAGTCCTAGTATCGAGCCTCACATCAAGCTTCCAGCTCAACGGGGAGTCTGCTTATCTCTCTCCTTTTGCCCCTGCCCCTGCTTGTGTGTTCTTTCTCTCAAATAAATAAATAAAATATTAAAAAAAAAAAAAAAAAAGAAATAGATCAGTCCTCCTTACTTAGTCCTCTTACATTCCATGGTTCTCTTAAGGTCATTGTTTTATCTCTGCATCTGCTGGGCCTTCTTTTGTCAGATGATTTCTGGTCTATCACAAAAATAAAAATTTTCAGAGGTCAGTAGGGGGGAGTGCATAGAGCACAGACCTGGCTTTTAATTCTGGCCAAACCCTGGAAAGCTTATTTATTGCATTTCAGCCTCAAATAATATCTATGTTACATAACTAAATGAATTAAATAATGTTTACATATTATAAGTACTCCATAGTTTTTATCTATTGTTATTTGCTAAGTTCATAATTTTGACACATAGAGATAAGATAGGTCTTTTCATCAGCAAAAGGGAGATATAAAGTCATAATATCATAGTCGGTTAGTGAGTATACTCATTTCTCAAATGAGAAAATCAACTCACAGCTCATCATCATGGTGCTGGAGGCAGGGCTCTTCAGTGATACTTCCCAATACAAAAGTCAGCCCAGCAATGATATGGGAGGTTGGGCAATGCTTTGGGGCAACTTGGGATGGAATATGGTATTGGGAAGGAGTGAAATGGACACAGGACAGAGTCAAGGAATGGAGGGCAGGAACTGACCAGGAAGTCAAGACAGACAATGGAAGAGACTGAGAGGTAAAGAGAACAAAAGGTTAATGAGAAAGGGAAATATTTAAGGAACTGAGTAAAAGCAAAAAAGCAAGGATGAATGTGAGAGAAAGGAGTTAAAAAAAACAGATTAAAGTCAATTAGAAGGAAAATGAGATCATTTTGGTTGGAATAAATGGTTGGACAAATAAGTAGGTGGATAAGAAATCAGGGAAATGAAGATGACTGTGGGGAAAGGGTTGGTTCACCTATTATATTTTATAAAGTAGCTTTTACCTATAATGTCTTAATAATCTCCATGGTAATTCTGTGAGCAGAGTGAGAAATCCAAGGCTCATGGAGGTAGTTAAATCACTTGCCCAGGTTTGCCATTTGAATCAATGCAGAGCTGAAATCAGATCCCAGAGCTCCTAGCCCCTTCTCCCACACTACACCTTTATCCTTAGGGACTGCAGTACAGGGATTGAAAGGCATGAGATCTAAATGAATCCAGTGCATCTAAAGAATCCAGGCACTTGGTGTGTTCTACCCAGAGAGAGACCCACAGGCCTACTCTATGGCAGGGAAAAGTAGTCAGGTTCTAAACTGTTCCAGTCTTTGTAAAAATACAAATGGAATTCTTTCTGGCTCCAAAACTAGGAGGCAGACTCCTCCAGATTATTTCTCTTTGATCTAGGTGATCCTCCACTATTTGCAAAGTGAACCATAAATTTGGTTTTACTTCACTTCTTCTCAAAACCTGCAGGGTACTGACTTGTCACAGAAGCCAGAGTGCAACCTCCCATCTCCAGGCTCATCTTCCAGAGTTTAATCCATGTCCTTTTGACAGGGCCAATGTATTAATTGGCAGACAACCGGAGGAAGCACAATTTTCCTATAACCAATCTGAATTCCTCCTTTGATGTCTGGTTACAATTCTCTCCACATGCTGCAGTGCATACGACTTCATCTGAATCAAATCCAGCTCTGATAACCCTGGGAAGTCACAACACTGCTTGGGGAGAAAGATTTATATACATAATTCTTTTCACAGTAAGAAGAAATTGTGGTAGAGAAGATTGTCATCGAAATAATAGTGCTTCTTTCCAAAAGCTTTCTGCTGTCTGTGTGAGGTAATCTTATTCAATCTTGATCTCCTTTGGTCACAGTCTTATCAGCACATGTTCAGAAGAGAGTTAACAAACACAGTCCCTAATGACAATAGGAATACCATCTTGGGGGAGCAACAAAATACCCTTATGATCCCTCAGATGACCTGCATTCCTCTTGATTTTCAAAAGTGGCTGGCCGGGTGCCTGGGTGGCTCAGTTTGTTGAGCATCCCACTCCTGATTTCCGCTCAGGTGGTGATCTCAGGGTCATGGGATCGAGCCCCACATCAGGCTCTGCACTCAGCAAGGAGTCTGCTTGGGAGTCTCTCCTTCTCTCTCTGCCTCTCCCCCCACTCTCCTCCTCCTCTCTCTCAATTTCTCTCTAAAAATGTATAAATCTTTAAAAAGGGGGGGAGGAATGGGGCACCTGGGTTGCTCAGTCGTGATCCCAGGGTCCTAGGATGGAGCCCTACATGGGGCTCCCCACTTAGCTGGGAGCCTGCTTCTCCCTCTCCCTCTGCCCCATTTATGCTTGCTCTCTCTATAGTGCTCTCTCTCTCAAATAAATAAAAATCTTTAAAAAAAAAAAAAAAAAGGTGGGGGGAGGCTGGAGAAGGACCACAGAGGTGGTGAGTAGTGGAGTGTGGCAGGAATCTTGTGAGGTCCAGCAACACTGGACTTCTCAATGTTTATGCCTGCTCTCAGAGCATGAGTTTGATAAGTGCACCTATCTCAAAATTCTGCCTATCTCCTCTGTATCTGTTCCTATCTTTATCACAGTTTTCCTTCTCTGTCTTGGAGAGACTTCCTAAGACAGGACTGAAAGAGAAAGTAATGCTTTATAACAATATTTCCACTTGAATTTCCACCTTGTGCAAGACTCTGAACCATGTTCTCCTAGTTTACCTTGTCTTTTATGCCTGCTAATTAGCCTTAACACAATTAACCCTTGAAATGTAAGCATAATAATTTTATTCTTTTTTCTAGTTCTAATTGGCACCAGCCATCATAGACTGTGCTAGGCAATATCTGAAATATAGTCCCCTCCCCACTGATCTCTGCCTTCTTTGTAATTCCCTCACTTTGAGTGTGGATCTAATGTGGATCTAATGACTTGCTTCTAACTCATGGACTACAGCAAAAATCATAAGATGTTACTTCCAAGATTAGGTTATAGGAGGCTGTGATTCCTGTCTTGCTCTTTCTCCTTCAGTTGTACTCTCTTTGCCCTCTCACTTGCTCACTTTGATGAAGCCAACTGCCTTGTTAACTACCCTATGAAGAGGCCTGCAAGGCAAGGAACCAAAGGGGGTCCCTGGCTACTAGCCGGTGGGGAACTGAGGCCCTCAGTCCAATAGCTCTGGACTGAGGATTCAGTCAGAATCCTGCCAACAACCATGTAAGTGAAGTTGGAAATGGATACTTCTCCAGTCAAGCCTTCAGATGAGATTATCACTCCAGCCTTGTGAGGGACTCAAAGGAGAGGACCCAACTAAGCCATGCCCACAGAAACTATAAGATGATAAGTGTTGTTTTAAGCCACTAAGTTTTAGAGTAATTTGTCATGCAGCAACTGAAGAGTAATAAACAGGCTTTTACTCAGGCCACTAAGTTGACATTGTAACACATCAGTTTCATCATCAGCTCTACCTGCCTTCCCTGACCCTCATGAGTTAAGCCCATTCCATTCTGTGTACCTTGCTTTCTAACACTGTTCAGTTTCCATGTTCTTTTGGCCTGCTCCTTAGTCTACTCATCCATCACCCAATATCATTTCTGCTGTTAGCACCTTACTAGCTCATAGCATTTTTCTTTCTCCTTACCCTCTAATAGCCTCAGCACATTCTCCCATAGTAAATGCTTATTAAATAATTGCAGATTGATGTAAATATCAACATTCATTTCAAATAATTCACTTAAAAGATTTATTGAATTCCTATTACATGCTAGGTACTATGGATGAAGTTATGAATAAATAATAGACACAAGCTTTGCCCTCATGGAATTTACCATCTAAAGAGGAAGTTTGATACTGATGCTGGTCAATTACATAGCAAATATGTTAGGTATTAAGCTCCCTAAAGAAAAGGTAAATGTGCTGCAAAAATATTAGAAATAAAAGGATTTTACATAGTGAGGGAAATCAGGGGAGACTCTCTGAAAAATTGGTAACTGAGGTGAATTCTCAAGGGTGAGTGGGAATTAATTTGGCAAAAGTGAGCTGGGTGGGGGTGAAGGGTGGGAGGAAGCATTCCAGACAAAGGGAACAATGTGTGCAAAGTAGCATCTTTGAAGTGGTCCAAGAGAGCCATAAGTCTTGAGACTGAAGAGTGAGGAGGGATGTGATGTGAGATGAATGGAGAGGTAGGTGAGAGCCAGACCTGATCCTATCTTATTCTAGGCCAACTTTGAATAATGGGTATTTTAGGAATATCCAGAATGTTCCTGTAACTACTATATTCTCTTGGTAGCATTACAGCCAAGCAGGTGTCAAATATTCTTTGGCCCTATTTATAGAGAGTTGTTTTTTGAGACTTGCTTTGACGATACCCTTAAAAGAAATCAGGACCATGAAAGAATGAAAAGACATGGCCCCTGACCTCAAAGAGTGTGTGTTCTAGTTGGAGACTCCTCATTGAAAACACAACAGACTGAATCACAACAGTATGGTGCACACAAAATAATAAATCAAATCCCTAACTGCCATAAGAGAACTCACAATTAAATAACCCTAGGTGGGGTGAAAGGGGAGATGAGTGAGGAATGAGCCCCATTTACTCTTGGTTATACCCAAGCCCATTTTCAAGTCTCTTTTGGCTAAATGAGTATCAAGCCTCTTAAAGACATGGCACAGTCTGGATCATGAGAGGAGAGGAAGAGATCTCAAAAAATAAAAATGGAGACCAGGTTCTGTGAAACTAATGGAAGAGAGCACAAGCAGAAGGAACCAAGAATACTTATAGGGAATTCTGTGCTGAATGGCTTAAAGTCACCATTCTCTCAAGAATGCTACTGCTGTTCTGCTCAGCTTATACAGAATTGATAGAGGTGGCAACCACATGTAATTCACATGCCTGGCACAAGTTGATGCTCCGTAGATACTAGTTGGATAGTTTGGGGAAGGGTCATTCATTATACAGGAGACCCTTCATTCACTATGGAGACAGAGGTTTCCACAGAAAGAATCACATGCTTTATGAACTGAATGTCCTGGAGTCTTGCTGAGACATCCTATCTCTTTCTTCTCTTCCCCTAACTTCAAGATGCAGCCAGCCTGTGTGGGATGACCCCACAAGACCTCCTATAAGTCTAGGCTACTACATCAGCCTTCTGCCATGCACAAAAGAGGTGGTATCTGAACGCATCTGTGGAAGTTTGGCTCATGAATCCTGGCCATATGTGTACAGGGACCCACCACCTGAACTCACTCCTGAATACTTGGAATTTCAATGGATCTTGGGCAACCCACAGTCTTCAATGATCCTGACTGCAGGGTTATAGACTCAGATTCAACCATCAGTGAAATAAAAACATGAATAGTAAATTCCAAATATGCCATAATTTTGCAAAAAATCCCCCCCATGGAATTTTTAGGCATATGCAGATTTTCACTGATTAAAAATGGCCACCATTTGTTAATTACTGTGTTACTGGCACACTATTTCTGTTTTATCTCAGTCCACATAGAAAATCTTTAAAGATGGTGCCATTATCGTCATTTTACAGGTGGAGAAACCAAGGCTTAGAAAGGTTAAGATAACTTCTCCAAGATCAAAAAGTAGCAGAGATGGAATTTTAACTCACATGGGTCTGTTTCTGGAAACCAACAGCTCAACACCAACATCATTTCCTCCTTGAAGCCTTGTGTGATCTCCCCATCCACTATGCCTCCATTGGACTTTGAATCCACTTATATTACAAGCTGAAAATACTGTATAATAATTATTTAAGATTTCATGAAATCCTCTTTGAGGTCATTCCCTAGCACTGTGCCTGGCATATATTGCCCCTCCAATATTTATAGAATAAATGAATGTGAATTAAGGCCATTTCTCTAGGAATAAGGCATGGGCTAATTTTAGAGAAAGGAATAGTAATTATGCTAAAGAGCCAACCAGAGACTGCTTATTGTCCTCGTCTTCTGACCCCAGAAGAGAACTTTCTTTTTCAAAGCAGATACCCAGCCTCATCCATAGCTACTAGAGGGCCTTCAAAGCCCCCAGGAAACCAGAACCCCTCTACCCCACTCCATCCCTCCCCCAGGCCTCCATCAGAACATCTTAGTCTGAGCACAGAGCCTGGGGCCCTAGGTACAAATTCTCTGGCTTCTGTAGAAACATCTTTTTCCATGGGGTAAGACCCAAGAATGACTTAGCATGACTCAGTGAGAGCCCAGGGAAAGTGAGGGCTGCTGTGGTTTCTCCTCTTTCTGTGGAAAGGTCAGTGGATCCTGGGCCTGGGCTCTCCCCTAGGGCCTGGGCTGCTAGCCTGACGTCCCTGCTCTATTGGCTTGGTCCCACAACTCTTCTCTTCCCTCAGGGCCAGGATGACACCTCAGTGGACTCACATCTGAATCATATGAGGAAGTCTAGAGGGAGGAAATGAGAGGTGAGGACACATGTTCCTTCCCCAGCTGAGTGAATAGCTCTAGTAGTCATAATAACTGGCAGTTACTGGGCATGTACAGTATGCCAGCCACTGTGTGAAGAGCTGTAATGCACAATAAATGTTCTTCCTCTTACTGAGTACTTACTCTGTACCAGTCACTATTCCAGGAGCTTTACAAGTATTAACTCATTTAATCCTTACAATAGCCCTATGAGGTAGACCCTCCTAATCTTAAAATTTTACAGATAAGAAAACTGAAGCAGGGGGAGAAGAACCACTTGCCCAACAGAACTACAATGTGGTAGAGAGGGCTTCAAACCCAGGCAGCCTGGGATCAGAGCCCATTCATTTATAAGCTAATCCTTGCAAAATCTCTCTGCAGTGGCTACCATTCTTCTCATTTTACAGATGAGGAGGCTGAGGTTCTGAGGACATGAAATGATGGGGTTAGATGTAGAAGCAATGAACTGGGGTAGGAAGAATGTGACTTCGTTCTGCTTCCAGAGCCTGGGCCTTCTTGTGCTTAACTGAAGCTCAAATGGAGTCTCTAACAGGAAATATTATTTACAAATAACCAGAAATCCAGGAATTATTCTCTAGATGATTCTAGGGCTGTTAATTTCATCCTTGCAGGAAGCCCTATTCTCAGAATGGCTGCTGCTACCACCCATTGACTGGCCAGAGGCCCCCCCCTCAAAACTCTCACAAGCATGCGGGACAAGCCAGCCTGGCCCCCAGCTCTACCCAACATGGCTCTTTGAAGCTCACTCCAGGACCTAGGAAAGAGCTCGAGGACTAGGGCACAGGCCGTCTGCACGCCACCTCCTACCTGGTAAGTCCAGATTAAGAAGCTAGGATGCCAAATGAAATCCCCTAGATGTGTACTACCTTCCTTCTAATTTCCAGCCCCCTCTGCTGTTTATTAAGAGTAAAAATTGATAGCTGCTTTCTAAGGAGCATTAGGTGGCCTAGCCCAAGTGCACAGTGATTTTCAGGACTGATGTTTGCAATTACTCTACAGGTTTTTTACCAATGCCTGGTGCATGGAAGGAGGGGCCCAAGACAAGAAGGTGCCATTTATGTTTGCCTCTGGGGGAACTATATTCACCTTGACTCCTCTCCAGACATGTGGTTTGTGTTACCTTGGCCAGAAACACAACTGGGGCCTAGTCTGCACTGTGTGTATAGGAAACTTCACAAAGGTTTATGTATGGAAAGCATTTGGGGCTGTGTCTGTCTCGGCTATGGGGACAGGTGGGGTGCAGCCAGCAGCTCTGCTCTCATCTGCCAGACTGCGGGGAGAGGCTCTTGCCTCTTTCCACAAGGTGTTTCCAATAAGAGGGGCACATTTCCCTCATTAGAAAGAAAACAAACACAGATTGATGATGTTATGGCCTTTCTTGGGAAAAGGGGAAAACGGTTTTCAGATGTCCTTGCTGAGCTCCTCTCATGTTCCTGTGGGTGGGGCTGGTATGGGAAGGAGAAGTATATTTATGGGGAAAGCAAGAGGTGCACCCCCACGATTCCACCACTGAGCCTGGCTCCCCAAACGGGGATGACGGGGACGATGCCTGCTTGGCTACATCATAGACCATTAGGGCTTGAAGAGAGAGAGAGAGTCCAGCCTCCCTATTTAGCAGATGAGGACACAGAACTTAAGGAGGCCAAAGATTTCAACCAGCAGTCACGGCAGAGCTACAGCTAGAACCTGCAACTCCTAATCGCAGTCCAGTGTGTTTTCCAGCATATTCCATTCCATACAACCATCTCAACAATTGAACACACAACTATTCATGTGTAGTTGATGTTTTAGGGAAATGGTTCTCAACCTAGATTTATATAATAAATGCCTGGGAGGCTTTGCAAAAACACCATTATACCCAGGCCGAATACCCTGAGATTCCTATGTAATGGGACTGGCATGAGGCCTCAGCATGGGTAGTTTTAAAAGCTCTCCAGGTGATATTCATGGAGTTGAGAGCTATCAGGATTGAAAGCCACTACTTTAAGGAACAAAAGATGAAAACAATGTGTTCCCTTTCTTCCAGGAATTCCCAAGGTGACAGATTTATGTAAATAACTTTCAAGCTCCCATGCTAGGTGCTATACAAGGGCCAAGAAAAATTCAAGTGTGATCATGACTATGCTATCTAAACCCAGAGGATTAATTGGGGTAAACACTATTGTTTATTCCCCCTAAGCAAAGCTTACTCATCTTTCCAGGCCTATCTCAAATCACCCCTCTTCCATAAAGTCTTTTTAACAAGACCTCAAATATAGTTGGTATTCCTCTTCTCTGAACTACACTATCCACAGGCTGTAAGCAAACAAAATTTAGCACCAAATTATATACAATGTCTATTGTTAAGCTATATTAATCACAAAATGAAATCTTTCACTTACTCAGTGCATGCTATGTGCCAGCCACTCTGCTTCATGCTTTCTGTCCTTTGCCACCAGTATTCCTAGGAGCTCTACCATGCTCCATCTGTACCCATTATACAGATTAAGAAACTGAAACTCATAGGTGCCCAGTACTTTGCCTGAAACCAGACAGTTAATAAAGACATATGAATCCAGGTCTGTATGCCTCCAAAGTTCTTTTCAATGCCTAGCATTTTGTATTAACTATAAACACTATTTCTTTATTATAACATGTACTCCTGATATTATTTTACAAGCTATAAGCTTCTTTGATGTTCATTCTCTTACTTAATCCTGACTACAGCCCCACTATCACCTCTATTTGACAAGCAAGGAATGAAGTCTGAAAAAATTAGGGAAAAGGCTCAAGACCCCATAGCATGGCCAAAACCAGGTGTTCTGATTCCAAGTGCAGGGCTATTTCTACTGCTCTCTTGTGCCGAGTGCCAAGCTCTATTCCTTGTTAACCTAAAGTCCGTTGAGGTTCTAGACTGTTTTACACTGTTCCTATATTCCCCACAGATACCAGATGTGCAGTCTATTGCTTTATTAATTGATTTTCCAAGAAGTAGCAAGAATGTCTTCATGAGGCATTCTGTCCCTAAGGACCTGAAGAACAAAACACAGTTCTTTTGGGGCTGGAAAGAACTGCTGAGGAGGCGTGCAGTCACGCCATGACTAAGGCACTATTCTTAAAAAAAAAAAAAAAAAAAAAAAAAAAAAGCCTTCCAGTCACTATTTTTGTTTTTTTGTTTTGTTTTGTTTTTAAAGATTTTATTTATTTATTTGACAGAGAGACACAGCGAGAGAGGGAACACAAGCAGGGGGAGTGGGGGAGGGAGAAGCAGGTTTCCCGCCGAGCAGGGAGCCTGATGTGGGGCTCGATCCCAGGACCCTGGGACCATGACCTGAGCCGAAGGCAGACGCTTAATGACTGAGCCACCCAGGCGCCCCCAGTCACTATTTTTGAAGGTATGATTTTTCAACTATTTACATCAACTAATAGAATCAAGGAGTAATGTGAATTAAGTGACTACCCAGGATCATGGCGTGGACCATGGAAGAGAGGGAGAACTTCCATCTGCCTCCCCACAAAGTCTCTGATTTGAATCCCATTCACCTACCTAGGACATAGCAGTGTTTTTAAAATTTATTTAGTCCTATCCCATCTCATTTTCCAAAGGATTCAAAGTGGCTTGCAATATGAATAGATACAATAAATAATGGTAAAATATAAACAAGTAAAGACAACAAAGGCTGGGGAAAATGTAAATATAAAAAAGTCAGTTCTAGGGAAAAATACTTTATTAGAGAGAAAACATTTGCCTTAAAGCCCAAAAGACTGCAGTGCATTTAAAATAGATATTCTGTGTGGGGTTCAGTTGATGAGGTATTTTCAAGGGCTTAGTAACTCCTGTGGGGTTTCACTCCATGCCGGATATTGACCAAGAAGAATGATTAAAGCAGTGAAACTATAGAATTTATCCCCAGGATGTGGTCAACACACAATAATCATGCATCTGTGGTTAAATGGGAGATGTGTTTTCCAAATCTAATGTTGCCAAAAAGACCACGTCAGTGCTTTGTGCAGAACAGAATTTTTATTTTAAAAATAAGTCTGAATCATGACCATTCATTCATTTAGCAAATATTGTGACAATAAATTATCTGCCAGGAACTGTGCAATGCACTTGGAAATTCAAAGGCAAATATGAGGTGGAACATTTCCTATAGGACTTCTCTGTAGAGAGGAACAGACAGGCTTAAAATATATAATCAGCACAACTGTAATAAATGTGATTCTATAGGTATGTATAGTGGGTACAGAAACAGAGATGGGGTCAACCATTTCACTGAGGTTGGCTGGTGTATCTTTTAACCAACACTCATCCAGTCAGAAGAATACCAGGGTTCTGGTGCCATCCTTAATCAAGTGAACGTGGGGGGATTATAGAATACATGACTTAACTTTGTATCTTGCTAAACGTCTCCATATTTCTGACTTGAATGTGTGGAAAAATAAGGTAGGGAAAAGGCAGCAGTGCCAGCTTAAAAATGGTGGCCAATAGGAACAGAACGGAAAAATGTGAAGAAATGCTATAGCAAATCTTTTATAATAAACAGGTTAGTGAGACTAATTTTTTGGCATGGCATAGGCATTTTGTTCTTGGCAATCTTTCATATGGGGTAAAGGCACCTTCAGAGTAAAAAAAAAAAAAATCAACTTACTAGCAGATTATGCATCCATTCAAAACACCTATGATCACATTTAAAATAGAAATCTAACATCTTGAGAGAGATGAAAAATGGGAGGTTTTCCTGCCAGTGATCAGCACCAAAAACTAGAAGCCAGTAGCCAAAGTGACCAACTATTTTAACCCTTTATGGCTCTAGTGCTGACTCCAAAATTTGGAGCAACCTCTTCTGGCTGACCTAACTGAAGAATACTTTAATGGCCATAAAAAATTTAGTATGAGTGAAGAATTTACAAAGCTAAATGGGGAAAAGCAACCTGCATATAGAATTTACTGTGATTAATTCCAGTATGTGTGTCTGGAGAACCCCCAGCGCAGGGCTCCATAGCAAATCAACACATGCCTGGTATTAGCTCAAGGCAGGTATTGACTTTCTACTATAGAAACAAAAGTAGATAAAGAAAGTTTTAAAGAAAATAACCTCCCCTTTTCTTCCTTATATTGACTCACAGGTTGGAAGTTGGGGGGAAAAAAAAACTTCAAAAGAAAAAGCTAAGGAATGCCAAATACAGGATATGCCAAGGAATGAGATAAAACGGAGAGCCTTCATGAGAAGTGTGCACACTTGGGACCCAAAGGTAAGCCACCAGGAACTAGAAAGACTGAACCCATGGTCTAAGTGTATGTGAGAGATGGGATTGGGTTAAGAGCACAGGCCTTGAACGATTCCTAGCTCTTCCAGGGACTCCATGCCTCTGGGTCTGTTACCTAACCTCTCTGGGGTCTAGTTAGTCCTCTCACTTGAAAACAAGGATAATTATAGTACCTGTCTCACTGGGTTGTTGTGAGAATTGGATGAGATAAGGCATGTGAGGCTTAGCACAATACCCAGTACTTAATAAAGGCTAAAAAAATGCTAGCTGCTACATTCTAATCATTCTCTCATGTAATCCTCACAACCCTTCAAGGAATGACCAATGATCCTCATTTTCCCAGTGGGGACATGGGCATGGAGACAGTAAGTGTCTTTGCTAAATGGTCCCACAGTGACTTTCTAAGTCATAGCCACGTCCTGACTTCTCCCTCCCCTCCTTTTCCCAGGAAGCCAGACTGCACATAGTGTAGATGGTCTTTCATGCCTTTCCTAAACCATGCTGTCCCATGGCTTTCTCCCCAGCAACTCTCCCTTCCTAGTTCCCCCAGGATCCTCATGTCTCTCCTTTTACTATGGGAACATTTTCCGTGCTGTTGCTGGCTTTTGTTCCTCAACTATCTTATGCCAAGGACACACAGGACTACCCCACACTAAGCAGTGGTATTAGGAAAACCCTGTGACTATTTGGACATGCGTTTGCAAGTCTCTGGAAACTTCTCCAAACATCACCTTTCCCTTAGTTTCTATTTTTCCATATTTCATCAGCCTCAGGGTACTCCCTCCCAGATATGGACAAGGTGCTTGGGAAGATGAAAATATTTTATAGGTCAGGGATGATTCCAACTTCTACTACCATTCTGCAGCCACTTTAGGACTACAGGCAGTCAATGGAAGATGTCATGTGATAGAGGAGAAAGGAGGACAGAGGGAAGAACCTCTGTCTTTAACATTCAAGGTGCTGTCATGAGGACAGATTTATTCAGTCTTTTCTCCAAGGGCAGAAGCAAGCAAGGTAGTTTTGATTACTGATAAAATTTCATTGCTGGTAATTGGTCTGTTCAAATTTTCTATTTCTTCCTGATTCAGGTTTGGGAGGTTATATGTTTCTAGGAATTTATCCATTTCTTCTAGGTTATCTAATTTGTTGGCATATCATTTTTCATTATATTCTCTTATAATCCTTTCTATTTCTATGGTGTCAGTTATTTCTCCTTTTTCATTTCTGATTTTGTTTAAGTCCTCTCTCTCTCCCTTGCTCTCTTTCTCTCTTTTTTCTTTTTTTGATGAGTCTGGCTAGAGGTTTATCAATTCTGATCTTTTCAAAGAACCAGCTCCTGGTTTCATTGATCTATTCTATTGTTTTGTTGTGTTTTTTTTTTTTTTTAGTTTTTATTTCATTTATTTCTGCTCTAGTGTTTATTATTGCCTTCCTTCTTCTGGTCTTGGGGTATTTTGCTCTTCTTTTACTAGCTACCTTGGGTGTAAGGTTAGGTTGTTTATTTGAGATTTTTCTTGCTTCTTGAGGTAGGCCTATATTGCTATAAATTTCCCTGTTAGAATAGCTTTTGCTAGGGGTGCCTGGGTGGTTCAGTTGGTTAAGTGTCTGCCTTTAGCTCAGGTCGTGATCCCAGGGTCCTGGGATGAGCCCTGCATGGGGCTCCCTGCTCAGCAGGGGAGTCTGCTTCCCCCTCTCCCTCCCTCCCTGCTTGTGCTCTCTCTGTCTCTTAAATAAATAAAATCTTTAAAAAAAAAAAAAAAAAAAAGAATAGCTTTTGCTCAATCCCAAAGATTTTGGGCCTTTGTTTTCATTTTCACTTACCTACATGTATTTTCTTATTTCCTCTTTGATTTCTTGGTTGACCCATTCATAGTTTAGTAGCATGTTATTTAACCTCCATGTATTTGTGTTTTTTCAGGCTTTTTATTGTGGTTGATTTCTAGTTTCACTGCGTTGTAGTTGGAAAAGATGCATGGTATGACTTCAGTCTTTTTAAATTGTTGAGACTTGTGGTCTTAATATGTGGTATGTTCTGCAGAATGTTCCATGTGCACTTGAGAAGATTGTGTATTCTGCTGTTTCAGGATGGAATGTTCCGAATATATCTGTTAGATCCATCTGGTCCAATGTGTCATTCAAAGCCACTGTTTCCTTGTTGATTTCGTGTTGGGTGATCTGTCCTTTGATGTAAGTAGGGTGTTAAAATCCCCTATTGTATTACTTTTGATTACTTGCTTTATGTGTGTTATTAGCTGCTTTTTGTATCAGGGTGCTCCCATGTTGGGTGCATAAATATTTACAATCATTACATCTTCTTGTTGGATTATTCCCTTTAAGATTATATAGTGTCCTTCTTTGTCTCTTGTTACAGTCTTTGTTTTTAAAGTCTATTTTAATTAGAAGTACTCCTACCCGAGCTTTCTTTTCACTCCATTTGCATGATAATTGCTTTTCCATCCCTCACTTTCAATCTGCACGTGCCTTTAGGTCTGAAATTAGTCTCTTGTAGGCAGCCTATAGGTGGATCTTGCTTTTGTTTGTTTGTTTTATCCATCCCATCACCCTATGTCTTTTGATTGGAGCATTTAGTCCCTTTACATTCAAAGTAACTGTTGATATGTATGTACTTACTGCCCCTTTTGTTGTTTTATGGTGGTTTTCGTAGTTCTTCTCTGTTCCTTTTTTCTCTTGCTCTCTTCTCTCACAGTGGGCTTGCTTTCTTTAGTGATAATACTTGGAATCCTCTACTTTTTGCATATCTATTACCAGTTTTTTATTTGTGGTTACCATTAGGTTTATATATGACATCTCATGCCTATAGCAGTCTATATTAAGTTGATGGTCACTTAAGTTTGAGCCCATTCTTTACTCCTCTTTCCCCCACCCCATGTTTTAGGTATATGGTGTCACATTTTACACCCTTTTATTTTGTGAATTCTTTGACTGATTTTTATAGATAGACATAATTTTACACTTTCATGATTCCTATTTTTCATATTCCTACTATGGTCTTTCCTTTCCACTCAAAGTGTCCCCTTTAACATTTCTTATAGGGCTGGTTTAGTGGTGATGAATTTAACTTTTGTTTGTCTGGGAAACCCTTTACTCTCCTTCCACTCTCAATGATAGCCTTGCTGAATAGAGTATTCTTAGTTGTAGATTTTTTTCTTTAAGCACTTTGAATATATACCACACCATTTCCTTCTAGTCTGCAATATTTTTTGCTGAAAAAGCAGATAGCCTTATGGGATTTCCCTGTTTTCTCTTGCTGCTTTTAAAATTCTCTATCACTGCGTTTTGCCATTTTAATTACTATGTCTCTTAGTGTGGCCATCTTAAGCTGGTAGTACCTCCTGGATCTGGATTTCTGTTTCCTTCTCCAAATTCAGGAAGTTTTCAGCTATTATTTCTTCAAATAAATTTTCTGCCCCCCTTTCACTCTCTTTTCCTTCTGGGATCCCTATACTGCAAATGTTATTATGCTTGATGGTATTGCTAAGTTCATTTACCCTATTCTCATTTTTAATTTTTTTCTCTCTCCTGTTCAGCTTGATTGCTTTCCATTACTCTGTCCTCCAGGTTGCTGATCCATTCTTCTGCTTCCTTTAGCCTACAATTTATTCCATCTAGTGTATTTTTAATTTCAGTTATTGACTTCATCTCTTATTAGTTCTTTTTACATTTTCTATCTCTTAGTTAAAGGTCTCACTGAGTTCCTCCACTCTTCTCAAGTCCATTGAGTATCTTTATGACCCTACCTTACGTTTGCTATCAGGCATATTATTTATCTCCATTTTGTTTAACACTTTTGCTGTGATCTTTGTCATTTTTTTTTTCATTTGGCACATATTGCTCTGAATCCTCATTTTGCCTGTCTATGTCTGTTTGTATGTGTTAAAGTCATCTATATCTCTTGCTCTTGAAAGTAGTATCCTTATGGAGGAGAAGTCCTGTAGTGCCCTACAAAGCAGTGTTCTCTGTTTGCCAAAATCTTATGCTTCAGGGGTGTTTCCTATGTGCCCTACTGTTGTGGCTGAGCTGTGTTTGCCTTCAGTCCATTCATCTGCAATGGCTCTTTGCCTCTTGTGGGCAGGGTTTAGTCCCTGTGTTGTTATTGGGTCAGTCTGGGGCTGCCTTGGGCTTGAGTTGAGGCAACAGGTGTTTGCCAAAGATGCAGTAGCACTGAACTACAGGGTGCTTACCCTGTGTTGTCCCCTCAGAAACTTTGATGGGCAGGGTCTGCCCCTCGCCTACTACTGGGGCTGCAGTAGGACTGATGTGTGATTATCTCCCCCTCTCCCTGGGGCAGAGGTGCCTCCACTTTGGAATGGTGCTGGTCTCTGAAGGGGCTGCTTGTACACTGCCAGACTTGTAGAAGTACATTGGGTGGGCTCCAGCCAAAGACTATTGGAGGGGGCAGGTCCACAGGAGAGCTCAGGTGTGGAATGCTTGGTGTTAGTAAGGTTTATGCAGATCTGCCGCGGGATGGGACCTGGATCAAAGGCCTAGATGGAGGGGCCATGTCCACAGGAGAATGTGGGGGTGGGGCAGCAGTGTTAGCAAGGTTTAGATAGGTCTCCTGTGGGAGACCAGGAACCAAGGCCTGGCTGGAAGGGGCATGTCTGTAGGAGAATGTGGTGGCAGGGTGTGTTTTTAGCAAGTTAGTAGTGACGGAAATAGCACCTGCCAGCTCCTTTGTTCCTGAAGAAGTCTCCCAAGGATGTCTGTCCCTCCAGTACATGCTCTGAAATTAGTAAATAAATCTCACCCACTATTTACCAGGTGTTTTTTAAACTGCTGCTTCTATGCTATATCTCCATAGGGCTGTTCATTGTGCTGTCACTTTAAGGGCAGAGACTGTTTCCAATTGCCCTCCAGGTTCTTCCAGAGCTGAGCCTGCTGATTTTAAGTTCTAGATGTTAAGCCCCACTCGTTGTAAGAACTCGTGAAATCATGCCCCTCTGGTTTTCAAATACAAATGTTATGGGGATTCATCTTCCCTGTGCCTGGAGTTTCTGGTGTGAGTGTCTGGTCTTCTCCCTTCTCTGTGCTTGCTGAGTCCCTCCCTACTGCAGATAGTTCCATGGTTCATTTTGCTCCCAACAGTGTCTTAGCCCTTCCTGGCCTCTTCTCTGCATTTAGCTGTGGAAAGCCTGTTCTGCCATTCTTTGAGTCATTTTCTGGGTTATTTACACTGATGATGGTGTTATGTAGTTGTATCCTGGGGAAGAGGTGAGCTTAGGATCCTCCTACTCCACCATCTTCCTCAGACATCCTATATGATACTATTTTAGAGAAAGGCCTCAGGCCATTTGCTAGAGGATCAGGTAGAAAGCCCATGTCAAGGGTAAATGGCAGTTAATAAGAGTATCCAATTGGAAATAGCCTTTGGGAGCTTGGATCTGATATCCTTGATTTCAGTCTAATGGGTAGATGAAGGAACACTACCATGGTGTGTGTGAAAAGAGGTAGAGTTAAGGATACAGGTAGGAGGAAAAGGACAGCACAAGAGCCCTACAGGCAGCTTTTATAGACACACATTCTTCATTAGAGTCCTTCTCAGAATAAGTTGATAATGATGACTATTATACAAAATAGCAATTCAAAGAATTATTTATTGGGTTTGCACCATAGAAGTATGATGTAAAAAGTGTCATATTCTTTTACCTTTTTATATCCAATTAGACTAGCTCTGCATCTCCAGTCTCCCCACTCCATCTCCTTGTCTCTTAGAAGAATCTCAGGTCTTACCTGGTCCCAGGAACCTTTATTGCCAAGGCCCATGTGTCACTACTGCTGACTGACTTCTGGCTCCCCACATCTGGGCATAGCTATGCTCCCAGCTCTCTACTGGGCAAGACTAAGCTATAGAGGACAGGGGCCATTGCTCTGAAGGTCTTAGTGACCATACCCCAGGCATAGAGGTGTTATACTACTTGCCATCTCTTGGGGCTCTGCAAAGCAGTGGGATTAGGATCCCTACTACTCAAAAAAATGCACTATCCCTTCATCTCCCAGGTTTAAGAAATCCAGATCTTTCCAGTATTCACTCACTGAGGCTTCTCCCCACCCCTAGAGTCCCTCCTTCTCTCCAACAGTCTAGCTCTATCTAGCCTAGTGTTTTGCAATAAGCACTCTCTCATCTGATCCTCACAGGAGCCATATGGGTAAGATTACTATTCCAGTCAGATGTATAAGAAAAGTAAAGCTTGAAGTGATAGTTAAGGCACTTGCCTAGGGTGGAGCTAAACCCAGGCTACTGATTCCAGATCCCAGACTCTCAATCACCACACCATCTACCTTCCTCTCTAAAATTAATAAGCAAATCTCCTTTTCTCATTTTTTTGTGTGAGGATGCTGTATTGAAAAATAAGATACAAGTAAATTAATCAGATTAACTTGCCCAAATGATACCAATTAAACCCTAGGGATTCCGTAGGCTACCTAGCAGGGTTCGTAGAAGGAAATGATGCTCTCTCAGTACTGGGCAAAACCCATAGGTCCTGTGAAGCTGCCACATGAATTATTTATCCTGTGGGGCGGGTAGTCAAGGAGAGTTCTAGGCATCACTATTGCTCTGTGATGAGGCTGTCTGATAGTTCCTTTGGGAGAATGCCCTCTTGCTCCTGCCTCTCCCTTTTAAAAGATAAAAACATTTCCTATCCGTGAATAACTAGTGAAACTAATATCCCCTTAAAACATCTTAGAACAGTAGGCAGCATACACTATTGTTTTTCACCAGCCATTTCTCAATTGCCTACAATCCAGCAATTACCATATTTTGTATTTTGATAGCTCTTAAATCAGGAATACATGCAATGGCATCTTTACAAAAATAATCGACAAAATTGTTTTTGTTTTCAAGTAATACATAAAGGGTGCATCTTTGAATGAAGGCATCTTAAATTCAATGAACTATGGTATGTATAAGGCACAGTAGAAAAATTCTAGATTAGAACCTCTCCACAGGCAGGAAAGAGAAACTGTTTCTGCTTCTTATGTATCTTAGCCACCCTCTCCCCACACTTTATACTTAGCCCAGTAGTGCTAAGTGTTTTAGCACATTTCATCTAAGATGATGAAATACCTGGAAGTAAGCAATGTATAAACCTCACACTGAGAACTCTGAGGAAGAAAAAGAGCCATAAAACAAAACCTTGCCAATCAAAAAGATATTTCTAGTAATCTTTTCTATCACCAAAAATTTAACCAAACTCCCAAAACCAAATGTTTTACTTATAAAACTATTTGATCAATAATATCAGTAATTCATATAGATAAACCATTTGCAATACTTAAGGATATTTTGTCTGTCATTAATGTTGTGCAGGTTGAAGCTATTCCTGTTGTTCAAGACCCAACTTACAGCTATTAGCTGGTATAAAGCAATACTAAGAAAATATTTTGACCTTCCCTATAGTATCTATAGATTACTTGGCTTAGAAATCTTATTTTTATCTGGTTCAGACCAAGTAGGCACCTTATAAAGACAGGAATCATTTCCATATGTGACTTGGAATGAGTACCAGCCACCATTAGGAGGGGGGCAGCGAAAGTTATTAATGGCCCACATCCATTCCTATGAACCAATTAATAATCTTAATATCTCCCCAACCACCTAATTATCCCAAATTGATTTTTTCAATCATCACTTGATGAAAGTGACATCATCTCAAGAAAATAACGAGTTTTAGTCAAAACTTCTTCTGAGGTTGTGCTGGAATCAGAGTAATTCCTGTCCGATCTCTGTGTATTAGCTGTATTTATATATTTATATAGCACTGCACACTGAGAAGAAAAGTCATCAACCACTAAAGAAGTATCCTACTCACTGTTCATATTTACATAGAAGGAGGCAGGGAGTATAGAAAAATTTGTGACAGGAATGAAATGATTCGATTTCTCCTTAATCATTAAGTTAACCATCATCTCTCCACGCATCCTGTCTCAATAAAATCTTTCTGTATAAGCCCAGGGCTGCAGTTTATTAAATATTTAAACTTGCCCTCATAAACCTTACGGGAATCCAAACTGAGATAGCCAGAGATTCTGGCCAAATCATCATTATTATTTCTTGAACTCTGGACGTTTACTTACACAGCTCCAAACTGATTTGCATTCTGCACCAGTTACAGGAATAGATCTGCCAGGAAGTTTTGAAACTCGAGAACAGATAGGCCCCTTTCTTGGTTGTCATAGCTCCACACGTACAGATTAACCCAGCCAGGTCCTCCAAATCTTTTGCAATGAGCATTTTGAAACACATGGGTCATTTAGTTCTGGTTTCCAGGCAGTTCAGCGAAATGCTTAGTCTGGAGAATTGCAAAAGTTTATGATTTCTCACCGAGGAATGAAATGTGACGCAGTAAAGCAAACTTCAGACATTTAATACCAGATGTTAATGTAAAAATTGGAAAATTGTGGCCCCACATGATTTTCTGACTCCTGACCCACTAAAGCCCATCATAGTCTGGAAGCCATCATCATTTCTGGTTTCTTCCACTATTAAACTTTGTATCTAATTTTTTTAATGTGAAATAATTCTGAGGATTTAATGGATATAATTAGATCATATCAATATCGAGGCAATCTGTGTACACACTAACAGAATAATGCAAATCCTTATCATAAAATTCAGAATTATAGCCTTTCTGATTTGTGCTTTCTAGAAATTTTTAAAAATCGTTTGAGGCATGATTATTTCCCTTGTCTGCACTCCACACCTATCTAACTTCATGAAAAGGGAAAGAAAACAAGGGAGGAAATCGTGCTTATTTCCACTGAGAGAAAAGATAACACCCGAAATATACCTTTCAAAACATGTTGACCTTTGTTTGCCCTTCTTCCCTGAATCTGTACACTTGAGAAATTGAATTACTGCTTTAGAAGGAGGCTGGACTGTTTCTAAATCCCTTGTCTATGAGGAGATCCTGGTGTGGAATGAAGAGTTATAGCTAAGAAGCTCTGGATTTGGTGGCCAATCTGAGTGGATTCTATTATTTTCTGTGTGATGCTGGACAAAGCACTTAACCTCTCTGTGCATCAATTTCCTCTTAAAAATAGGTTTAACATGAACATTCTGGAGGATTTCAGGGGAAGACTAGGAGGATTCTAAGCTCACCTTGTCCCATGGATACAACTAGATAACACCCACATCGATGTAAATAGCCCAGAAAATGACTTCAATGCTAGCAAAACAAGACTCTTCACAGATAAATGTAGAGAAGAGGACACATAGAAGAAGGTAGGAAGAAGAGAGATGCAGTCAGGAAGTAAACTGACCCACAGGACTGTCTGCGGAAGGGAAGGGACCTTGTGGACACAAAGAGGGTAAAGAAAAAGACCCCAACTCCAGGCACAGGGAAGACAAATCCCTATAACACTGGGCTTTGAAAACCAGAGGGGCCAAACTTCACCAGGTCTTATAATTAGCAGGGCTTAACACCCCAAACTTTAAAATTAGCAGGCTCAGCTCTAGGAGAGCCAGGAGGGCACGAGGAAAATGAGTCCCCACCATTAAAGAGAGAACACAATGAATAGCCCTGTGGAGATACAGCATAGAAGCAGCAGTTTGAAAAATATCTGGGAAATGGGGAATGAGATTTGTCTACTAACCTCAGAGCATGTACTGGAGGGATAGGGATTCTTGGAAGACTTCTCCAGGAACAAAGGAGCTGGCAAGCACCATTTCTCTCCCCTGCCCCCTAGCCTAGACACACAGACACCTGAAGAAACCAAGACTGCACCAATACATGCTACCTAACTTGCCAGCAGCATGTCCTACCCCCACGTTATGCTGCAGACACATTGCTTCCATCCAGGCCTTGTCTCCAGGTCCCCTCCCATGGCAGACCTGTCCAAACCTTGCTAACACTGCATGCTCCACCCTGGCATTCTCCTTTAGACTTTCCCCCTCCAATATGCCCTTGCCTGGAGCCCATCCCAAAGCAGTGCCACAAGCCCGGCAATGTGCAGGCAACCCTGGCAGGGACGAGCACCACTCCAAAGTGACTCCTGCCCCAGGGAGAGAGGAAGATAACAACACACACCCATCCAACTGGGGCCCCAGGGGTGGGCTGAGGGCAGATACCTGGTTTGACTGAAGGCCCCATCCACCAATGACAGCTTCTCAGGGGACAACACAGGGAAAATGTCCAATGCTACTACATCTTTGGTAAACACCTGGTTGACTCAACTCAAGTCAAGGTGGCACCAGGGACCAAACCCTGACCACAACAGGCAGATGACTGGACTGCAGGCCACATTAAGGTACACATAGTACATATAGGAGACACCCCTGACTCTCCAGGTTCTGGTGAACAGGAGACATTGCACTGCAGGGCACTATAGGAACTCTTCTTCATTAGGCCACTACCTTCAAGAGAAGGAGATGTAGCTGACTTTCCTAACATACAGAAACAGACACAGTTAAACAAAATGAGGAGACAGAAGACTATGTCCCAAATGAAAGAACAGGACAAAATCAGAGCAAGAGTCCTCAGCAAAATGGAGATAATATGCCTAGTAGAGAATTTAAAGTAATGGTCAGATACTCATGAGACTTAAGAAGAGTGGACAACCTCCATGAGACCCTTAACAGATAGAAAACAAAAAAGAACCAGTCAGAGATGAAGAACTCAATAAATGAAATTAAAAATACAGTATATGGAATGACCACTAGACTACAGGAAGCACAAGCCGAAGACTGGATCATGACCTGGAGGATGGAGTAATAGAAATCAATCAAGATGAGTAGACTTAGGGAACTCACAAAACCATCAAGCACAGCAACATTCACACTATAGGGATCCTAGAATGAGAAGAGAGAAAATTTATTTGAAGACCTAACAGCTGAAAATTCCTGAATCTGGGAAAGGAAATAGAAATACAGACCCAGGAGGGACAGAGAACTGTCAACAACATCAATTCAAGGAGGTCCACACCAAGATACACATTAATTAAAATGGCAAAGAATTTTAAAAATAGCAAATGAAAACTGTTACATACAAGGGAAACTTCATAAATCTTTCCGTTAATTTTTCAGTGAAAACTTTGAAGGCTAGAAGGGAGTATAACGATATATTCAAAATGCTGAAAGAAAAAAACCTACAACCAAGCATACTCTATCCAGCAAGGCTATTGCTGAAAAATAAAAATCTATCAGAGAAAAAAAGAAGTGGAAGGAGAGATAGAGTTTCCCACACAAATAGAAGTTAAAGGAATTCATCACCACTAACCCAGCCCTACCAGAAATGTTAAAGAGGACAGGTGAGTAGAAAGGAAAACCATAAGTAGGAGTAAGAAAAGTAGGAAACACAAAAGCAGTAAATTTAATTATATCTATAAAAATCAGCCAAGGCGTTCATAAAATGGTGTAAAATGTGACACCATATACCTAAAATGTGGGGGTGAGAGGAGTAAAGAATGGATTTAAACTTAAGCAACCATCGGGGTGCCTGGGTGGCTCAGTCATTAAGCATCTGCTTTTGGCTCAGGTCATGATCCCAGGGTCTTGGGATCGAGCCCCACATCAGGCTTTCTGCTCGGTGGGAAGCCTGCTTCTCCCTCTCCCACTCCCCCTGCTTGTGTTCCCTCTCTCGCTGTGTTTCTCTCTGTCAAATAAATAAAATCTTAAAAAAAAAAAAAACTTAAGCAACGATCAACCTAATATCAACTGCTATAGGCATAAGATGCCATATATAAACCAAATGGTAACCAAAAATCAATAATAGATAGCAAAAAATAAAGAGAAAGGAATCTAATTATATCACTATAGAAAACCAGCCAACTGAGAAACAGAGAAGAACTACAAAAACCATCATAAAACAAGTAACAAAATGGCAATAAGTACATTCCTATCAATAAGTACTTTGAATGTAAAGGGACTAAGCACTCCAGTCTAAAGACACAGGGTGACAGAATGGATAAAAAAGCAAGATCAACCTATATGCTGCCTATAAGAGACTCATTTCAGACCTAAAGACACATGCAGAATGGAATCTGGGGTAGGAGTACTTCCATTGGACAAAATAGACTTTAAAAACAAAGATGGTAACAAGAGACAAGGGACACTATATAACCATAAAGGGAACAATCCAACAAGAAGATATAACAATTGTAAATATTTATGCGCCCGACATAGGAGCACCCAAACACATAAAGCTGCTAATAACATAAAGGAAGTAATTGATAGTAATACAGTAATAGTAGGGGACTTAAACATCTCACTTACATCAATGGGTAGATCATCCAAACAAAAACCAACAAGGAAACAGTGACTTATTTGAATGACACACTGGACAAGATAGATCTAACAGTTATATTCAGAACATTCCATCCTAAAATAGCAGAATACACATTCTTCTCAAGTGCACATGGAGCATTCTCCAAAATAGATCACATATTAGGCCACAAAATAAGTCTCAGGAAACTAAGAAATGTCAGAGTCACGCCATGAATCTTTTCTGACTGCACATTATGAAACTAGAAATCAACCACAAAAAGTCTGGAAAAAAACACAGATACGTAGAGGTTAAATAACATGTTACTAAACAATGAATCGGGTCAACCAAGAAATCAAAGAGGAAATCAAAATGGTCCGAAATCTTTGGTCCAAAAGCAGTCCTAAGAGGCAAGTATACCTACCTTAAGAAGCAAGAAAAATCTCAAACCACCTAAACTTAAGCCCAAGGGAGCTAGTAAAAGAAGAGCAAACAAAACCCCAAACCAGTAAAAGGCAGGAAACAGTAAAAGAGAAGAAATAAATGAAATAGATGCGGCACCTGGGTGGCTCAGTTGGTTAAGCGTCTGCCTTCAGCTCAGGTCAGGATCCTGGGGTCCTGGGATGGAGCCCCACATCAAGCCCTGCATCGGGCTTCCTGTTCTGCAGGGTGTCTGCTTGTCCCTCTGCCTCTGCTCCTCCCCTGCTCATGCTTTCACTCTCTCTCTCTCAAATAAATAAATAAAATCTTAAAAAAAAAATGTAATAGAAACTATAAAAACAACAAAACAATAGATCAGTGAAACCAAGAGGTGGTTCTTTGAAAAGATCAACAGAATTGATAAACCTTTGGCCAGGCTCAAAAAGAGAGAGAGAACTTAAACAAAATCAGAAATGAAAGAGGAGAAATAACAATGGACACCACACATAAAAATATTATGAAAAATTATATGCCAACAAATCAGACAACCCAGAAGGTATGGATAAATTCCTAGAAACATATAACCTCCCAATCCTGAATCAGGAAGAAATAGAAAACTTGAACAGACTGGTTTCCAGCAATGAAATTAAATCAGTAATCAAACAACTCCAAAAAAAACACAAAAGTTCAGGACCAGACAGCTCCGAAGATGAATTCTATCAAACATTTAAAGAAGCATTAATACCTGTTCTTCTCAAACTATTCCAAAAAAAAAGTAAAGGCAATCTTTCAAATTTATTCTATGAGGCCAGCATTACCTTGATACTGAAACCAGATAAAGACACTACAAAAAAAGAGAACTACACAATACCTCTGATGAGCATAGATGCAAAAATCCTCAAAATATTAGCAAACCAAATCCAACAATACATTTAAAAAACAATTGATCAAGTGGGATTTATTCCTGGGATGCAAAGGTGGTTCAGTATTCACAAATCAATGTGATACATTGCATCACAAGAGAAAGGATGAAAACCACAGGATCATTTCAATAGAGGCAGAAAAAGCAATTGACAACATCCATTCATAATAATAAAGAAAAAACCTCAACAAAGTAGGTTTAGAGGGAACATACTTCAACATAATAAAGGCCATCTATGAAAAATCCACAGCTAACATCATACTCAATGGTGAAAAACTGAGAGCTTTTGCCCTAAGATCAGGAACAAGACAAGGATGTCCACTGTCACGTTTTTTTCAACACAGTATTGCAAGTCCTAGCCACAGCAGTCAGACAACAAAAAAGAAAAGGCATCCAAAATGGTAAAGAGGAAGTAAAACTTTCACAATTTGCAGATAGCATGCTATATATAGAAAACCCTAAAGATTCTGCCAAAAAAAACCTACTAGAACTGAAAAATGAAGTTAGTAAAGTCATAGGATACAAAATCAATGTATAGAAATCTGTTGCATTGGTATGTACTAAAAATGAAGCAACAGAAAGAGAAATTAACAGTCCCATTTACAATTGCACCAAACATAATAAAGTACCTAGGAATAAATTTAATAGGTGAAAGACCTGTACTCTGAAAACTATAAAATGCAGATGAAAGAAATTAAAGAAGATCCAAAGAAATGGAAAGACATTCCACGCTCATGGGTTGGAAGAACAAATATTGTTAAAATGTCCATACTACCCAAAGCAATCTACAGATTTTATGCAATCCCTATCAAAATACAACTGCATTTTTCACAGAACTAGAACAAACAATCCTTAAATTTGTATGGAACCACAAAAGACCCCAAAGAGCCAAAACAATCTTGAAAAAGAAAAACAAAATGGGAGGTATCACAATCCCAGATTTCAAGATATACTACAAATCTGTAGTAATAAAAACAGTATGATTCTGGAACAAATATAGACCCACAGATCAATGGAACAGAATAGAGAGCCCAGAAATAAACCCATGATTATATGGTCAATTAATCAACAAAGGAGGCAAGATTATGCAAAGGGGGAACTACAGTCTCTTCAACACATGGTTTTGGGAAAACTGGACAGTCACATGCAAAAAAAATGAAACTAGACCACTTTCTCATACCATACACAAAAATAAACTCAAAATGGATCAAGGACCTAAATGTGAGACCTGAAACCATAAAAATCCTAGAAGAGAGCACAGGAAGTAATTTTTCTGACATCAGCTGTGGCGACATTTTTCTAGATAGGTCTACTGAAACAATTTCAACAAAAGCAAAAATAAAATTAATGGGACTATATTAAAATAAAAAGCTTCTGCACAGCAAAGGAAATAACAAAACTAAGAGCCTACTGAAAGGGAGAGGGTATCTACAAATGGCATATTGGATAAAGAGTTACTATCCAAAATATATAAGAATTTATACAACTCAACACCCAAAAAACAAATAATCCAATTTAAAAATGGGCAGAAGACATACAGAGACATTTCTCCAAAGAAGACTATTGATGTCCAGCAGACACATGAAAAGATGCTCAACATCACTTATCATCAGGGAAATGCAAATCAAAACTACAGTAAGATAGCACCTCACACCTCTCGGAACACTACATCAAAAACTAATGATGTACTGTATGGTGACTAACATAACATAATAAAATTAAAAAAAAAAAGAATGGCTAAAATCAAAAACACAAGAAACAAATGTTGGCAAGGATGGGGAGGAAAAGCAACCCTCTTGCACTGTTGGTGGGAATGCAAATTGGTGCAGCCACTGTGGAAAACACTATGGAATTTCCTCAAAAATTTAAAAATACAACTACCCTACAATTCAGTAATTGCACTACTGGGTATTTACCTGAAAAATATAAAAACATTAATTCAAAGGGATATATACACTCCTATGTTTATACCAGCATTATTTGTAATAGCCAAATTATAGAAGCAGCCCAAGTGTCCATTAGTACATGAATGGATAAAGAAGATGTGGTGTACACACACACACACACACACACACACACACACAGAGGAATATTACCCACCTATAAAAAGAATGAAATCTTGCCATTTGCAACAGTATAGATGGAGCTAGAGAGTAGAATGCTAAGTGAAATAAGTCAGAGAAAGACAAATACCGTATAATTTCACTCATATGTGAAATATTATTCAGCCATAAAAAAGAACAAAATCTTGCCATTTTCAACAACATGGATGGAGCCAGAGGGTAAAATGTTAAATAAATCAAATAAATCAGAGAAAGGACAAACACCATATGATTTCACTAATATGTGGAATTTATGAAACAATCCAACAAAGAAAAAAAAAGACAAACCATAAAACAGACTCCTAATTACAGAAACAAACTGATGGTTACCAGAGGGGAGGTGGGTGGGGGGATGGGTGAAATAGGTGAAGGGGACTAAGAGTACACTTATCAGGATGAGCACTGAGTAATGTATAGAATTGCTGAGTCATTATATTGTACACCTGAAACTAATATAACACTGAATGTTAACTATACCGCAATTAAAATAATAAGGAAAACAAAACAAAACAAAACAAAAAATCCCAAAGAACCATAAACGTCCTGACCACCTCACCTCATTTTTTGTAAGGCTCAAAATATCCAATTTGTGTAAATATACAGACTGGTACATAAAGTGAAACATTTCAGTTGGTGCATAAACTGAAAAGTTCCACATAACTATGAAGGAAAGTACTCAAGTTCTGTTGTTTTACCTCGAATCCTAAGGAAGCAGAGGCCCAAAGAATCCCCTCTAGGCCCAGGGACAAGGTAGAGAGGACCTTAAAATGGCCCTCTTCTTACTGGGCATGAGTATTTTACCTTGTTTCTCTATACCTTTGATATTTAAAGTGGCAGAGAGGAAAAGTGAGTGTGGGTATAAGATCTTAGTGAATCCTTAGCAAGAAACTGTGTTCAACTGACCCAGGCAAAACACAACTATAGTGTTTAGCACCTCTGTGGTAAACTGACAGAGACCTGGAGACATTAGGACTCCCGGGGCTGTTCTAGAGAAACACGAACCAGCACAAGACCCAAGCCTTGCACTCAAGAGAGCATCCAGCCTAGTCTCTCTTCTCTCTTTCCAATTAAAAACATTTGCAAATTCACTGTGGGCAGTACTGGCAAGAACAGCTCACATAGTGGGTGAATGAGAAAAGGTCTTTGTGACCATACTGCCCAATTTGTCCATTGATGGATTGGGACACTAAGGCCTGGGGAAGTCAGGTGGAGTCAAGGAGGCCCCGCCTCACATAAATCAGTGGTATTACTGTGAGGAGAAGCCAGAGTTCCTGGCCCCCTTTCAGATAAAATTTTCTTGGTCTCACACCAACTATGAAGGAGGTTTTAGTATTCACTTCTCAATCTCAATCTATTTTTTTTCTTTAAGGAATTAAATTTATTTTTCAAAAAGTCGTATCACCTTAAGAGGGATATAACTGGACACCATCCTGTTCTCCTTTCCTCCCTCCTTCCCTTCACTCCTTTCTTGCTCTCTTGCTTTATGGCTCTTGTTTTCTTCAACCCTCTCTCTTCTTTCCTTCGTAGGTATGTATACCTGTAGGCAAAGGAGAGACACAAAGATAGCAGATCTAAGTCAAGGAAGTATGATTCGCAATGGCCTCTAAGACCTCGAAACTTGGGACTGAGACTTTAAAACACAAGGTTACCAACTTCAGTCCTGAATCTACAAAGTTTTTTTTTTTTTCAAATAATCTGATAATATTTATGTAAAATTAAAATTTTATTCCCCAGTGCACCACCATCATCCCCCACCCCGCAGGCTCTTTATCTTCAGGTTCGAAGTAATCTCTGGCACTTGTAATTGAATGATCTCGTAATGGGTGTGGCAGCTTATTTGGACCTCATGGGGCCAAAGTAAACTGATCATGTGTTTCTCTCAAAATCATCCCACATTATCTTTTTTTAAACAGCCTTATTTAATTTGAACTGAACTTGCAAACTTGCAAACCTGGTCTCCCATTCCTCACACAGCGGTCCAATCAGTTCATTTGATTCTTGACTCTGATCCTAGGAATGATATGCATTTTCCTCAGGCATGTAAAGGAGAGGGAAAAAAAAAAAAAATCAGTTGACCAATGTGACAAAAAATCTCCCCTGTGAGTTCCCAATAAAGAATACACACAACATCAAACACCAATAGCGCCAAAACATTTATTAAAGGTTTTCAAATCTTTCAAAAATGTTACAAAAAGCAAGCAAACACAGTGAAACTAATGACAAGTTTGACACTGAAAACTAGTATCTGGGTAAGTCCATGCAGGCATGTGTGGAAAGGGAATACCTTAGTATTTACTATGATTAAAACACTGTATTAGGGTCTTTCACATATATCTCATTTGATCCCATTCAGAACAATTATCCCAGACTAGGAAAGTATGACCAAAAACCACCCCCCAAAACAAAACAAAACAAAAAACAAAAATACAAAGAAAAAAGGGATTGTGTCATCTATTAATATCATACTAGCCTATTATCCATCAAACTCACCCAAGGGCCGTCTGACTCTCTTGGGAAAGATAACTTTGAGTAATAATTCAACAGAGACCAGATTAGGTGCCTTGTCAAGTTGGAGGTTGACCTACAGAAAATTGATAAAGCATGATGATGTTTTATTTGCACTTTCTGATAGAGAAATTTACCTCCAGGGTGATAATTTTATTTCTTTGTAGGATGCTAACCAGTTTTAATGTCTTACTTTGCAATCTCATTTCATCAAGGTCTTTCCTACTAAATTCCCATTCTTCCCATTCTCTTCAAATTGCTGTTATTCTGATGATGAGTTAAATGGAACTCCATTCATATGAGAATTATGGTTTCAATGATTTAAGAATTTGTGCTTTGATAATCCTCAAACAACCACATGAGGTAGGTAGTACATCCTCATTTACAGAGGAAGAAAGTGAGTCTCAGAGGAGGCACATTACCTGCCCAAGGTTATAGAGGTAAGAAGTAATAGAGCTGGAGTCTGAACACAAATCTGCCTGAATTCTTTTACAGGAACTAAACTGGTGATTCACATGTGGACTGGAAATCTGTACTGGAACATCTCCAGAAAACTAACTTTATCTACATATGTTTATGTTTGAATTATAAACATGACAGCTAAATATCAAAAGCAACTAACTATGAAAGACTTAAGCCTGAGTATTTAAATAGTAATTGAAGAGGTTGTTTAAACTTTTTAAAATTGGAAATATTGAGCGTATTTACCCATACACTATTTGGAATATTATCATTAAAGTGTGAAACCCCAATGCTATGCTGGTTTCATTAATGGTTCTGGATGATGCAGGGTAAGTTACTACTGAGGTTGTTATAAAAGTCATTGGAAAGTGTTTGGAATACTTAATAGAGAACCTCTCTTGGACATTTCATGAACATATCCCTGAGAGCTTTGTGAATACATTTGACCAAATTCCTAGCTTATCCCACTGTTAAGATGCTCCAACCTACTTTGTCTTTAGACCAGTAAAAAAAAAAATGAGGAACACCAACATGTTTTTCTATTCTTCAGGCCATGAAGGTGATGTGTTGTCCTGGGTAATAACACAGGTATGTAGATATCAAGACTAGAGAGTCACAAGCTGCTCTTAGTCTGAAAGCACCATAATATATGTTGTACATCTTAAAAATGTATCTTGGGAAAGGTTGATCTTACATGTGTTTATCTGTCAACAAGCATGCTTTTCACAGCTGGGATGTATACCTTCCGAATGCACTCTTTTATCCACTTGAAGATCCATTCAATGTATATGCAGATTTACAAGTTTTTGTCCATAAATAAGATTCTCAAGTTTAGGTCAGTTGGTATCTAGATTGATGATAACTTCTGCTTGTATTGTGAGGCCTTTGCCCAGCAAATCACAACTTAGACAGTGACCATCTGGCCTGGTTTCCCATACAGTGCACCCCTATTTCGTGGGCACTGGCAGCTGTCTGCCACAGATTTAAGTTAAGTGAGGCAATCTGTCCCACCCCAGCCCCTGATCCCAAATTTTGGAGCTGAATTTCAGCTTTAGCTGAAGTGAAAAGTCACTATGTGGTTCAAATTCATCTTGACTCACAGTTTCACTGTTTTATCCTGGCTAAAGCTGCTCACTGTGTCTGTGGTTTTCTTACAGAAATTTTCAATCCAGCTAGTGCTATTATACAGTGTCTTTTCCAGCCCTGATGTTAGGGGTGGATTTTTAGCTCGCATATTTTTTCCAGATGTGATAAGCTCTCCATAGCCCTCTTGGTGAGCAAAAGCATATCCAGATCTTCTTGAGCTTGACCTGCGAGTCTGAGGCCTTCGGCTACGTAAGGGCCTTGTCTTCTTTTGAGCCTTTTGCCTCTGACGGATCTGAAGAGGAAGGAGACAGAGTGAGGTGATGCCTCCAAATGACAGATTCCAGGCCCTGGGCCACTTTATGAAGAGAAAGCTCTTTCAGTAGAAACATCAACAATAACAAAATACTCACCTTCATTGTAAAAGGAAGCATTTCACACACACAAAAAAAACCAAGAAATTTTCCACCCAAAAGATTACACTGGGCACTGGTCAGTTTTTATTACTACCAAGAGACTATTAAATAAGAAGTATTAAGACAAGTTCCATTACTGTGTCCTTCTTATACATCCATCTTAAATGAATAGGAACATACTTTTGTACAGAAGGCTTTTCTAACATCCAAACACAGTCAGTATAACCATCTATAGTCCCATTTCCCCAAAATAGGCCTTTTCCCTCTCAAGGGAAATTCTCACGATCCAATCGTCGTTAGTAACTGAACCAAGAGAAAATTTAGAAAATGAGAGTCAGAAATTCCCAACTCTTGTGGTAGGTCAGTATATCATGAGATTTTGAGGGTTTTGATTTCCTTTGGATTTTTTTTTTTTTTTTGCAGCCTTTTGAAGAACTCAACATCATTTGGGTGGGTTTCCAATATTTCTTTCATTTCCCTGTAAAGATGAGGAGTAAAATATCCAACGTTTGGTGTAAGCCACCTTGTTCTCTAATCTGGCTGATCTCTTAGATTCCAACTTTCATGTCAGGAGAAAGCCGTTAAAAGCAGAAGATCATGATCTGACTACATACTGAAAGAAATGAGCATCATCTTCTTTCCTTCAGCTCATCCATCATTTTCTGGGTTTACATCAGAATGAGCTCACGGAGCCGAAAGGAAAGGACAGATCTAACAGGGGAATCTATGGATCATTTCAGAAGGAATCTTCACATGCTTTGCCCTCCGAATGTGGAGGATATCCTGGTAAGGGAAGTTCTGCCTCAGTTCCTCTCAGTATCATTGGCCTGGTCACTCACCCCACCAGTGTTTGCCCCTTCTCATGATGCCACCACAAATGTGCATCTCCCCTTTCTTTCTCCTTTTTTCTATCTGGGTCCTGACATAACTTGACATTGTCTTGCTTCTACTACTCTTCTCATGAAATACTGGCTGTTAATCCCTTGGTTTAAGGATTTCTACAATCTGTTCTATTTTCCTTTCAACTTTATATTTTTCCATCCACTCATCATATTGCTGTTCCCTTTCTTAATCTGTTCAGAAGGTAGCATCTCCTTATGTTTCTGAATCTGCTACCATACTTCTACAAAAACTGAGTCCCTTCACCTCATACCTTGCTTGTCTCCCTTTTACTCTATCCTCTACTTGCCCGCATGTCAGTAACTTTCCTTATAGTTTGCCTTTGCCTTAGAATAGTTGTCCAAAATGCTGCCAGCTTCTTTTTTTAAAGTCAACTTTTAGAAATGCCCAACTTAACTTGTAATTCATGACTCCCCACCCACATTTAGTCTAGACATTTCTCTTCATTAACATTCACAAAGCTACTACATTCAGATCTGGGCAGTTCCATCTACTGGTATGTGATGATGTATACCTATGGGTGTTTCCAGTGGGAAGTTCATTAGCCCTTTCCCGGGCTTAAAAATCAGGCAGAGAAGGACATGATTCCAAGAGCCAAGAATCAGCCCTTCAAGTACTTATCAGCACTGCAACATACCTGGTCACTCAGGGTTGGGCATAAATCCATCTTCAAAAATCTGACTACCACCACAGGCACAACTGATGCCACTGTTGTTAAGAGAATAACAAGCCAGATGCACTTCTGGGTCAAAGAATGTCGTGCATTTCCTATTATTAAGGAAAAATATACATAATTATACAAAATATACTGAATTATTGAATAAATAGGCTCCTTGTCTATTCCCATAAGGTCTTTTTTGAAATGGTGAGGTTTGGGCTACCTAGGGAGAACCACTAGGTGTCTTCCACGGTATATAGTATATTCAGAGGTGATGAGAAGGCAAGAGGGGTATGATCACCACCCTTGGGAACTACTTCATGGCCCAATCACTTGGAGATAGCCAATCAGAGCCAAGTGCTCTCTCATCTAGACTCAGTCCAGCTTCACTAATGAGGTAGAATTCTCTCATGGAGCCTCAAGATCCCTTGACTACAAAGCAGCCATTATTTTTAAAAGGCACATTTGCTCTTACAGACTCTTGAATAAAACTGCCATATCAAAACTCTACAACATATGTCTGGGGTGCAGGTACAATCTCAATACCTTTGGTGACTGGAGAGCTTTACCTAATATAGGGCCAACCTTTACAATTCAGGCAGCAGCCTCAGAAAACCTGCCTCAAAGGGACTTGCTGATTTCTCTGATATTCACTGGGTTATGAAGAACTCAAGACTCCAAGGAGATCAGAGATGCTCTTGGGTTTGTGAAAAGAGCATTCCTCTCACTGGCAGGCTGCTAATGCAGCCATCCAACACGCTAGTGCAATACTGTGGTGAAACTCACTCCCAAGCCTGAAGCCGGTTTCCTTACTTTATACTCACACCTCATATACTGGAATGTTTGCTTAAACAAAACAATAATGGTCAGTTAAGCAGACAAATTCTACAGGAACATGTCAACCCTGTTTATATCACCAAAATAAACTTTTGTCCCTGTTGGTTGTCTAGGGATTTGCCACAATACCTCCAATTATCTACATCCCCTCTCCCAAAGCTAAAGTGTTAACACCATTTGAATGTGTTTTGGGTATGAGGGCTTGGCTACTGATTGGTATGTCTGTATTTTCTGGCTTTGGAGGATAGAATCTGCCCACCAAGAGCAGTAGATTACAGTTGCCTGGGCAGAAACAAACTTGATTCAATAAATTAAATGTCTCTTTGAGCTCCCTGAAGCTTAGCACCCCCAGGCATGGCTGGGAAAACAAGCTTCACTTTAAAACCACACTCCTGCTTGCTGCTGGCTACTAAGGAAAAATTTTTTTTTTCTTAAACCCCAATGTTGATCTAACTTTTGAGAATTCTCATTGGAGCTCAGTAATTAATTCCTGGAATGGCATGTGCTTAGCTGGAGAGAGTGGTCCCCACACAAACTACTTTCTCCAGTTGAGGCATTCCAGGCTCATTATGCGTGCTAAAATGCTCTTAGGACTAGAAATCTTCTCGTCAATGCACTGAACTTTCAGATTTGGCAACCAAAAGGAAAAAAAAAAAAAAAAGAAGAAGAAAGGAAGAAAATAAAAAGAAAAAATAAAGGAAAAAAAAAACCCTAGGGCGCCTGGGTGGCTCAGTTGGTTAAGCAACTGCCTTCGGCTCAGGTCATGATCCTGGAGTCCCAGGATCGAGTCCCGCATCGGGCTCCCTGCTCAGCAGGGAGTCTGCTTCTCCCTCTCCCGCTTCCCCCCTCTTGTGCTCTCTCTCTCTCAATAAAATAAATAAAATCTTTAAAAAAAAAAAAAAACCCTAGAAATAGTTAAAGGTCTTTTGTAATATGCTTATTCTTATTCATAACCATCATGTTTCTACATAGTTGCATTCTTTTGGAAAACAAAATGTTAATATTACATATAAGTGAGAATGGTGCAATTTAAAGATTTCCATGTACATGCAAAGCAAGGCAAAAGATGGAGAACAACATTATTAAGTATATGTGTATTTAATTGGAATTATAATTTCAGGTGTCTTTGCATCAGTGGAAATGTATAACCCTACAGTTGCTCTTATTTTGCATTCTACATGAACCAGTTTCCTAAGAATTATTTTTCTGGATTTCTTAGACTGAATTCCTTAACTAGTGGATGCAAATCTCAGTCTCACCTGATTAAGTCTCACCTGATTAAGGTTGACACTGTGCATCTTTCTTTTCCGGTTTGTTGGGACAAACTGAGAAACATCACTGTTACCAACTCATCTCACACAGATTAGAGATTTCAAAACTTCTGAGAAAGTATATTAATGGCCTCATTGTGTAGTAAAGCTCAGTGGCCCTCTGGGAATCATTTTGAAATGTGGAACACAATGGTGGTACAGTCCATAGATAAACCAGATGTACGCTCTTTGTAGTATTACAGAATCTCAGGGTTTTAAGGTATTTTTGGAATTCCTGTGCTACCCTTCTGCTGTTCAAATCATTCTGCAGTGTTCCCAACCAGTAATCAAGACACATTTGCTTGAATCATCACCTTCATCATCTTCATCATCACCATCATCATGGTTACCACTTACTAAAAAAGTACAATGTACCAGGCTCCATGCTAAGCATTTCATATGCATTGTCTCATGTAACCCTCACATTTCCTATGAAAATAGAAACTATTAATATCTCCAGTTTATAATTTAAGACATCAAGGCATGAAAAGAAAAAGAAATCTGCCCAAGGTCACCCAGCATTTAAGTGGCAGAACTGACACCTGAGCCCTGGCTGTCTAACTACAGAGGCTACTCTTTGTGCTTCTTATGGACTAATATCCAGCAATTCTTAGACTGCTCTAAATTATACATCATTTCTTTCCTATCTAAATGCAAGTAAGTTCTACAGGTGCACTTTGGCAGTGATAGTGGTGATAATGTGGGATAAAAGGAAGAACCTAAGATTTCTTTCTCTTCGCTCTATTATACATGTTTTTTACAGACCTTCAGGTAGCCCTGATATATGTGTTATGCCTCTTGTTTGCAAAGGGACAATCTATTACATCTGGGCTGTTGGGACCTTATAAGCAGCTATCACAGTGATTCTTCTATATCTGTCAGGGACAGCAGAAACTAATCTTTTGGAACTCTTCTCAAGCCTGAAAGCCTTCAGATGCCTGGCTCCCTCCATTCCTAGAGAAAAGATTATTAGTCATCCTTAGTCCCACCCGACACAGAAAATAAATTACAAAGACAAATAAATGACAGCATGACACTAGGCTCCCATAGATAATAGGACTCAACTTACCAACAAATGGAAACTGGTTTGGGAAGATGCCAAAGATGCCATTACTGTGCATTGTAAATAAAATGGAGAAATAAGTGGCAACGCTGCCCCAGATGAAGACATGATTAATGACAGTCCAGTAACTGGTATCCAAGGCTATCTGTAAATGAAGTCAAATGCAAAGGGGAGGTCTTTGAGAATTAAAAGAGTATCATTTTACTGAGTGATGTTTTCCCAGAACTGCTCTGTGAAGAGATGGTTGCACCTATCTAACAACCACAGGCACTCTTATTTTCTGCACAGCACTGGGAACTGACCTGACATTTCTGGTAGACAACTGACTTCAGAACTTATATCTGCAAGTCTTTATAGCTGCCAGGGCTGAATCAGAATCAGGAGATAAAATGTTAATCTTCTTTTATGTGAGAAATAAGAAAACAGAATGATTTCTAATTTCAAAGTTACTTTCCAAATTGCTCTTAAAGCATTTCTGTTGAAAAAAAAAAATCTTCAGTAGTGAGCCACTGCAACATTTTATAATCTGTACATAAGTTTTCACACGACTATTTTACATAGGCATACTCTGTTTTACATCAATATTCTAACTCATTTTGCTGATGCTTTTTCTTAAATTATTTAATTAATAACAAAGAAAATCCTTAATCCTCTTTTGTCATAAAATTCAGAAGTGAGGATTCATGGTGACCTGGGAGCATGTTCACAAGCTCTTCTCTCTTCCAATAACTTGTTGTGGCAACACAGCTAAAAAGCGCCTGCTATCAGGGAAGCAAGGATACCACTGGCAAATGTGAACCCTGAGTTTTCAGAGAAAAACAAGTAGGTTCTGGCAACATTATTTGCATCTCTGAGACCCCAAGTGGTCCAAGTGAAGGTTTGCATTTCTAGCAGAGTCTGCTTCAAGACCACAGATTTCTCACCTGTCTGAGGGGGTCCTACTTACACAGTAAATAGACCCTTCTCTGCATATGGAGACACACTTCCTCTTCCCACTTGAAGTTTACTGTTTTTTAAAATCTTGCCCCACTGAAAACATTTTGGCAGTCTTGAATATAAACTGCAGGGGTTATAACAGGACAGCTTTTTTCTCTCAAGAGCACTGAGAACAGAGAGCCCTGCCATCCATCCTCAGCAAAGAGATGCTAGTGTTCCAGCTCATTTGGCTGCCAAGACATTAGGCCAAAATCTTCAACGGTACCTTCCCACCTGTCAATTCATCACCATCAAGAGACACCAATAGCCTGACCTGCGTGGGTATGAGTAGAAAAATCACAACCAATTAAAGAGGACTCAACTGAAAAAAGAGAGAGAAAAAGGAAAAAAAAAAAAAAAGAACAGGTGGCTCCTATTGAGGCAGAACTAATGGAAAAGACAGACAAGCACAATAACCAAAAAAAATGTAATGAGAATTCTTAACGGGATGAAATTAGATCACAGAAAAAAAATTCTGGAAGAAAAAAACATTATTTCTGAATTTAAAAATTCAATAGAGAAACCAAATAGGAATAGTCACTGATGAGAACTGAATTAATATTCTGGAAAAAACAAATAGAAATAATATCTCACAACACAGAACAAAAAACTTGAAGAAATGGAAACCATGTGCAAAAAGATATGAGACATGGATGGCAAATCCATAGATTACAGATCCATGGGCCCAACATACAAATAATGGCATATTAGAGAAAAAGAAAGAAGTAACAATCAAAGAAATGACAGAAGAAAACTGCTCTGCTATTGTGAACAAATAGCAAGATTTTCAGATTGAGAGGGCACTCTAAACTCCTAGGAAAATTAAAGAAGTTCCATTCTAGTGACATTTGTGAAGCCCCAAGACAAAGAACACAGACTTCCAGATAGAGAATATATTACTTAGGAAGGAAAGAGAATCAAGCTAATATCAAACTGCTACACTAAAACTGGGTATAGTGGAACAACATTTACAAAGTACGTAAAGTAAAAGTCTCTGACTCAAGAATCTCATGCCCATCCAATGTATCATTTAAGTGTAAAGAAGAAAAAAAAAAGCTTTGAGCTCAAAAGTATAACATCTATGTCCCCTTCTGAAGAAATTACTCAAGGAAATGGCTGCAAATAAAAATTCAATTAGGACAAAGACTTCAAAAGAGTGGAAGAAAAGAACATAAAAATGGTGGTGAGCAATGATTCTTATAATGTATAGTTGGCTCTAAATGAGTAATAATGTGAAGATGAGCTATAGTATTAACTTAGAAAAAATCTGCAATGGTCAAAACATATGTTAAAGGAGCATTTAATAACACAATGAAACTACAATTCTAGATTACTTACAAGAGGGGAGTAGGAGCAGGGAGGGAGTAGGAGCAGGGAGGGAGAAATAAGTATATACATTTCCAAAACTATTTAATTTGGAAGTGGACAAGGGAAGGTGTGAACAAGATAGTGAAACAATTGGCGAAGGATATAGTTATTATTTAATTTTGGTATATCAATATGGAAATAGAGATTTAAATGACTATGAAAATGGGAGAAATCACTAGTAAAATGGGAATATAATAGTAAAACTTATAAATTATGACAAATAAGATATTTAAAAATCATGTTGCCTCCGAGTATGAAAAGGAAAAAATGGAAATAAAGAATTTAAAGTAATCATAAAGTAACATGAAAGGAGCAAGATAAAATATACAAGTTACTACAATAAAAATGAGTAGTTTAACTCCCTTATCAAAGGAGAAAACCCAAAAGAATAAGAAAGCAATGAAAATGAAAAGATGGGCCTGGATTATATATCAGGTATATGCAGGCTCAGAAAAGCAACAGAAGTAAAACTAATGTAAAAAAATGAAATTTAATTAAGAACATTTTATCATAAAAAAGGTAAAAGCTATAAAGAACAAATAACAATCAAGAACCATTACATTGCAAATAACATAGCCTCAAATTATATAAGGTAAAATCTCCTTGAAGTACAAGAACTTGAAAAGAATCATAATCACAAGGAAAAATTTTAATACACTCCTCTCAATATCTGACAAGCATGGTGATTCTCTGGAAATCTGTGGCTGACCTGGCATCCAGACCCCAGTGTGATCATAGCCAAGCTGTTAAGAGGTAGTAATCATGTTTTCACTACAACAATGCAGCCATATGGCTGGGGGTTGCTCCCAGAGGTGCTATGCTTGGCTGTGGTCCTCCCTGGTTCATTTGCCCTCCTGAAGATTCTGGAGCTACCTAATAGTTTTTAATAAATCTTTTGTCTGCAACTATCATCCTTTTTGGAAAGTAATATAGCAATATTAATGAAACTTAAAATGCACATACTCTCTGACCTAGCAACGAAAAGAACAAAATACCATTCTTCATCCATCATCTCGTAAAAGTTGGTTCTCATTCCAGAAATTTCATTTCTAGGAATTTATCTGTCCGTACATAAAATTTATATACTAGTATATGCATTGTAGCATTGTTTCAATAACAGCAACAACAAAAGAAACACCCTGAATGTCTATCAATAGAGGGCTGATGAATAAATTATTATATATCCATATTGTGAAATTCTGTGCAGCTCTTAAAAAGAGTAAGATAGATCTGACTGTGTTGGTTTGGAAAGCTGTTCAGAGTATCTTGTTAAGTAAGAAAAGCATATTACAGAATAATATGCTAGCTATGCTGCCTTTTTCTTGAATACATATGTGTGTGTCCCAAAGCAAAGAAAAAATATGGAAGGAGTTAAGCTATGGTAATCATAACAGTAGTTAACCAGGGGAATATGGGGAAGAAAAAGAAGTGGTTCATTTTATTTTAAACACTTCTATAGTGTTTGAAATGTTAAAAGAAGCATTATATGATTCAAATAACCAAAAAAAAAAACAAACCTGATATTTAAAAAAAAAAAATAGAGACTGCTAAAGTTTGGTCTATAGCATCAGCAGGACACATTAAGATTTATAACTGTAATTATAGACCATGGAAATTTCATGGGGGTTGTTACCCCAATGACAAGTCAAGCTTAGACAGCGAGGAAAGGATATTAATGCCGCTGTCAAAGTGAGCTTATTCACAAAACTCCTGAAACTTATTATTCTATATATTAAAGACAGAAGTTTCTGATTGAAGCCAAAATTGTGGAGTTTTCATGGCTATAAACATTATGAGCTCAGGTCTGAGAATTCTATGGTAAAGCAGACATTTTCAGGGCTTCTGAGAAATAAAAATAAGTGGAAGACTAAACGACAGTAACTGGGAATCTACATTGCTCAAGTTGAAGTTTTCATGTTGAAAGAGGACCTGTGTGTTTATCATCTATTAACGGTCTCTCTCCCACTTTACTCAAGGGTGGTACTGGTGTCCTAGGTATCCCCTTGTGGAAGACAGAGGTGGACCACGATTTCTCTGTAGCATCCCACTTCTCCCTATAAAGAAAGGAGGTCCACATGGACTTGGAGTTGGGGACCTGAGATCAGATCTGTGTTCAAATGCTGGCCTGCCACTTTCTGTGTGATTTGAACTCTAACAAGTCTATTTTCTTATCTATAGTAATAGTATTTATGTTTCAGAGGACTGGGAAGAGGATTAAATGAGAGAATGGGATTATCTGAGAAATAATTCATTTGCATAGTGAATGTTCAATTAATGGGAGCCGTTGTTGCTCTGAAAATCAGAAGCCTTGACAAAGGCGAGTGGGCCAAGTTTGCTTTCAGTAACTCCAAACTCTCCTCTTTATTCTTCCAGAGATTCTCTTTTCTCCAAACCCCAGTGCTTCTCCTTTAGGACTGCTTGCTTTTCTTTCTCTCTTTTCTTTCTCTTCCTTCCTTCCTCCCTCCCCCCTCCTCCTCCTCTTCCTTCTTCTATACAGACAAGGAAGTATCTGATATCTTCCTTTATGTTCAGTCTAATCTTTGTTCTCATATATCCTGAAAATTTGCATTTTAACTGGCCTTACTGTAGAATAAAAGACTTTGCCCCAGACAGCACTGGAGTCAGAGAGGTCTGGGTTCCAACCCTGGATCTGGGACTCACTTTGTGACCTCAGGCAAGTCACTTAACCTCTCTGAGCTTCATCTGTAAAAGGGGACAATAATACCTACTGAACAGTGGCACTGAGAGGATTAAGCCTAATTCATGTTACCACTCATAGTAGTGATGATGACACAGGTTTCTGAAGGCTTCCACCAAGGAAAGGCCTGCTTTGGTAAGGGATAAGATGGGCATGTGACTAAAACAGGAGGGACAGCTGGGTACCTCAACCGAATTCTTCTCACTTCCTTTGCTCAACTCTCATCTCTCTCTTCATATCTTTCTGCCCTTACATCCAGTCAACAAAAACTGGTTTGTGTCTGACACTTCAGTTTAAGTTGGAGTCCAGCAGTAAACAAAGCATGCCTTGGGAACTGGTGTCCATTCTCACTCACACCTCCTCTGCTTCCAGACCTCCATCTCCAGCCTGGATCTCTCCTACCTTGTTCTCTTGCCAAAATGTCCTCAATCTCCTGGCTGTTTCAGGACCCTCCAGCACTCAGAATTAGTGGCCGAGGGTATGGGTGAGGGCAGAGAGAAATCAGGTGGAGTAGAAATCTATGGGACAGGAGTATGTGGGTAAGATCTAGAGGACATCAGCTTGTACATGGCAAGAAGGGCACAGCCACCACGTGGCAAGACCCAGCCCCTCATCTGTACAGCTCTGTGTGTGCATTACTGCCTCCCAAGTGTGCCTAACTACCCTGCAGCCCAGTAATAATTGTGTTGTAGGAAATGCTCGCCCCATGTTTTTCATGGAACACTCACAAATGCCTTTATTAAAAATCACTGATTCAGAAAATAAGACTACTGGATCCTACTCCTAAACTTGCAATGCAGTCACTATGTGGTCTTGGGCAAATCTTGGGCCCCAGTTTGATATATCAACTTTAAATTATACTGTTATGGTTTTAACATATGACAGCCAATTCTTTGAAATTCTGCTAAGAAATGGAGCTTAATTCTCCCCTTGAAGGGACTGGGCTGGATTTAGTGACTTACTTCTAATGAATAGAGTATGAAAAGGGAAACATAGTTTACAATGGAGAAACCTGAAAAACATCATCTTAACAAGTAACTAAGGTCACCGTCACCAGTAATAAGTCATGCTGATATCACACACTCCCTGACAGGATGTGACAAGAAGGTATATCACCTTTTTGTGATTCTTCCCCCAAATCCCCAATCTCAGTCTATTCCTAAGAAAACATCAGACAAATCCAGAAACATTCTACAAAATACCTGACCACTGTTATTCAAAAGTGTCAAATCCATGAAAGACAAGGAAAGACTATAGAAAGCTGACTGCAGGAGACTAAGGAGACATTACAAGCATATGCAATGTAGGATCCCTGGAACTGAAAAAGGTAATGGAAAAACTGAGGAAATCTGAAACAAGTCTGTAGTTCAGTTAATAGTATTGTAACAATGCTAATTTCATAGTGTTGACAATTGCACAGCGGTTATATAAGATGGTAATGCTAATGCTACGGAAAAGCTAGTTGGGCAGAACCATGGTTGCCCTTGAGGAGATAGAAGGCAGAGAAAGGATCTTGGTGAGACACATGGCCAATTAGGCCTGAATCAAATAGACCCAGATAGGCCCACCCATAACATCTCAAATGGGGGACCAATGGTTACTTTGGGTCCTAAGGAAGAATCCCCTCTGAGGAAGTACGGGTATCATTCTTATAAAACCATGATATCAAAGGTAAGAAATTTTGAATGGTTTATTTTGAAAAATCCAAAAGACAGAATGTAAAATTCTGTCTTTTTTTTGTGAATAAACAATGTTTTTAAAATAAAACTGTTTCTGTGGTCTCTCAATTTGTGAAAAAGGAGAAACATAACTATGACATCCAACAAGAACTGTGTACTTTATGGGGAAAAGAGCTTCTAAATTTAAAATCAATATAAAAACACAGGACTGGCCTTGCTATGATAGCATATAAGAAAACAAATTATGGACAAGGAAAAAGATATATCTATCTATCTATCTATCTATATATATATATAATCTCAACAAGCTTTTTTTTAATTAAAAAAATAACGTTAACCAAAAATTGTAGAATTGATTATGAAAAATAGTTTCACTAAACATGCAATGCCTCTCATAACTTTTCCAGGTAATTTTTTTATCCTTACTTATATAGCAGATGATGTTAATGACAGTTTGAAGAATATTTCCCATTTGCTTTTTACTTTAGATATTGGCTTTTTATCTTAGTTACTGCCTTTCAAATGATCCCTTGGAGTACCAGTTAACAAGCCTGACCTGGTGAATAAGCTGTTACCACTAAAGAGATGTCCCACAACTGTCCTCCCCATCAGGAGGAGAATCCAGAGAACTGGAAACATGCCCTCATGGCAAGGAGTAGATCACCTAATTCTCTCGGCTAGAAATATAACAGTATACCCAGAGTCTGCTCAGTGATCAAAAGGCAACAAAACAAAACAGGTTGGAGTGTCCAGTATAACGGCAAGAACTATAAGAAAAGATGGAACAACAGCTTTTTATAAGGTGATACACACCTTGTCCCAGTAATAGACTATCATAATGAACGTCTTAGCTATGCAAGATGCTTCCAAGTCACTCCATTAGTTCCCTCTCTGCCACAGAATTGAACCTAGGGGAACTAGACATGGAAGGTTTGCAAAGCAACAGCATGCTTTATTTAGTTGTAAGAGAGACAAACAGAACTTTTTTTTTTTTAATCTTTTTTTTAACGATTATTTATTTTTTTTGAGAGAGAGAGAGAGAGTACAAGCAGGTGGAATAGCAGGCAGAGGGAGAGGGAGAAGCAGGCTCCCTGCAGAGTAAGGAGCCTGATACGGGACTCAATCCCAGGACCCTGGGATCATGACCTGAACCGAAGGCAGTCGCTTAACCAACTGAGCCCCCCAGGCACCCCAAACAGAACTTTCTGAGTGGAGAAATCTAGTTCTGTTTTTGGATGCTACCTGTCTGATTCTGAATTATGAACTCCCAAGATGTCAAGTGTTAGATGACTTTGGTATAGATTTCATAATACTCACTTAGATGGACCAAGGAATGGAAGAAATGTCCTTTAAAAGCAATATGTTTACATTTGGTTCATTTACCATAATGTTTATTTTTGAGTCACGAAGAGAAAGTCTGGGATTTAATGAGATTCTTTGTTGGAAATGAGCAGCTAATATTTGTAAAAAAGATTGTTTATAGGATAGAAAAAGGACTGACCAAAGGCAATTTAAACCCTAAAAATCAAGTCCTTGACTGATATCTGCTCCTTGAAAAAAAAAAAAAAACAAAAGAAAAAACAGGTCACACTGCCTACTGTATCTATCCAGAGGTACAAATTTTAATGAATAGGAAAGCTTTTATGAACTCTAACTCGATATCGAATGGTTTTGTCTACCATTTGCATTAAAAAGGAAATAGAAACACTCAAGAAGCCCACTGAGGTCAGTGGATCATCAAAAATCATCCCTATCACAAAAGCTTCTCTGAATTTAAGGTTCAGATATGCCAAAATATAACACTGAACCTCTTGAATAATTTCACAGATATGTATTACCAAATAAATTTTAAATCTCACTTTAAAGCCTGGAAGTTATTAAGTGATAGAAATCATGGGAAAGTTTCTCTCTGCTATTGTTGGAAAACTTTTCCAAACCCAAAAAGAAGCAGTAGTATAATCATTTCTCTTTACATACTACACTCAACCCCAAGAAGTAATTAATTGTGAGGTTTCTACTAACACAGAGGTTATAGACACTGAATGCAAATCTCCCACATCTGGTCATTTACATTAAAGCTTTCTGTTTTCATCTCAAAATGTGTAGTTAAAAAGAAACCTCCAAGATTCCTTTAGGGTTATTATTATTATTTTTTTGCCCCAACAAGTAGACAAAATCAGTCAACAATGAAAACAAATTTTAAAAGTTGTAAAGCCATCTTCAGCATGAGGATTACCTGCACACTGACCACAATGACCAAAGATGTAGCCATGGTAACTGCAAAAGACTGGTAGTCGGCTATGTGCTGCCCATCTTCTCCAGCCACATTATAAAAGGCTCCATAGGGGATGAAGAAAAGGGCCAGTGAGGTGTAGATGCCATGTGCCATGCAGATGAAAAATTTACGCTTGTTAAACAGTAGGTTCAGCTGTCCAGGTCCGTAGAGCTGGGGATAGTCCATGCTGTTCTGGTCACTCACATCCTGTCAACAAAGTTACTTTAGTGGAAGAGGCTTGAGGAGAAGTTGGAAAGGCCCTGAATTCCCCATCTCGGGAAATAGCAAGTACATGTCTAAGCATACCCTATGAACACTATTCATTAGCTTGTTTTCATTCCCATGATAACTGAGATAATCAAATGATCCCAATTTTATTGAAGAGGAACTTGAGTCTCCAAGAGACTCATGAGAGATTATATAGCTCTTATAACAGAACCAGAATTTGCACCCAGATCCTTGGCTTCAGAATGAAGTTTCTTTCCTCTACTCTCCTGAGGCTGCACTCATGCTCCCAGAATTCTAGTACATCACATGCAGCCAATGGGGCCCAGGGATTAATTGCTAAGGCTGTGAGGGTAGCGGCCAGCAGATGGCAGCAGAGAGCTCCAGAGTAGGACTTGGCCAATCTGAGTTCCTAACTGTGAGAGGAGAGTAGGAGAAGGGGAACAGGGAAAGGAGGAAATTGCAAGCGGGATTCCAGTGGGAAGGAAGCTGAGCCTGAAGAGCTGAGTGTTCTACCCAGTGAGAATTCTGATACCAACTGTCCGAGACAAAAAATTTAAACAGAATGAGAAGGTATGTTTGGCCCCAACAGGGTCCTGGGAGAAACTAAAACAGTGCTTCTCAAACTTAATGTGCACACAAATCACTTGGAGAGCAAATGACAATTCAAAAGGTTGGGGGTTAGGGCCTGAAACTCAGCATTTCCAACCAGATCCAAAGTAATGCTGATGACCACACTGTGAGCACCAAAGCCAAATGCCCAAACCAAAAAGGAGGCAAGGCCTGACCACTGAGAACATCAGAGGACCAGGAATAGAGGAGAAGCAGCCAAAAAAGGAGCAACACAGGCATGAGCTCTAGGGACAGACCAAGTTCCACTCCCTGCTTGTGGGATGGCCTTGGTCTTGTTGAATATGGTCCCATGAAGTACACTGACATAGTCTCTTTAGGAAGTCCCATTTTGAAATGCTGCTGGTGCTTCCTTCTCCAGTCAATGGCTGGTGAAACTGCATGCACAGGCTTTGAAACCAGACAACCCTGAGTTCAAACCCCAGTTCCACTGCTTAGTAGGTGTATGGTCTTAAACCTGTTACATAACCTGTCTGAACCTCAGTTTCCTTATCTCCAGACAGGCAGGCAACAGCCCCTCCATCACAGGACCACGGTCATGATTAAGTTCATGTATTCAGCAGAGTTCTTGCCACACCGTAAGTAACAAATAACAGATGCTTCTATAAATAATAATACATAAAATAATGATGACAGTAAATAATAATAATAGTAATAGCAGAGCAATCTCTGAGTCAGGTGGCCTGGTATTAGGCTGAGTTCTGTCACACACTGGCTGTCTGGCTAGGGCGATGATTTGAGCCTTGGTTTCCTCCTTATAAAATGAGTGGATCGTAGACAGTCATGGAGGCCTTGCAGCATCACACTCCATGCCTGTGATCAGTTTAGGGGCCAAAGTTGACAAAGTGGAAAAGGACAGGGGCAGACACTCAACTTGATGGCAATAAGGGGCCTTATTATATTTTTTTTCGAATTGCACAATAACTATCTTTTCCCAGAAACTGCTTTATTTTTATTATTTTATTCCACATTCTGGGCAGCTACAAAGCACCAAGAAAAGAAACACTTATAAACATGGGTACTTGGAAATGAATGTGCTTAATCTTCTACATCTAAGGTCTTCAGGAGTTCATTACTTTTTTATAGAATTCCACAAAATATGTCGTTCACAAACTGCCCTTTTTACACACAAGGAGTGAGACAACTAACTAACAAAGGCACAGAATGGGAGAGTGGAATGAGCTCATAATGTGAAGATTTATATTTTGCAATAGACAGCTAACTTTGGGCCAGAAAAATGAGGCCCAGCAAACAGGTCTAACAACAGCCTGGAGAAAATCTGGTCTCCTCAAATATACTTCCAAAAAAAATTTTTTTTAATAATACACTCTAATTGTGCCATGGAAACTCCTCTAGCTAGCCTTCCACTTCCTCTTAAGCAGCCAGATTTCTTCCCCCTTCCAGGAAGTACCTTCCAAGGCAATAAGTGTGCCAAGGATCCACCATTTTTGTCACTGATTCCCTCCCTTCTATCTTCCCAAGCATGTTGAGCTAGACAAAAGACTGTGCCCCTTCTCTCCATGGCCATCGGGCTTCATGTCTTCCTCTCCCATTGGCAGGGTACTCTACTGGCCTTTAGTTCCTGTTCTGGGCTGTGCTGGCCAAGGAAATCTCACCACAAATGCTGGCCCTCTGCCTTCCAACAACGAGTTCCATCATTTTCTATCTATCACTGCATGGTTCTCTGTATTCAGGGGCTAATGCAGCATTTCCCAGTGTGTGACAAGGCACTAGTTCTGAGGCATATTAATAGGTGCTATATGAAAAATAAATAAATGGAAGTATAGTCATATAAGCCTGGGAAATGCTGGACTAAAATGAAATTAGAGACCATTTCATGTAGGACATCTCAGAGGCTTTAGGGAAATAATGTGGGGTGTAAATCTCAAAGAGGAGCGTAGCTAAACTTTGATCAGAGAACTGTTTGGTGGGGGGAGGATCTGGAAGGGTTTTAGATCCATGCAATACCTATTAAAACAACTGAACTTCTAGGACTCTTTCCATGACTTGTGTTTTCTACTTAGAAGCTAAAAGCAACTAAAAAGCATCAACAGAGCAAAATAAGTTATAAAGACAGAGAAAAATACATACCTGGTCAAAAATGCCCATGGCTAAAACAGGCAGTGATGTGTAGACAATGTTAAAAAGGGTAATAAACCACTGGTCATAAACAGTCTGAAAAGAAATAATATACCAGTGAGAAACACCATCCACAGAAGAATATTCCTTTTTAGGTTTTTGGGTTTAATAGCTTGATTTCCTGAGATAGATGAGAGTTTGATATTAGAGACAGACATGAGTTCTCCCCCAGGCTCTGTCTCTTGTCAGCCCTGCTCCCTCAGTGGCATACTAGATCCCTCTAAACTTCAACTTCTTCATCTCTAAAATAAAGTCATGTTCTCCTTGCACAGTTGCAGTGGGATGAAAGGAGACCACATTTGCAGAACACCCAACACAACGCTAGACACATAGAAGGCCTGAAACCCCATAGTGGGCTATTTCATTCTTCAGGTTTTCAATGGCTTGTATAGTAAATCCAGTTATATGATCTAAGTGATAAGCAAAGGCTCCACTAAGATCTTCAGAGGGAGATGGGGAAATGAGCTTGTCGGCCCAACCCTGTGTTCAAATGGAGAGTTTCTTCTTGGCAATGGCTTAAAGCAAATGGAGCTAGCAGCTCAATATACTGGGTATAAACAAGTTAGACAATTAAAATATCCTCTAACACTTACATAGAGTACTTCCTTGCATGAGCCTCACTAAAAGTCAATGAGACATGTGAAACAGTTGTTATATCCCCAGTCTGTTGATAAGTACATAGAGATGTAGCAACAAAATATAATAAATATTATAGAGCTTATCACATGCAAAGGCAAAAACTAAAACCTAAGTCTCCAGCTCCTAACCAATGTCTGTTCTACCACCCTATCATCCATTCATCCATCCATTCATTCAACATTTGTCAAAAATCCATGATGTGCTAAGTACTAGGTTTTAGGCAATGGTAATTCAACATGCTATGATCAGATACAAATTCTTCATAAAATTTGCATTCTGATGGTGGCAAAAAACAGGCAATAAATAAGATATATATATATATATTATGAGTAAGTGAAGAGATAATACTAGGGAGGAAAGATAGGAAATGTGAGAGGGTTGTAATTTTAATATGGTTGACTGGAGAAAATCTCGCTAAGAAGTGATATTTGGAAAAGATCTAAAGGAAATAAGGGATCAAATTATCAAATTATGCAGGTTTCTGGGACAGAAGCATTCCATACTGCAAGTAGATCCCATGTGAAAACGCTGAGGAAAGATAGCATCTGTTCAGAGGACAGCAAGGCAGCCCAACCGGCTAGAGAAGAATGACCTATAGGAAGAATAATGGATGTCAAAGGAATAAGGAGTTAGATCCTATATAGGTAACCATGGCTTATTCCCTAAGTGAGATGAGAAGACACTAGAGAATTCTGAGCAAAGGAACAACCTGATCTGATTTATATTTTAGCAGAATCACTCTGGATTCTTGTGCTGAGAACAGACTGAAGAGGGGCCATGGTGGAAGCTGAGAAACCAATTAGGAGGCTAACACAGTGGCCAGATGGAAGAGGGAGGTGGCTGGGTCAGGTGACCAGTGGGCAGATGTGCTGAATTCTGAATATATTCTGAAGTACATGTTCTTCTAGGGAAGTTCTGAAAGCAATGAGGAATCTTAAATGCAAATGTTGCAAACAGAGAAGCTAAAGGTAGGTTCTATATAGTTATATAAATAAGGCAATCCATTAAATTATGTCCTGTGCATGTAGGTTATATCAAAGAGAAAATATTTTGGTGTCTTTAGTGCTAAATCTGGATTTGGATTACCCTGTCTTCATGTCATTGTTTATTCTTGAAATGGGTGTATATTTGTTCAAGGAAAGGGGAAATGAAGGCCAGTTTTCTAAGACCAAATCTCAACCTGGACTGTTCTGTTGAAGTTCCACAGGTGGCTTTATTCAACACTGAATAAACCAGGCACTGTGAAATATACTGATTATTGTATTCTGAGCAAGGTTAGCCCTATGGGAAGAAGTAAGGAAGAAAGGACATTCCTGCTGTCAATCATCTTGGGGGGGGTGGAGTTCAAACTTAGGGCAGGAAAAAAATGAGAACGGAAAAGGGAAAAGGAGGAGTGGGGTAGATGAGAGAGGGAAAGAAATTGTTTTCCTCTTTTGTGTGTCTCAGAATCGAGGCCTGGAATCTATGTAGGAAAGATCTGTTCAGCATCATTCTCTTTGAGGGTAGGTCAAAGCTAAGCAGAAAAGTTGAATTCTACCACCAATAAAGAGCTGAGCTAGGATTTAGACAAGGCAGCATCATTAGGGACTATACTACCAAGAGGAGTAGGCTTATGACTCAAAATAACCACTTCTAATAACCAGTTTTGAAGTTCTCTAATTGATAATAATTCCCTTTTATAATTCTTTGAATCCTATTAAACTGTATTCTTTGCATTCATTTGAACTCTGCTGTAAGGGTTTGAAAAGGCATCCTACATCCTCTGATATGCTAGGTATTCAACAACTGGCTCTCAAAAAAAAAAAAAAAAAGTCCCTGTATGTAGCATTTGCCAATTTCCATGGTGTAAATATTTCTCCCATGGCTGTTTATGCAGTGATATCACTAAATGTGGAGTTGAGATGTGCCATAGTACACCATTACATAGTATTTCCACCATATATATATATATATATATATATATATATATCTCCAATAGATAATAAATAATCTCAAGTGCATAAATAGTAAAACATGGTAAAATAATTAGGAAGTGATGTGTTTTGAGCATTTATAAACTTTATTTCTAATGTAATTTAAATTGTAAGTTGATATAATTCAATTTTTAATAGTGGTTGTGTTTAAACACTAGCTCACAGTATTTCTCAAAATTAAACAATCAGCTCTTATGAACCAATGTGGCCCAGCTCTTGCATACCACAGCTTATGTCCACGCTTGGTGCAAAGTAATACAAAACAGCCACAGCCACCTGAAGGATCACAGACTTAATGTGGCAAGAGAGAACCTGCAGAAGGGCACAGTAGTATCCCAGAGTATCAGGCAACCATGAAAAGAGACTGGAAGAGCCTGTCAGCATTCCTTGGGAACCCCCAGGGTACTTTAGCAGAGGTATCTGAAACAAGCCTGGACTTATGGTATTCATATAGCATAGGGCCATGTACCATACAATTGATTCATACCAACTGTCCACTGAAGATAATGAAAAAAGTTGAGAAAAAACAAAGCACAGCACTGCACATCTTCATCAAAGCATCAATGAACTAACAATACAGCGGAATATTGCCTGTTAAGATCAGGGAGAGAATTAGAATGTAAGAACTACTTCAAGGCCTAGGATAATGTTATCTTTCTCCACAGACTGTTTACTTCCTTCCACCAGCTGCTGAGGATGGGTTGAAGGCCTGAGGTTTCGGAGGCCAGCCAGCTCTCCTGCCATAGTGCAGTCTGTGACCCTACTGCCGGGAGGCTTCCCTTGGCTCTCGGCCCAGAGTGGAATGTTCCATCAGGATCTCTACCCTTGATGGGCATTGCAACTTGTCCCTCTAGTCCTAGGAAACAGCCAAAAGCAGATGATCACAGCCTTCTCCGTCGCCTCCTATAGACCATCAGCAGTCCCAGGGCCTGTGGCTCAGAGCAGTACAAACCTCCAGGCTCCCAGCCCAGAGCGGGAATGGTAACAGTGTCCCAGACGCCAACTCCTGTCTACCCTAAGAGTACACCAAAACTGCAGCTTGGACTCTCTTGTCTTTGGACAAGCAAGGGTTCCACATCTCGATATACATTCAGAATATCCGCCTTTGTGCACCAGGAGACATAAGAAAATGCTCATAGCAGCTCTGGTTGTAATAGTCCCAAACCAGAAACAACCCAAACATCCATCAGGAGTGGAATGGAGAAAGACACTGTAGTATATTGATATAATAGAATACTATAATGAAAAGCAAGGAACTAAAAAACCATGAGTGAATTTAAAAAAAATGTATGAGGCACTTCTCCAAAGAAGGCATACAAATGGCTAACAGACACATGAAAAAATGTTCATCATCATTAGCCATCAGGGAAATCAAATCAAAACCACACTGAGATACCACCTTACACCAGTTAGAATGGCAAAAATTGACAAGGCAAGAAACAACAAATGTTGGAGAGGTTGTGGAGAAAGGGGAACCCTCTTACACTGTTGGTGGGAATGCAAATTGGTACGGCCACTTTGCAAAACAGTGTGGAGGTGCCTCAGAAAATTAAAAATAGAGCTACCCTATGACCCAGCAATTGCACTCCTGGGTGTTTACCCCAAAGACACAGATGTAGGAAAAGAAGGGCCACATGCACCCCAATGTTCATAGCAGCCATGTCCGCAATAGCCAAACTGTGGAAAGAGCCGAGATGCCCTTCAACAGATGAACGGATGAAGAAGATGTGGTCCATATATACAATGGAATATTACTCAGCCATCAGAAAGGATGAATACCCAACTTTTACATCAACATGGATGGGACTGGAGGAGATTATGCTAAGTGAAATAAGTCAAGCAGAGAAAGTCAGTTATCATATGGTTTCACTTATTTGTGGAACATAAGGAATAGCATGGAGGACATTAGGAGAAGGAAGGGAAAAATGAAGGAGGGGAAATCAGAGGGAGAGATGAACCATGAGAGACTATGGACTCTGAGAAACAAACTGAGGGTTTTAGAGGGGAGGGGTTGGAGGGATGGGTTAGCCTGGTGATGGGTATTAAGGAGGGCACGTACTGCATGGAGCACTGGGTGTTATACGAAAACAATGAATCATGGAACACTACATCAAAAACTAATGATGTATTGTATGGTGACTAACATAACGTAAGAAAATAAAATTTTTAAAAAAATGTATAAGGTTGAGCAAAAGAAGCCAAAGAAGTAGGATTCCATATTAATAAAATTTTAAAATGTGTCAATCTGCTCTGTGTGGTTTAGGGATTCATGCTCATATGGAAAAGTTATGAAACAAAGCCACAAAGTGATTATAAAATGTCAGGGTAATGGTTACCTCTAGACGGTTGGAAAAAGAGCATGACTGAGAAAAGGCAAGAAGAGCTTTGGGGGGTTGGCAATGTTCTGTTTCTTGCAGTAGATTATGACTACATAGGTGCTCATTTTACAACAATTTGTTAAGCTGACATTTATGTATTATGTACTCTGCAGATTCGTTATATTTTACAATAAAAAAGGGAAATATGTGGCCTTCTTAGTCATTGCCTGGTGAGACTTAGGACAGTGGGAGGATTTTTAAAATCCTGACACTCATATTACACCCCAGGGCAGTTAAGTCGGTATCTTTTGGGGTTGGGATGATCCAGGCACTGGTAGTTTAAAAAATTTTTCCGGGTAATTCCACTGTGAAGCCAAGATTGACAATTTCACTTGCCCCTATCCAAAAAAAAAAAAGAAACTGACACAAATCTTCAACAATTTGATGATCGCATCTGACTTTCATTCCTCCAATATATCAATTCATGTCACAATCACAGTTTGGACAATTTTCTAATGGAGAAGCAGTCAAACTGAAGTCTTGTAGCCCCAAGCAGAACCTAATGCTATCAAATCACTTCTTCCTCCACCAGTTAGCTGCCACTGAGAAGAGATGATTTCAGGTATTAGGAAGGAAGAAAGAATCTGGGAAATTATGGCACAAGGAGCTGATGGTCTGGCACAAAGTGCCATCATGACTGCAAACAGGTTAGCATTAAAACCTACAGTTATTTGGCAGCAGCATTTCCAAGTTGGTATTCCGATTTGAAATCTCATTTCACAACTGGAACAAGAGAGGACAGGAAGGGAAAAGTCAGTGAAAATAAAGTTTAAATGAGTTTTTGCAATTTCTTGGAAGCGTTGTTACTGCCACTCGGAATCATAATAACAAAAAGAAACTAGCTGATCCTTACTGAGCACCTGCTATGTACCAGGCACTATTTTAAGGGCTTAACATATACTGACTCCTTAAATCCTCACAACAACCCTATGGGGTTGGTACTATTAGCAGCTCTCAATGTAAAGATGGGGAAACTGAAGCCCATCCAACCTGTTAAGAGATTGCCCAATGTCATACCTGTAACACAAAGATTTTGAAGTGTGGCCTAGGGAACTTGCAGGGGATCCTCACGTCAAGACTATTTTCACAATGATAGTAAGCAGTTACCTATATCCCCTTTTTACTCTCGTTCTCCCATGAGTGTCTAGGACTCGTGATGTCATAACCAACTGGATACAGAAGCAGATATGAGAACCTGGCTGCCTCCTACTGTGCCAAATAGTAAGAGATTAAGCATAAAAAAATGCCACCCTTGGGGGGCGCCTGGGTGGCTCAGGCGGTTAAGTATCTGTAGCTCAGGCATGATCTCTGGGTCCCAAGATCGAGTCGTGCATCAGGCTCTCTGCTCACCAGGGAGTCTGCTTCTCTCTCTCTCTTCCCCTCTACTCCTCCCCACTGCTCATTCTCTCTCTCTCTCTCAATAAATAAAATCTTTTTTTAAAAAAATGCCACTCTTCTCACTTAGTTTTTGTTTTGGAAAATACAATTTTTTTTCTCATCAAAATATGCCATTTAGGTAAACATGTCATGGGTTCATTATTTTTTAATGAATCAATAAAGGAAATGTTTAAATGTTTTCTCCATTTTAATTTCTAATATGATAAATATTGATAGGTAGGATCCTAAGCTCACAAAGGTTTGAGAAGCGTTGGCTGAGCAAGTGTCAGGACCAAGTTCCAGCCTTGGTACCCTGACCTCACAACCTGACCACTACATGAAACCGCCTCTCTCAATCAGTGGTATCATCTGGCAAGTTTCCTTAAAGGCTGTTTTCTTATATAGTTGAGAGTATACAAGAAATACAATTTGTATGCTGGACATTTCATTTAAAATGATGCCACTGACATTGACCCAGGCCCAAAGCCTCCAATGGACATGGGATGAAATGCACACTCCACCACAGCCTGTAGCCTTTCCGGATCCCACACCTGCCCACCTCTTCAGCTTCACTCAGTGCCTCTCCTCCCCCCTCCCTCTGCTCCACTGATTATCCTTCTCTAGGACCAGGCTCATTCCCACCTCAGGAGATTTGCACTTGCTATGCCCTTTACCTAGAATACTTTAACCTCAGAGTATTCATATGAAAGTTTCCTCTGAACACTTAGCTCACAGCTCCAATGTTACCTTCTCAAGGAGACTTTTTGACATTACCCCATTCTTTCTTAATAACAATTCTGAAATTATCTTGCTGATTTACTTCTTTATTACCTGCCTTTATCCCACTAGGATACAGTCTCCATGAAACAGAGACTTACTCACAACTGTAACTCCAGTGCCCAGAACAGTGTCAGCCAACAGTAGGTGCTCTATAAATATTTGTTGAATTATTTTACTCAACTCTTTGTAAATGTTACATATTTAACTTGCTACTAGATGTTGCCTTGAGGATGTGCCACAGCTCCTCAAACTCAGTATGTCCAGACCTGAACTCCTTCTCACACCCCTTTAACCAGGCCCTCTTCCTATGTTCCCTATATCAGTTTCTGACTCTGCTACACTCATCCCAGAACCCAAGCCAGAAATCTAACATTTCTCCCTCTCTCCAACACCCCACATCAAATTAATCGCCAAATCCCACTGCAATAACCATGCCAGATAGTTTCTGTTTCTGCCCAGGCCTTCTTTATCTTTGTGACTTTCCTCCTGATGTCCTCCCTGCCGGGATGCTAATCTTCTTACTCCTTACCTGCTTCACTATGATTGATCCTTGAAGGGTCAGCCCAGGCACAGAGCTTCCAGGAAGCCTTTCTGAGCCCTGCCCACTCCTACCCTCTAGGCTTGGGTTCTAGGCCACTCCTTGGTGGTCCCATGACATTCACACCTCACTGCTTCATAATTATCAACTTGCAATTATTTATGTGCTTGTTTCTAGCCCCATCCCACTAGGCTGCGAGCTCTTTGGGAGCAGATTATAGGATTTATTCATCTGTTGGGACCCAAGAACCCACCTCAGTGCCTGGCACATGGCAAGCATTCAACACAAGGATGCTGGGGTCCTAACCATAAGGGCACTGGAGTCAGAAGACAGAACTGTGTAAGATACTCAATCTCTCTGAGTCTTAGGTTCCTAGGTTATAAAGTGAGGATTTGAGGGAGGCCTTTAATGTTCAATGAAATGAATAAATGCCAGTACAGCAGCATCTGACAAACAGTGCTCAGTTAGTGAACACCTTTATTATGTATGGAAGGCAGGGAAGGAAGGAGAGAGGGTGGAAGAGGCAGGGGAAAAAAGGAGGGAAAGCGGGAGGAAGGAGCATGCAAGGATTCAAGCTTCAAGTGGTACATTTAACGGATAAAGAAAAAGGTATATTTCTCTACTAATAATTTTTATGAAAATGCAATTCTTTATTGCTACAGCTATTTATTTTTATAATAAGCTACTATATTAATGAAATAAATAGAAAATTAGAGAACAAGATTTAAGGAAAACTGAATATCTTGATATAGTTAAGCATTTTCCTCATGAAAACTTAATTATATCACTCACTCTTTACTTCTAGTTTTGCCTCAGGCTCTCCGAAAATGTGTTAACCTGAGTCATTCACCTTAAGAATAAAAAAACACTGGGGCGCCTGGGTGGCTCAGTTCGTTAAGCGTCTGCCTTCGGCTCAGGTCATGATCCCAGGGTCCTGGGATCGAGCCCTGCATCAGGCTCCCTGCTCAGTGGGGAGCCTGCTTCTCCCTCTCCCGCTCCCCTGCTTGTGTTCTGTCAAATAAATAAATAAAATCTTTAAAAAAATAAAATTTAAAAAAAAGAATAAAAAAACACATTCCTGGGTTATGTGCATTGGTTTGACATAGTTTAGAGGCTTTAGGGGCTGCCACAAACAAAGTCACAAGCAGTATTTCTTCTACAACAGACTTCTTCCTCCCCTTGTAAGAGGTCTCCAACTACTCAAATAGTTATCCTACTTCTCCTTAAGGCCCTCATATACCCTCAGAAAGTTTTTAAGGCCCCTTCTGGTGACTAGGACCAGCTGGGAGGGGCACACTAGCGCAGATGATGACCCACAAGGAACCTATCCCGGCTTCTCCCCTTCCTGGCATGCTCAAGCCCTAAACCGCCTACCTCCACCACCTCCATCTCAAACAAACATGCACCCACATGTAGGTTGACCAGATGCCCCAAAGAGATTGGAGGGGCAGAGGAAGGAGGGAAAATGATTTTTCTGGAGCCTCTGGTGTAGGAAGCATTCTGGCCTGAGACTAGACCAGTCAAATGGTGGCAGCACGCTGACTTTGGGTGACTCAAATGGTTTATATAAACAAAAGATCTCCAAAAAAGTATTTGTCCTAAGGCCCTTGTACTCCTAGGGGCAGCCATTACCCCCCCTACTTCCAAATTTTCTTTTCCCATCTCCAATATTCTGAATAAAAGAGAAAAGTCATGCTCCTACGAGATACCACTCATCTGTTTGGAACTGTGTAAGTATCTCTTCACAGATCAGAAAAAAAGGAAGAGAAGAGTTCCCCATTTTTCCAACTTTACTGTTTTACTATTTAAGGAAAGCTCCTCCTCGCTCACTTCTTTGTGGGAGCAATTTATCAACCTTATCAACCCTTTTAGATAGAGTAAAAATACTCCAAATACAAATTACAATCTAACAGCTTGAGGAACACACAATCTATGATTTATAGAATACCACGTTTAAATAGACCTTAAGACTTAAACAGTTACAAAGGGCTTTCCACTCTGAGACCATTGGCTTAGCTCCTTATTCAAATGACAAGATGGACTACCCCTTTGGAGACACGTATCACCCCCCCCCCTTTACTGCATGTTGTAGCAAAAAACTATATAGTGATATTTTTCTTTTTGGCCTTAAAAAACATTTGTCATTTAAAGAAAACACATTGTGGAATAAATATGAGGTGCTCAGTCTCAGCACATCTGTTCCTGATTTGTGTAATTAACAGAAACCCACTAGCAGGAGCCAGGAGGAATGGCCCCTGCCTGAGCACCCACCTCTCCCTGGGTTTTCCATAGAGCACATCTGGAAGGCAAGGGGGAGAGGAACCAACCATGCCATGTTGAGAAGGACTCACAGGTAACCACATCCAAGAAGTCATCAAAGCCTAGAGATTAGTCGCACTCTTTCAGGTCACTTTCCAAATTTTTCGTTGCGAGTTTTCTTATATTGTTTGACAGAACTAAAGTTTTTCTGGACTTGACAAGATAATTGTTTCCATATCACAGAATTAAAAAAAAAAAAATACACAGCCCTGTATCTCACTGACAATGATAAATTGTCATCAGATAATATCACCCCCCAAGTACACAGTGCCAGTAGTTATATAGTTTCAAACATGAATTTCCTAAATAGGGCTTCAACCAATGGTGGGTTGTTTTTTGGTTTTTGGTTTTATTTTGGTTTTTTTTTTTTTTTTTTTGGTTCTGTCCCCGGTGGGGGACAGTTCATATTTATTAAAAATCCTGAGGTTATAGGGTGCTTTTAAAGTAAGTTACTCATACAAATAGTGCACACAAGCCCACAGTGGATTCCATGAAAATCACGCAGGCTTTGATAACAGATTGGGATAAGGCATGACCTCAAAAAGGGTCCATGATTCAGTTTAGAGACTCCTCTGACCTTTATCCAAACCCCTCTGGTCCAGAAATTTTGTTGGAAATCTTACCAGGACAGATCATATTTAAATTCTTAGTGGCAGTTTGGTAGGAGTGTTTGCTGGCCAAAAAAAATGGCTTCAAGCTTCCAGATGATTCCAGGAGACAGTCTGCCCTTTCTAAGGACCTAATCTGTGGGAACCCCCACCCCCCAAGACATTAGCTCTCTCTCAGTAAGACTTTATTTTCTCCTCATAGTCCTATTGTACCAAGTGTTGTGGGATGTTTCTCCTTTAGATACCAAATAAAGCAAACACTTGCCTGATTAGGGGTTGGGTGAAAACTTTTTTTTTTTTTTTTTTAAGGAAGATATAGCCATTCTCTCTTCCAAGTCTGTGACAACTGCAGTGGCCAATTATCAAGCAGAGTAGAGGGAGCAATGAAGAGAGAGTCAGAAAACGTGGGTTCCAGTCCCAGCCTTGCACACCACTGATCCTCAGATCTTGCAGGACTCAGGCTCCTCCTCTGTAAGAGGGGCTGGACTCAATATCTCTGACATTCCCTGACAGAGCGAAGATTCCAGATTTCGACAAAACGTATACTTTTTGTTCTGTGTCCCAGCTGTTTCTCCAAGAAAGTCCACCCAGCAAAGCAAGTGAAAGGGATATTGTCCCTCCCAAGGGGATTCTTTCCCCATGTGTCCCAAAGCAACCACAACAGAGGTTAGCGCCCTGAAATTAACCGGGAGAAGGTCCACAAACCAAGTACAACCCAGCCTGGATTACCTCATCATTCATCTGAGATGTCCTAAAGCCATCACCATCTGACAGGCAATGAATGGTTCCACCCCCCAGCCCCTTGGAGCATCACACACCATAGCTGGATTGGCTTGCACATCTGCCCCAGCCCACCTACCAGGATGGGGCATTGACGGGAATCTCCTGGAGCTATCATCAGAGAATAAGAGTCTGCATAAAATTTACCAGGCCCCCAGAGACAGGCCAAGGTAGTAAAGATATAGCACATGTCACTTCATTAAGAAATTAAACTGATGTTTTTAAAAGTCAACATTGTGTCTAAGAAAGCACAATCTGTTTACATTTTATCAGATATTTTCAGCTGCAGAGTGGATTATTTCAAAGCAATCTGTTGAGAGGTGCAGGAAAGAAGTATCAAAGTGCTATGAATCATGCTGGGATTAGACAGGGTTGGCCCCAAGACACGGCTCATCCATGACAAATTTAATTCAAAAAAACTCTTGATGGAAAAAATCCTTATTTTCTACCAAAGGTGACTACTCAACACCAGTTTCACATTTATGAAAACAAAATCGTTTCCAGACTGTAAGTTCCCTGAAGGCAGGAACTGCATCCCTTTGGTTCATTCTGGTGTCCTTGGAGAGCACTTGGCCCTAAACTGGCCCTCAGTTTATTCTTGTTAAATGAACGAGAATTCAAAGACTCTAGGTTGTGTGTCAGAGGATGTTTGTGTGAGTCTCACTCCTGTCAAGATTGGACAGACAAGTGATTGGGGATCAGGCCTGCTAAGGAAGGGCCTCAAAACACATGTTTATTCCTGAATCTGCCAGGCTCTAGAGTTTTTATTACTACTGGCTGCATTTCTCTGTGGAGCATTCAGTTCCACTGAAGCAACTTAGGGGAGGGATGGCAGGGGTAGAAAGACCTCAGATGGCCTACTTCCATTAACAGACTGGAACTAAGTGGTTATTCAATGGGCTTTAAGAGCTACGAAAGCCCAGTTACCCAACACATGGCTTTGAAGGCCAATGCCAGCTAAATAATTTCAATGGGGGGTGAGGGGAAAAAAAGCATCACTGCAAAAATGTCCCTTATTCAAAAATTCTCATAATCTGTAGACTAGTGTCTCTCCCAAATATGCTGTTTTCTTTTCAGTTGCCTCATTTATAACATACTGTCTTTGGGAAAAAAAGGGCTAAGAAAAAAAGGCAAAGGATTTTTCAGTTACACTTGTTACTAATCAGGACCTTCTAGCGAAAGACAGAATGGAAAAGAGATGACAATCCCTACCATTTCAAGATCCACATCCACGTTACCCTCACAGCCAGTCCCTGGATTACTAGCACACCAGGGCACACTCATGGGGGTGGGGCTGGGAAACACCAGAGTCTCCACCGTCAGAGTGGTGTAACACCTGTTCTGTAAGATATGTCTTGCTGTACACAATACTGTTAAGTAAGACCTCCCTGCTGCCAAGGCCACGCAGTTTTTTAAAAAGGTTTCTGAATGAGTTGGTTTTTTTTTTTTTATTATGTTCAGTTAGCCACTGTATAGTACATCATTAGTTTTTGATGTAGTGTTCAGTGATTCATAGGTGCATATAACACCCAGTGCTCACAATACGTGCCCTCCTTAGTACTCATTACCCTGTTACTCCATCCCTCCACACGCCCTCCCCTCTGAAGCCTCAGTTTGTTTGCCAGGGTCCACAGTCTCTCATGGTTTGTCTTCCTCTCTGATTTCTCCCCCTTCAGATTTCCCTCCCTTCCCCTATGGTCCTCCGTGCTATTGCTTATGTTCCACATATGAGTGAAACCATATGATAATTGTCTTTCTCTGCTTGACTTACTTCACTTAGCATGATCCCCTCCAGTTCCATCCATACCGATGCAAATGGTGGGTATTCATCCTTTCTGACGGCTAAGGAATATTCCACTGTATACATGAACCTTTATCCATTCATCTGTTGAAGGGCATCTCAGCTCCTTCCACAGTTTGGCTATTGTGGACATTGCTGCTATAAACATTGGGGTGCATGTGCCTCTTCTTTTCACTACATCTGTGTCTTTGGGGTAAATACCTAGTAGTGCAATTGCTGGGTTGTAGGGTAGCTCTATTTTTAACATCTTGAGGAATCTCCATACTGTTTTCCAGAGTGGCTGTACCAGCTTGCATTCCCACCAACAGTGTAGGAGGGTTCCCCTTTCTCCACATCCTTGCCAACATTTGTTGTTTCCTGTTTTATTAATTTTTGCCATTCTAACTGGTGTAAGGTGGTCTCTCATTGTGGTTTTGATTTCTATTTCCCTGAAGGCTAGTGATGTTGAGCATTTTTTTCATGTGTCAGCCATTTGTATGTCTTCTTTGGATAAGTGTCTTTTCATGTCTTCTGCCCATTTTTTGACTGGGTTATTTTTTTGAGTGTTGAGTTTGAGAAGTTCTTTATAGATCTTGGATATCAGCCCTTTATCTGTAATGTCATTTTCAAGTATCTTTTCCCATTCCATGGGTTGCCTCTTAGTTTTGTTGACTGTTTCCTTTGCTGTGCAGAAGCTTTTTATCTTGATAAAAAGCAGAAGCTTTTAATCTTTTATCAAGATAAAAGTTCTTTATCTTGATCTTTAGCTTGTTCATTTTTGATTTTGCTTCACTAGCCTTTGGAGATGTATCTTGAAAGAAGTTGCTGTGGCCAATGTCAAAGAGGTTACTGCCTATGTTCTCTTTTAGGATTTTGATGGATTCCTGTGTCACATTGAGGTCTTTCATCCATTTTATCTTTGTGTATGGTGTAAGAGAATGGTCCGGTTTCATTCTTCTATATGTAGCTGTCCAATTTTCCCAGTACCACTTATTGAAGAGACTGTTTTTTTTCCATTGCATATTTTTTCCTGATTTGTCAAAGATTAGTTGACCATAGAGTTGAGGTACATTTCTGGAGTCTCTATTCTGTTCCATTGGTCTATGTGTCTGTTTTTGTGCCAATATCATGCTGTCTTGGTGATCACAGCTTTGTAATATAGCTTGAAGTCAGGCAACGTGATGCCCTAGCTTTGTTTTTCTTTTTCAACATTCCCTTGGCAATTCGGGGTCTTTTCTGATTCCATACAAATTTTAGGACTGTTTGTTCCAGCTCCTTGAAAAATGCCAATGGTATTTTAATAGGGATGGCACTGAAAGTGTAGATTGCTCTGGGCAGCATAGACATTTTAACAATGTTTATTCTTCCAATCCATGAGCATGGAATGTTTTTCCATCTTTTTGTGTCTTTCTCAATTTCTTTCATAAGTGTTCTGTAGTTTCTAGAGTATAGTCCTTTACCTCTTTGGTTAGGTTTATTTCTAGGTATCTTATGGTTTTTGTTGCTATTGTAAATGGGATCGATTCCTTAATTTCTCTTTCTACAGTTACATTGTTAGTGTATAGAAAAGCAACTGATTTCTGGGCATTGATTTTGTATCTTGCCACATTGCTGAATTGCTGTATGAGTTCTACTAATTTGGGGGTGGAGTCTTTTGGGTTTTCCACGGAAAGTATCATGTCATCTGCGAAGAGAGGGTTTGACTTCTTCTTTGCCAATTTGGATGCCTTTTATTTCTTTTTGTGGTCTGATTGCTGATGCTAGAACTTCTAGCACTATGTTGAACAACAGTGGTGAGAGTGGGCACCCCTGTCATGTTCCTGACCTTAAGGGAAAAGGTCTCAGTTTTTCCCCATTGAGAATGATATTCACTGTGGGCTTTTCATAGATGATTTTTATGATATTGAGGAATGTTCCCTCTATCCCTATACTCTGAAGAGTTTTAATCAGGAACGGATGTTGTATTTTGTCAAATGCTTTTCTGCATCAATTGAGAGGATCGTATGGTTCTGAATGAGCTGGTTTTAAATGGAATTGTAGAAATTAAAATGAGATTTCAAATTCAGCTAATCTTTAGGTCATTTGGAAAGAGTTCAGGTAGGAGGGGAGGGTTTTCCTCCTGCTCCTCTACAGTCTCACACCCTTACACAAATCAGCCCTAAATCCCTGCAGGGTAGGGAGAGTTCACACCTTCAGACTTCCACTCAATTTTGAAAATATCCATAGGCTCACTTGAGATTTATTGAGCCCCTGAAGTCATCCCAGATCCTCACACATTTCTCCTTTTCCCATGTTCTCATGTTAACTTCCATTACAGTCTTCTATTGGACCTATTTATCCATTTCTTCACTTCCTGGATGAGAAAATGAGTTCCAAGTGGGTAGGACACTTGACCTATTTGACCTATTCATCATTCTGTTTTCTCTTCCCAAGATGGTAAACAAGTATTCCTATTAGCAATTTGACAATCTTTTGCGACTCACAGATATGGGCAAGGAATGAATTAATCAACTTAAAATATCGACAACTTAAATGTTCATACAATCAGAAAAGTGAAATAATTTATAATAAATCCATATTTCAGAATGCCATTAAGAAAAATAACATTTTTTAAAGAATGTAAAACCAGAGGTGTTTCTCAAAATGTAGTGTTTTTTTTTTGAAAAAAGAAAGATAAAAAGAGTATGGTCTCCAATATATAAAAGGTGATACATATTCACACATAATTATTTTTGTAATCAGGAAAAAACTGAGGATATTGGAAAAGACTACAGAAATTGAAATGTAAACTCCCCACTTTAGCATAGGAAAAAAGGCTGTTTTGTCCCCTGGACTAGAGTTAATTTAAAAAACAGAAGTTTTTGAAAGAGAGAAACATATAAATAGCTTATTCCTATGGGGATAGTATTTTTAGCATCATTTTGTCCTTCCTACATCTTCCTGCTTCCAAAACACTGGAAGCAGGGTGATGTCAGATTTTGCAACTGTTGCTGTAGAGACCGCTATTCCAGAATTTCCCAAAATGGATTCTGTATGGCATCTGTTCTAAGGACATTATGCATGTTGCTTGGAAAAGTGGGGTTCCATGCCAAATGAGTTTGGGTAATAATACCAAATCTCATTGACTCTAACACACTATTTATTCTGACATCATTATTGTTGCCAAGATTAGACCACATGGGGAATCTAACATTCTCATAAAACTAAGGCAGCAAAGGGCTGAATCCTTAGTGTAAAAGTAAAGGAAGAACAAATCTTCGTGCTCAGAGGGACCACCTATGTGAACCGTGGCACTAGCTCAAAGGAAGAGACAAAAAATTTCTCCTGAAAATTTGGACCATAAATGGTATTCACCAGAGTTTGCAATTCAAAGTCAAAAAAATCCTGGAACAGAAAAAGAGGTCTCAGTCAGAAAACTGGCAGAAGCCACAGAAATGCTCTCTGAAAAAAAAAAAAAAAAGTGACTTCAGGAGTGATGTCATCAAGATGGCAATGCAGGTCATCCGCAGCTTCAGTCAGCCTCACAAGAATACCAACAAGCAACTACCTACAGACTGGACACCATTGTGAAAATCCCAGAACCAGGACCTGAAGCTAAAGCACAGAGACTGAGAAGGACCACACTAGAAGGGCAAGAGGAGTAGCTCCACTCTGACCATATCCCCCTCCCCAAGGCCGGCATAGTGCCTCACCAAGGTGGCCCCTTGGGCCTGAGGTTTCTCCAGTGAGAAAAGGAGAACCCAACCAAGGTAGACATCCAGCTCTTCCAGCATTGCAGGATACTTCCCAGGAGCCCTACTCAGGTCTTATCTCATGGGGATCACTGGGGGAATCTGCAGGGCTCAACCACTGAGGATCAGATGGAGATGGAGATAGGAGGAGAGGCATACAGCAACCAGCACTCAGATCTTAATGGACCTCACTCCAACTTGCAGCAGCACTGGAGCAGAGATCCCTACTGGGGGTTCTGCCAATCTGCAGAGACAAGTCAGTGGTTATGTCTAGTTGGGGAGCTTGGTTGGGAGTTCTGCCTGATTCGGGTACCCAGCCAAAGAGCTGTATTTACCATGGAGCCCATTCTATGATCCTACCTAGGCAGGGAAGAAAATTCACAGCTCCACCCAACTGCTGAGTACAGCCTCCAACCCCACCCAACCAGAGATCCCAGGTAGCCACAGAGCCCATCCTACAGGCCTGTTATGCTGGAACCCAAACCAGCAGCCCTGCCTTACAGTTAAAGTATAGCTTCTGGCCCCACAAAACCAGGGGCCCTGAAGAGTGCCCCTGGGCAGCCTCAAAGCCCAGTCTATGGTACCACCCATCCAGGAAACCAAGCCTACAGCCCCACCCTGCAGCAGAGTTCAGCCTACAGAACTGCCAATTGTGAAACATAGCCTGCAGCCCCATCCTTCCAGGGATCCCAGCCAGCAACCCCACCCAATCATGGAGTATAGCCTGTAGTCCTACTTGATGAGAGAGCCCAGACAGTGACCCAGCCCAACCTTAGGGGCATACGTATGGTCCTGCCTGATCACAGTGCATAGGCTGAGGCCCCACCCAATCACAAAGCCCTGACTATGACCCTGCATGAACACAAAGTCTAGCCAGTAGCACCATCTGGTCAGGGAGCACAGCCTGAGACCTTATTCAACCATGAGCAATTGCAGATCCTAGTCCATAGCCCTGCCCAATCAGAGCCCACCCAGATTCAGTCCCTCTGACCTCAGAGCACAAGCAATGGCTTTGCCTAACTAGAGACCCTGTAGGAAGCCCTGCCTGCCCACAGATGTTGCCACCTGACCCATCCAGTACTCCAATGGAGCTGAGCTGTCTTTCCCTGCTGAAGCAAACCTGTTAAGTCTGGAAGTAGACACCACTTACTCAAATGTGCAGATACCAACTCAAAGAATCAAGGGTCATGAAGAATCAGATAAAATAACACTACCAAAGGAAATGAATAAGGTGGCAGTAATTGAATATAAAGAAATGGAGATCTATGGACTAACAAAAAAATTCAGAATAATCCTCTTAAAGGTCAGCGAACTACAAGAACACACAATTAAATGAAATTAGGAAAACAATGTATGAACAAAATGAGAAGTTCAACAAAGAAATAGAAATTATCAAAACAAAGAGAAATCCTAGCCTGAAGAATATAGACTCACCTAAAGAATTTAATATAGGGCATCAGTAACAGACTCAACCAAGCAGGAGAATGAATTAGTGAACCAGAACATGGATCATTTCAAATTTTCCAGTCAAATTCATAGAAAGAGAAAGTAGAATAGTGCTTTCCAGTGGCTGGAGGAAGGGAAAAATGGGAAGTTGTTTTTCAATGGGTATAGAGTGTCAGTTTTACAAGATGAAAAAGTTCTGGAGATCCATTGCACAACAATGTGAATGTACTTAACACCACTGAATTGTACACTTAAAAATGGTTAGGACATTAAACTTTATGTTATGTGTCTTTAGCCACAATTAAATTTTTTAAGAAGTATTTTTAAAATAGCTGATATAGACCATGATTATAAAACCTACTTCGTATGGTTATTGTAAATATTGAGCTAATACATGCAAAACATTTAGACAATGCCTGGCACATAGTAAGTGCTACGTAAGTGTGAGCTATAATTGCAGTTTGTTTTATCCCTACTCGGTGCCAACAATACAATGGTTTCACCTAGAAGATGACACCGTAACATTGATGCCATTACGTGGGCATTGTCACTGACTTACTGCCTTTTCCTCTCCAACAGAAGATGACAAATTACTACTTGCCACTTTCCTGACAAGCTTATATACTTCTCTGACGATTCTGGAAATAGAACCTTAAATTCTCCACAGAATGGATAGCTCATAAAATTTGTGAGATTACACTTCACTAAGAATGCATCCCTTACACATCCTTTACCATGCCAAGCCCCAGCAAGAACCATAGTCTGACACATACCATGGGCTTAATAAATATTCATCCAATGAATGAAAATCTTAAATAGTGGGACCAAGGGATCCTGTTCAGTAAGTATAAGCCAGGATCCCAATTTGATCAAATCATCATAAAAATTAGGGCAAAAAGGATAACAGTCCTGGACTCCTCCTCAATAGCTCAATTGGTTTTATGTGGTGATTGCTCTTCTGCCTAAAGAGGATTTGCCCTGCCCTATTTAAATCAACCATGACTCAAGTAAAACAAAATAAAACTGGAAACTTGACTACTGTCAGTCCTGAATGGCCCTCTGTGTTTTTTCCTGTGCTGGTGAGTTGGGCTAGAAATCCACTCTATATTTTTCCTATAATGAAGCAATATATGAACAATTAAGAAGTACATCATTTGTGGTCCAATTAACTACCATATTAAAACAATATAACACATACAAAAAACATCACTCTGCATTCTGAAATCAATGCCATGATCACACTGAGATCTTAAGGCACAAGCCCCTTTCCCACAGTGCTGGTCAGGCTGTACACATGTACACAGACCAGATGTGGAGCCTGCAGAGACAGCCCCGGGTGTAGGTACAGTCAACGACAACCTGCAGGAGTGACTGTAGGCATATATGAATGACTCTCCTTGTTACATCTGCCTCAAGCACAAGAAAGGGTTCTAGGAACACCCAACAACATGAAAATGCCCAGATGCTTCTATATGCCAGATGTTATTCAAGATTATGGACGATGATTCAGGTGTGCTTTCTTTCCTCAAGGAGCTTACGGTTAAGCTAGATAAAATAGACTAGGCAAATTGGGAAAAGCAATCCTCTACCCTGAAACAGACACCCCTTTTTCTCTTGACCCTGTATTAGTGCATGTATTAGCCTCAGGGGCTATGGCTTTGGTAGGATGGGTAAAGAGATTCTAAGCCCTCTGGAAAAATTCTATTTTGGGGAATAAGCTGTTTGCTTAACTGCCCACTCTGCCTCAGGAAAGATGAACAGAGTCTAGCATGGACTAAACAAAAAGCAGACTGGAGTTCATTCTGGACTCTGGGTTCAAGGAAACATTGGATTTTCTTCTATATTGGCCAACCCTGTGGCTCTCAAAGTATGGTCACCCACCAGCAACATCAGCATCTCCCAGTGAACTTGCTAGAAATGCAAATTCTTGGGCTCTATCTCAGACTTACTGAATCAGAAACTCAGGTGGGCCCAAGGATCTGGGCTTCAAAAGCCCTCCAGGTGATTCCCATTCACATTAAAGCTTGAGAGCCGCTAGTCCATCCCAACTCACCAGCACAGGAAACAACACAGAGGGCCAGTCAGGACTGACAGTAGTCTAGTAAAGATGGTGCAACAAACTAGAGATTTCAGTGTAATAAGTGAAGGGAAGGAGGGAGGAAGGAAGGGAGGGACAAAGCTAAGTTGAACCAAACGTTTAAGAAACCGAATCATAGACTGGTGGCATGTCTTACAACTAGATTTAAGCATCAGGTACTCATGTCTTTGGAATAATCATTGTTCTCCCATGCTGTTCTCTCTTAAAAGGTAAATACTGGTGAGAGGATTGGAAAGCTAGTTGCTTAACATCTGATTCTGACCAGTTTTATCAGATCTTGAAAGCAGAGCAGAAAATCACCTAAATATAAAGGTTAGAAGTCACTGAATATTAGTTTACAACTTCACAGTTTAACAAAGAAAACTTTGGCAGTAAACCTGCTATCCAAGCTCTGTGTGTCTGTAAATACAAATCATTGACCACTCTTCTGTGTCCTAAGAGATCTAAATGAGGGTATAGGCCTCCCTTCATAGTTCTGTGATTTTTCAAAAGCTCCAAACCTTTGCACTATGAAAACTGCGGCTCTTGGAAGGACTGCTTAGTGAATAGCCTTGCTTCATTTTTATGTGGAGGAAAAGTCCCCAGCCTAGGAAGGCACAGGCCACATTCTCACATTTGTTTGTATTGGACAAGGTGAGATTACGAGCAGGTAAGTCCCACCTCAGCCTTCTCTGAAGTAGTGCTAAGAATACATCTTTCTGAGAAACTAAAATCAAGACTTTTGCTTTACTTCAATGTCTGGAGATTACAAAATATATGAACAAAAATATCAACATAGTCTGCTTTTAGTTCTGGGGCATGTTATTCTTAAAAGAGAACATTAGGAATGGATATAGGTGTGCCTCATTTTAAGAAATCTCAACATCAGCTGGGAAGATGGCAGAGTAGGACGACCATGGGCTCACCTCTTGCCATGTGGCCGCCTAGAGAGCACCCACGTCGGCAGAAATAACCCAGAAAGCAGCCCGAAAAATGGCAGAACAGACTCTCTGCAGCCCAGCATAGACAAGAGACCACAGCGAAGCAGATCCTCCCCCTCCGATCACTCTTGGCAAGATCCCATCAAAGGAGCACCATAAGCCTGGCAGTGTGCATGCAGCCCAGACAAGGGTCAGCACCACTCCCAAGTGAGTCCTGCTCCAGGGAGAGGGCAAGATAACCACACACACCAGTCTGTGACCCCAGCAGTGGGCTGGGGGCAGGCAGCTGGTCTGACTGCAGGCCCCACCCACCAACAAAAGCTTCTCAGGGGACTACACAGGGAAAGTGCCCTGCAGTTTGGTGCTACTTCATCTGTGGCAAACGCCTGGTCTGACTCAACTCAAGCCCAAGGCAGCCCCGGACTGGACCAATAACACCATGGCACCAGACTCTGCCCACAACAGGCAGAGAGCCATCACACACTGGACTGAAGGCAAATACATCCCAGCCACAATGGTAGGACACCCCTGGAGCAACACACATAGGAGACACCCCCCGAAGCACCATTTTCTGGGCAACAGGAGACATTGTGTTGCAGGACCTCTTCTTCATAAAGTCACTACTTTCAAGTGCGGGAGACATAGCTGACTTTCCTAACACAGAGAAACAGACACGGCAACAGACAGAATGAGGAGACAGAGGAATATGTCCCAAATGAAAGAGTGGAACAAAATCAGAACAGGAGACCTAAGCAAAATGGAGATAAATAATATGTCTGATAGAGAATTTAAAGTAATGCTCATAAAGATACTCGCTAGAGTTGAGAAAGGAGTGCAGAACCTCCATGAGATCCTCCACCAAGAGATAGGAGACATAAAAAAGAACCAATTAGAGCTATTAGACTCACTAAATGGAAATAAAAATAGACCTGGAATAAATAGCAAACAAGAGGAAGTAGAAGAACAGATCAGCCACCCGGAGGACAGAGTAATAGAAAGTAATCAAGCTGAGCAGATGAGAGGGGAAAAAATATGCAAAATGAGAATAGACCCAGGGAACTCAGCAACACTGTCAAGCATAACAGCCTCATGATAGGGATCCCAGAAGGAGAAGAACGAGAAAAGGGGGCAGAAGATTTGTCTGAAGAAATAATAGCTGAAAACTTCCTGAATTTGGGGAAGGAAAAAGAAATCCAGATCCAGGAGGCACAGAGAGCCCCCAACAAAACCAACCCAAAGAGGTCTGCACCAAGACACAAAGTAAATAAGATGGCCCAAAGTAGTGATAACGAGAGAATTTTAAAAGCAGCAAGAGAAAAGAAAGCAGTGACATACAAGGCAAACCCCATAAGGCTATTAGTGGGTTTTTCAGCAGAAACTCTCCAGGCCAGAAGAGAGTGGCATAATCAATTCCAACTGCTAAAAGGAAAATATCTACAGCCAAAATACTTTATCCAGCAAGGCTTTCATTTAGAATAGAAGGAGAGATCGAGTTTCCCAGAAAAACAGAAGTTAAAAGCAAAACCAGCCACATCTCTGTCACACATGATGCCATCGGCCTGTGGGTCCCAAATTCACAGTCCAGCCACCCTCCTGCCCAAGTCAGCATGCACGGCCTGCCACCTGCTCAATGCCAAGTCAACATGCCTTCACCTCAGATTGCCAAGGGCTCAATTGACACTCTTCCCCTCAAATTCCAGCCCCTGTGCCCAAGTTTGTGCACAAAAGTGGGCATAATTATAACAGCAAAATGAAGCAACCCAAACAGTAACACTATTTCTGTGGAATATAGAGTGGATAAAAGGAGTGTGCTAGGCTGAGATCATCTCCAACAAGCACATCAAAGAACAATACACACAGCATTATTCTGGTTAGTGTAAAAAAAAAAAAAATACCTTGGAAGAATAAAACAAGATGAAATCAAGAGAGGGAGACAAACCATAAAAGACTCTTAAGCATAGGAAAGAAACTGAGGTTTGCTGGAGGGGAGGTGGGGTGGGGAATGGGGTAACTGGGGAATCAGCATGAAGGAAGGCACGTGATGGAATGAGCACTGGGTGTTGTATGCAACTGATGTATCACTGAACTCTAACTCTGAAACTAATAATATGCTATATGTTAATTAATTGAATTTAAATTAAAAAAAGGAAACCCATAAAAAAAGAAATCTCAACCTCTCAGATAAAGGGAAAAACACACAAAATCTATATTCATTACAAAAATGATTCACTGATCTCCCTAGGCACATTTAAAATAACACAAAACGTTACAATTTAATCCATACTCCATTGTTCTGGAATAAAATGACTGAAAAAAATAGCTTTATGCATATCATTGAAACCAATGATTAAATCCAAGAGGAAGGAAGAACAGTTGAAGAAATCTCTCATGAGAGTTATGGTTACAATGTCATTCTCTCTCTCTCTCTCTCTTTTTTTTTTACTCATAAGTATATTCAGATGCTATTGGCCTGATGTTTCACAGTTGATACCCAGGGTCAAAACTTTCCTGGTATCCAAGATATGGGGTGAAATAACTATCTTTTAAAATGGATATGAGTAGATAGAAAAATAGAATCCTAACTTAGGAATTGTTAACTTTTCTTCCTTGTTACCAACATTATCTATTGTATCACCATTATCTATTTTATCAATTTTTATCTGTTGAAATGCTGTCAAAACAGCCTTGATGTCAGGGTATCAATTATTTCTCCCTAATTTAAAACATATTTACTCTCAGTCCATATGCAGTCAGTGTGTTGGGTGAGTGACCATCTTCCCTGAGATACATCAACATTTCTTGTTAGTGTTTCTTAGGCTTCTATTCTAATGAAAGCTCCACACCAAGCTTATCTGTCATCATACCAAAATATTTCAATAAAAATTTAAAAACACACAGGATGGAGATTCATTGGTTACCTATATATAAATAAAAATAAATAAAATTGCAGCTATATGTATATTCTTTTTGTGTTTCAAGCTCAAGTCAACTATAAGGTACATAACTGTCATACTGTGATCTGTATGAGACATATAAAAATGCTATTTATTAATAAGGAGCTATGAAGAATAGTCATCTGCAATTCAGGGGGATCTAATAAAAGAAAGAAAAGCGCTTTTTTACCAACCTGGGCTGAGAAACCACAGAAGAAACCAAACCAGAAATGCACAAGTGTGAATGCAAAATTCTTATAGAAGAAATAGCATAAGAATTTGCACATTCGGAAATAGGACCACCTTCCATGAACAAGGAGAAGCCTTTGGAGGTATCTAAATTGTGCAAATGAATAGTCACTGGCTAAGACTGCCTGCAGTCCTTCCTGGCCGCTGATGCCAATGCCAATGTGAGCACCTACAAAGGAAGAGAGGAATGCTTTCATTCCGTAAATAAAGATACAATCACTTTTAAGTCATTATTTATCTGTAGAAATCTTATCACTATAGCATTTATAATTTTTTGCATATATTATCTTATGAAACACCACAAGTTAGATATTTATCCTAGTTTTCCAAAAGAGAAAACTAGCCCGAGAATTTTAGTAATTTGCATAAGGTTTTACGATCTGTAAGTGGCAAAGCTGGGATTAACCCCAAATGTCGGGACTGTGGATCCATTGTTCATTCCTTACACCATAGCTAGCTACAGTATAAGGTGATCAATATCCTTTTCTAGTCTAAAAATACACAGATGATTTAATTAAAGACAAAGGTTTTTCTATGAATGCTAATGATGCCAAATGTATTAGACCCAGGAAGTATTCATTTTAGAACCAGTGGTAAAATTAAAATTCCAGTGTAATCTCCATTACATCTTGCCAAATGCTAAACCCGAGGACTCCAGGTCTACAGCAGACCCTACTGAGTGAATATTCTCTTACTTTTGATCATGCTGACATCATTGGCTCCATCGCCTATGGCCAAAGTGACAGCATTCCTATAGTTCTTCACCAGCTCTACTACTTGGGCTTTCTGCAGCGGGGTGACTCGGCAGCAAACCACAGTCTTACACATGCAGGCGAGTTCTAGGAGATCATTCTTGACATCACTTTCTAGGGCATGGGCCTATGTTATTAAAAAGAAAAAAAAATCCAGATTAGAACAAGACCTAATCAATGAGAGGTGTCATTTGGGAGGCAGATTTCTTGTTTCTTGACTGATTTCTTTTCTCAACAGTTTAATTCATTTCAACAAGTCATTGTTGACCCAGAGTCACATAAACAACTAACTAAAGAAATGAGCACTAAACTCCTACTAAGTGCCAAGGAATTTTAGAATAAAAATTAAAAGACACAGGGCCCTTGTGTGTCCTCCTTGACATATTATCATGCTGCGTGGGTGAGATATAATTCAATGCCAGAAAAGTTCCAGAATCCACTAAAATAAAGAAAAGCAAAAGACAGAACCTGTCCACCATCTCACCAAGTTTAGAATGAACTACAAAATGATGGGGACTTCTTTGTTCCACGTGATGTAACTTTTGTTTCCTTTGCATTGTTGTTTTGTATATTTAGTGTTTGTTGTTGTGGTTGTTAATGGTGGGGCAAATGAAAAGCAGATGATCTGGAGATTAGCCCTTGAAAAACAAAGTGATTGAAATTGAGACAGGCCTGTGCAAAAGGGGGGCTTGCATGCAACCTACATCTCAGTCAGGGTTCCCAACCAATTCCAGCCTTGTTCCTCTCCAAATACACACAACCTTTATATATGCCAAGAAATGACTGAAAAAGAGAGCATAATCCTTTGCAGTTAACTGTGCAATATGTTTTCTAGAAAACATCTCACTGTACATTATTAAATAAACACATTAAAAGGAAATAGGAATCCACCTAAACTTTGAGTCATCAGTGTCTCTGAATGAATCTCTAGCAAGATATTCACAGCCCATCATAATCTGGCCCCTATATTCCTTTTGAGTTCTGTCTTCTACTACCACCTTTAAGTTTACTCTGTACTCTCATCATGCCAAATTGTTTGTTTCCATAATGTGATAGGTTCTTTCTTGACTCTGCCTTTGTACTTGCTCCTTCTGTGCCTGGAAACACCACTTCCTTCAGGAAGTCTTCCCTGACTTTCACACAAGAAACTAAATGTGTCTGCCTCTATACTCTGAAAGCTCTGTGTTCATTCCTCTATTATATAGTATTGTCATACCACTTGAGATTAGCTCTCCCACTAGACGGCAATCCCTAAAACAAGAACCGTGTTCTAGTCATATCCTTACCCTCAGGCTCCAACATCTTGACCTGGGCATGTAATAAATGTTAATGGTATCAATGAAAGGATGGGTGAATGAGTATACAACATGACTCTGATGTAGAAAATTCTTACATCAAGGCCTGTGATTCCTAGGGGAAACAGTGAGTTAGCTTTCTCAAATATAATTGCCCTTTCTGAAAGAGAAAGTATGTAACTGGTTGTCTTGCTTAGAATGGTCCCCTTTTCTCTCTTTTTCTTCCTTATCATCAACAAGTGAAAACCTAGACTCAGATTCTGATAAAGAAGGACCCAATTACATTCTACAAAGCATTGAGATTTGAAGCAAACTGGAATCATGATTTGCTTAAAAAAAAAAAACAAAAAAAAACTTCTGACCATAGCAGCAGAACTGTGGTCAATTTTCCTTAAATGAAAAATGACATTTCATGGTTTCATAAACTTCAGGCTTTGAAGCTGAAAGGGCTCTTGAAGAGCATCAGTCTTAGCTCTTTCTTTCAACAGATTTAGAGACAAAGAAAAAATAGCATACATTATCACCTGAGTACTCTAACTCACCACACACTGGCTTCTTTGAGACTGAGGGAAAGTCAAAGCACAACTCATTAGGAAACTTTCCATATTCTAGTCCCTGGGCAGTTCAGCTTGGAGGCCACCAGCTTTAAGTCCCAGTTGACAGGCTTATAATTTTCAGTTGCTGCTCATTTGTGCAAAGGAGAAATTCGTGTCATCTGGACAAACTTTCGACTGAGCTTGGCCTGCAGCTGAGCTCTGTAACTTTCCATGGTGTAGAAGGCAACACATCATTATGTCTGGAATCCAGCTGGATAATGCTCTAAGCACTAAGAGCTAACAGACAGCTGATCACAAGGGGGAAAATACAATATACTCATATCCAACTTCTTTTGTCCTCTAAGAAATCGTCTACAAGAAGATACATTTATTTTCCAAACTCCAAAAGTGAAAAATGATCATCAAAGCTGGGGAAAGATGTGAGATTAGCTCTTTGTGCATATAAATGATAATTTCACTGGAGTGCAATCAGAGCTTTTGTTTTTTAAATTAGAAACTCAGAAGAGTGTTTTGATATTTGTTCAAGATTTGGAACCTGAACTACATTAAAAGCACAATGCAAGTTTATTCTATTACGACAAGAACCAGATTTCCTAATCAAAGCAAATTGTTTGGCATTGCTGTAAAATACTGCTATTTAGAAAAACCACCAGAGGTATCTTAATGGCAATAATTTGGTGTGGTAATTATATGAAGATCAGGTTGTGCTCTGCCAAATCACAAACATCAGCAAGAGCAATAATTGCAATACATCCAACAGTTGCATTATTTTAATTAAACAACGGGGAGCTGTGACACTCTCCCTTAGAAAAGCACTTAAACAATACTGCTAAATGGTCTACAGTCATTTAGACAAGATTGATATTCTGTGAACACAGTATTTCTTTGGATCCTCCCTTTCACTGTGGTGGTTCAAGCAATAATGTATGAAATATATATCAGAAGTTTCCTTTCCCCTTGCAAACAGGAAATCATTGTGTATATCCTGTTTCTAGTGGTGTCATTTGTTTGGAAAACACAAAAGGAGACCTCAGTACGACAGCACAAAAGAGACAATTACTGGGATAAAGAAAAAGAACAAAAGCCTTAAGCAAACTCACCAAACTGTGGCCATTTATGATTAAGGCATAATCTCCTGTTATGGTTTCTTCTACAACTGAGTCCAGCTCCAGCTGCTGTTTTTCAAAAACTACATGGCCGTTGGAAGAACTTCTGTTTTGTCCAAACAAATTTTCCTTTGCTTTTCTTGAAGGCGGGGGAGGGGGAAAGGGGGGGGTGGAGAACAAATCATAACAAGTTTAAAGAGCATACCTATTACGCTAACAAGAGACTGGCCTAGAGGTAAATTCATTTCATCACTATTCAGATAGACTATGGCATAAGATTCGGTTACAGTAAAGCAAGCTGGATGATTCTTTGTGATGGGGAGACCGTAGCAAATTTGCAAATTCCAGGAAGTAGGAAAGTAAACATAATGAAAACAGAATCATTTTGAACGTTTACAATTACCTTAAATCTAAATTATCATCTTGAGCTGGGCTGGAACTAGGTGCCCTCGATACATTTGGCCTATAAGGTTGTCTGAGCTTCAGGGACTCCAGAACCACTGGTCTGGCGTGCAATATTGTTAAATATTGAAAAGGGAAAGACTAAAGACAATTGATGAAACCTTCTAGGAATTCCAGGACATCAATATATAAAATAAATTCATTAATTTGCAGAACAATATCATATGATCTGGCTTAAAACAGCAGTCTTTTAAGAAGCACATTTTCTAAAAATGTGACAAAACTAAATGATGGCATTTACTGAATTGGCATAGTCATTAGAATATAATGGACTGTTTTAAGTGAAAATTGCACTCATCAGCTCAAACAATAGTATAAATCTTCTGGGGAAAAAAAATACAGACACCAAGAGTAGAGGGTCGTTCCAAATGGAAACTCCTTCCAATGCCCCAGATCTAATTAGCAGTAGAAAAATCCTGCTCACACTCATCCATCTCTGCTATTTAAGAGAAAGATTGCATGGTCATGTAACATGCTTAGAAGAGGCATTTTACTCTTCTCTTCAAAATGGAAAGATAATGCCTTTAATGGAAGGGAAATTTCCTCTCTGAAGACCCTCAGATGACAGGCTTTGAAATAACATAAGGGCAAGTTAACATGACTCCAGTACTTTGAACCACAACCAGAGGGCTACATGGCAAATGCTCCCTGAAGATGAGTGCCAAAGCCAGCCACCAATATGTTAGGCCACAACTTGCATCTATAAAATGAGTGCCCTGGAGCAAATAGGGAGTGGGAGGCCAGAAAATGGATGTTTTGGCTTACAGCAAAATGAAATGGTTCCCCAAAGGCTCATCCTATATAGAAAACATTTATTAAAATGGTTTTATGATGTAAAAAGAAGAGAATGCTCACTGTACAAAAACAACTATTTTAGCCCTTAGCTTTCTAATTATTTGAAAATGTAACACTGATTATTTATATGCGAAATCTAAAAACAAAAACAAAAACACAAACAAAAACACAACACACACACAAAAAAACCACCGTTATCTTCTGGCTCAACATCTCCTTCTGCTGTCCAAGACCAAAAGCACAGCCTGCATTTAAGAACCCAAGGAACCCAGAGATTACATGCCCCTGGCTCCAAGAATGATATCATGCACTTAGCAATCAGTCTGCAGAATCAAAGAAAAAGATTTATAAAGTCAGAGTGCTATGTGTGAAATTTAGGGAGTTAAGGTGGGGGAAGGAGTGGAGAACAGACATGAAAAATCATTGTTTAGTGGGAGAATCGGACTTTTACATCAGATAATCATGTCAAGGTGTCCTCCTAACAGTCAGGAAAATTTACTGTCCCATATAATGAAGAAAGCTAGAGAAACAAGCTCCCCAGAAGCGAGCGTTTGTCTGGCAGTGCTGCAGAGCTCATAAATTGGGTCTTAAGAAAGCACCAAAGGGCAAACATCTCCCGAGGTTTCCTTTTTAGTAAAGTTCTCACTCGCTGTATAAATGACTCAATCTCTGTTTTCCCCCCAGAGAATAAAAACATTCCAAAGAAGGGTGAAGTTCATGAGAGTATTGGCTGAAATTCTATTTACTTAGGATTTTCCCCCCCCTTAAACTGTCTTCCTAACATCTCTAGGCGGAAAAGGGACAGTTTTTCAGGCTCAGCTGCGTTCCCTCCACATGGGCCAACCCTCCTCACCAGACAGGGCTCATGCATTTTCAGACCTCTGCCCATGCTCTATAGCTATCATTTCTTTCTCTTCCTGGAACTTAGCTCTTAAAACACTAGCTGGTTTTCGGAAAAAAAAAAAAAAAAAAATTTATTAGGAAGGGAAAAACTACACGGGACTTCCTTTATTGAATAGGAACTATACATTTTTGCAGACATAACACACAATGCTTAACCACAGAACACAAATAACAAATGCTAAAACAAAAGAAGTCCTGTGTTTTCCCAAGCTGTGTAATGAAGGGCAGTCTATTAGAATGCTGGCATGCAGAAATGCATTAACGGCTGAGGCGACCATGGCATTCAAAGCCCCGTGCCACTGCAAACACAGCAGAGCACAGTTGGGCACATGCTGGCTTGCATGCACTCTAAAGAAAAGAGATGATATGCTCGTAAGGCACTCTGTGTTCAAACATGGCATGGACCTGTAAGGAAATGGACTGAAACCATGGCATCATGTTTAAAAGAAGACAATCCTGACTTCGCTATAAGAGCATTGAGCTTGGAACCTGGAGAGCTGGGCTTAGGCCCAAGGTCTTGCCTCTGACATCTTGTTTGCCCACAGCTGGGTGATCTGACCTCTAGCCACTTGACAAGTCAGTTACAGACCCAGCACAGAACCCAGGTCTTCAAATTCCTAGTTCTCAGTCTACTGCACTAAACTGGTTAACATACAGAGTAAGCCCTAGGCTGACAGGGCCAGAGGAGCAGTTATGGGACAGCACCACACTGCCAACAACAGAGAAAGGGAGGAAGTACATGAAATTTTTATTTTAAGCCCCCATTCCATCCCTTACTACCCATGTGATCTATAAGACAATCCCTAAACTCGTGTTTTATTAGAAATTAGGGGAGTCTACAGCCATACCACCCTGAACGCGCCCGATCTCGTCTGATCTCGGAAGCTAAGCAGGGTCGGGCCTGGTTAGTACTTGGATGGGAGAAATTAGGGGAATGGGACAGCCCGTCAGGCTGGTTGACACCAGCTAGGAAAACCTGGGCAGCTGCACCAGTGTGTATTAGAACATTGCCAAGATTTCTTAGTACTCTAAAATGTTCTGGTTTATGACAGAAACCCAACCTACTAAAACATTTTGCCTGGGTGACTAGAAGTTGGAAATGAGGAACGAGATGCATTTTGTTTGGCCTGCACAGTGTTTTTAAAAATCTGTATGAGTTTATGGACATCATGATGTTCACCTTCACCAAACGCTCCACCACTCCCTAATGTCTCATATATAGCCCAGATCACACAACTAATATTACCTGCCTGGTTCTGGAGCCATTTGCATTTGAGAACTCTGCTCATTCAAACAAGTAACTTTCTACCAAGTAGTGCTCAAAAAAGTGCAACATGTATTTTGTTGATTAAAGAAATATCAATTCCTAGGTATATCACCAGAATATTTCTCAGAAGCAGTACCATCACATCATGGTTTAATTAGTTATCGGACATGAATTTTTTCAACAAAACATGGGACCAATATAACAAAAATGAAACATGGAGTGAGTTTGCCTGTCAGCCCAAGCAAAATTACATTCCCAGTCTGTCTTCCTTTGGGCAGAAGACATACGTATTGGTGAAATGTAATCAGTGTGGTGATCTTCTGAGAAACCATAGCAGGGTTTAATTGCAGATTTCTGGGCATGCCTTTAATACTAACACAGTTATGGTGGCAAAATTAACCCAGGACTCAAAGTGGCTAAAACAGTTTCATTACATTAAATTTGAAACAAGCCACATGCATGATATGCATAAAAATTATATATCCATGTTTATGAAATAATCTAAACACATTTGTTAGGTTTAAATATAACCATTTAGATCATTTCCTTCTAATAGCTACTGTCACTAGGATCCTGTTTTTTTGATACACTTTTTTGGGTTGTTTTTGCATGAACTCCCACTGAACTCAAAAACATTAACACAAGAAAACTGAAGGGTGCAAATTTATGATTTTAATATTTCATTCCCCAAATTCTGGGTTTAGACATAAGTAGCCCAGATTAGGATTAGAGAGGGCACCTTTGGCAGTAATTTTTCTTGGATGCTTTGTTCCCCTAATCCTACTATTAAGCAAATGCATACTACAAATGTATTCATTCCTCATATACAGAATTTTATACCATGCATTGCCACCCTGTCTTAGACTCTGAGAATGGGGTTACCTTCAAGTCTGGGTTAAAATAAACATTATTTGCTAGTCAGTTAAGCAAGATGGCCTCAAGGGTCCTGAAATAATTAGTCTAGACAGAAATTCCTTGTTTTTCCCCTCTGAATATTTTTCCTTCTCATTAAAAAACTTCGGGCTTTTTTTTTCCAATTATGAAAGTATTGCATGAACACTATTACAATTTCAAATAATGTGAAGAGCCATAAAGAACAAAGCAAACATAATCCATAATTCCAACATTCAGAGAGAACCACTGTATATGTCCTATAGAGAGCTTGATGGGTAGGTAAAGGACAGAAATGGATACAGATGTATAGTGTTTGTGTGTATGTATATATACACACACACACACACACACACACATATACACAAATACATACTTTCTTTGAAAAAAATGGATCATACTGTGCATATTTTGTAATCTCATTTCTCACTTAAATATATCATGGACATCTTTCTGTTTTGTTTTTTATTGTTTTATTGTAAAAGTAAGAGAAAACACAAATTTATATTAACCTACATGAAGTTGTAAAATATTATAGAAACTGTTTTCATTTTAAGTATAAATTACATCATATAACAACCAGCATTATTCCTTAGAAGTCTTTCCCTCAGAATTCTATTCCTTAGAAGTCCGAATTCTATTGTAATTATGGTTAGACCATCTCTCTACCAAGCACACAACAACAACAAATTGAAAGAACAATTGGCAGGGGCACCTGGGTGGCTCAGTTGGTTGACTGTCTGCCTTGGGCTCAGGTCATGATCTCGGGGTCCCGGGATCGGGCCCCACGTCAGGCTCCCTGCTCGGCGGGGAGCCTGCTTCTCCCCTCCCCCTCTACTGCTCCCCGTTTGTGCTTGCACTCTCTCTCTCAAATAAATAAAAAAATAAAATATTAAAAGAAAAAAAAAGAATTGTCTCTGTGATAGTCTCTACCATAAAAATTCAGCCAGTCAATAAATCTGTCAATCAAATATCAAATAAAATCTGATCATTGCTAATATACCTAGTTCTGTGCCACTAATGGCAGAAGACAGGAAAGCAGACAACATAATTCCTATCCTCGAGAACGTTTTCCAAGATTGGTATTTACCTTCTTGGGAAATCCAAAGTATTTACTAGGACACCTATCTTTAAAATGACGATGTGAGAATGACCAGGAGTGCTTTAGGAATTTTTTTTTTTCATTCGTCCCAGATATTTTTTTAATTTAAATTCAATTAATTAACATATAATGTATTATTTGTTTCAGAAGTACAGGTCTGTGATTCACCAGTCTTATATAATACCCACTGCTCCCCAATGTCCATCATCCAGTTACCCCAGTCCCTAACCCCCTCCCCTCCAGCAACCCTCAGTTTGTTTCCTAAGATTAAGAGTTTCTTATGGTTTTTCTCCTTCTCTGATTTTGTCTTGTTTCATTTTTTTTCCTTTCTTCCCCTATGATCCTCTGCAATGTCGATAAACACATAATCACTTTTAATAACTGCATAGTCTCCCATTGCCAGTGTATGTCATAGTAATTAACAAAATCCCTTGTGACTGGGTATTTGAGCATTTTCTGATTTTCTATTATATTGATGCAGCAATCAATATTTCTTTATATACCTATTCAGACATTTATCCACTTGTTTAAAGACAATTCCCAGAAGTAGTGATCATTGGATCAAAAGTGTACATATATGTAATTTTGAAATATGTTGTGAGTTTGCCCTCTAGAAAGTTTCTACAAACTTATACTCTAAACAACAATTTATAAGAATTCATATTTCTCCACATGCCTTCCACTTAATGACAGTTATGCCATCTACTTAGTCAACCAAAGGTAGCTGGATAAAATCTTGAGATAGTAACTTGGTTCCCTACCCCTTCTGCAATCACCACCACTACTACAGATGACCCTCTTTACTCTGAAACATACCTTGCCTCAGGAGATCTCACAGAACCAAATACAGAGGGAACAAAAAAGAGTCAAGATCTTGCTTTTTAAGTACCAAAATAGACTCTTGAAACCCATAGCAGCATTGATCTTGAATTTTGCTAATGGGCTTTTTGAGAGGGAAGAAAAAAGGTTCTCCAAGTTTCATAAGACAAATCCTTAAAGAAATCAAGGCATAAAATGTTGCCATAAGCAACAGAGTAGAAAGCCCATCCAAGCCTAGAGGTAAGGGACTACGAAGAGAAGCTTAGATGCTGGTGAGTCATTAAAGAAAGCTGGGTCCTAACTCACACCCCAGACCAGTAGTGGATGGAGGAATGTGTGGGTAATGGAATCCTCAGATGAGTTTTTGGGAATCTGAGTATGGAATAGTTGCGGTATGGTGACAAAGAAGGTCTAGAGTAAAGGAATTTCAGGAACAGAGGCGGCCTTGTGAGAGCACAAGTCTTCTCAGATACACAGATGAAGAGCAGCCACACTTTTCCTATTTCCCCAGGAGCATGTGGAAGTGAGCCAAGAGGGACAGCCAGCAACCCAGAGAGACAGGAGACCAGACAGGGACACAAAAGTGGGAAGTGCTAGATGTCAGCCGGGTAGATGATGAGGATCAGTGACAGATGGGGTAACTGTGAATCCTAGACTTGAACTAAATTTACCCAAAAGTGCCTATTTTAATTGTTCTGCCATCAGGCATAAAGAGGTTCAAGTTCAGTTTTATAAAATTTAAAGAGTTTTTGTTCTTGCACAGTTGAGTGCATTCTGGGCTGTGAAAGTCAGACAAGCTAGAAATGACATAGGCTCCTACTTCTCTTCACATCCAATCAAATTCCGAGTCCTATCCATTCTACCTCCAAAAGAGCTGTCAGTTTCATTCCACTCTTTTGGCCTCACTGCCTTAGTTCAACCTCATCATCTCTAAACTCCAGTATTCCAACAGCTTCCTGATGCATCTCCTGATACTGTTCTTTTTCCCATCAAACATACTCTATCTATCCTGTCACTGGAGTGTTATTTCATAAATGTAGAATTGGGTTTGTTACTCATCTGCTTAGAAGCCATTCACATCCACTCAATAACTTTAGGATTCAGTATAACCACTTTCACTTGCCAATCAATCACCAATCTGTCTCTGAAAAAATGGTCCTCACCTTTAATTCTATCATACACCCTAGCTACCACATGGAATACTGCTTCTGGAATAGAACATGATTTCCTTCATGTTTCTATGCCTTCATGTATGCTGTTCCATCAACCTGCAATATCCTTATCCAATGTAACCAATTGAGGAAGGGATCCATAAAGGTTGTAATAGGTCAGCATGTTGTTTTCAATATCTTAAGAAGGTTAATAAAAATATAGATGGCTATATGATAAGAATGTATAGACTCACCACTTTTTCTTAACTTTTGTGTTATTTTTAGCTACCATTACATCAAGTGGGTGCAGAAAGCTGGTATAGCATGCTTCTGGCAGCTGATTGCCTATGTCTTTGCACAATACATATTGGGAAATCTAGTTAATTATGACTGATATAATTTTATTATTATTTATATAATTTTAATATAGACTCCACAGAGTCTATTGCGGAAACGTTAATTAAAGTAGTCCCTGTTGTGGGAACAAGGGCTGAAGAAAAGGGATAAAGGGGAAGGGAGGAAGTGGGGAGAGAGGGGGAAGGCAAGAAAGGTGCTCATTGAATGGCCACAAATCTTTACATTCTTACCTCTTTTAATCTCCTGAATAAGTCTACAGAATAGATATTTGTATATTTTCCCATTTACAAATGAGGAAACAAATCAAAGAGAGGTGGAATAGAATATTTAAAGTAACTTAGCCTGCCAGTGAGTTGGAAGCCAAGATTCTAACTTGGGTCCAGCTAACACGAAGCCCATATCCTTCCTCTTACATCTGCTGTCTCTCCCTGGAATTTATTCTGCTCTCATCACTACTCTGGTGTGTGACCTCAAGTGAAGCTGTAAGATGCCTCAACAATTACATTTTTTTTTATATCAATCATTTAAAGGGAGTAAGAATACATCCAACATATGTTTAGAGAGACATGTGGCAAGTGATTTGGTGCACAGGCTCTGGGACCACACTAGATTCAAATACCAGCTGAACCACTAGCCAGTTGTGAAACTTCAGGCATGTTATTTACCCTATCCATGCCTCAACTTCCTGATCTGTAAAATAAGGATAATGATAATGCTTAACACTGGGTTGCTTTGGGAATGAAATGCAATACATGTATCCTGCTTATAACAGTGTCCCAGGCACTGTTTCAAAGCATTTAGCACTAGGCGCATTATGGTCTAGATCTGCTCACATCCATCTTCCCTCAGCAAGAGTTAAATCCCCCCCACCACAAAAAGGTCATTTAAAGAGATTTTCTTAAAATATTTAATTGTTATTAATTACTAAACAAATTATTAATATTTCCCCCAATTTCCCAATGTATTTGGCAAAGATTTGCAATCTCGATCTTATCTTCTAACCAGCATATACAGCAGTTTTCTACTGGGAGTAAAACAGTGCGGAAGTTGGGAAATTTGATCTACAAGTAGAAATCGGTGGTGCTGACAGTTAAGACTTCCTTTATTTTCAAGGTTCAGGAACAAAAGTGTAATGATGGAAACACATTAAGGAAGCCCATAGTGTTCCACTGCTGTGTTGAGGGGAAGTTAGCCCCATCTAGAATGTAGCAAAATATATGCAGTTTGCCTCTAATGCAATAATCTGTTTGGCCAGACCCAAAATGGATTGAGTTTAGAGATGCTACTGCAAGCATTAGTAAGCAAACATTGTTATGACAGCATTTTTTAAAGTTCTGGTAAAATAATTATGCAGACTTTTAAAATCTTCTTAAAATAAAATAGGAAAAAAATAAAGGATAAAATTGGCAGATTTTAGGAAATGTTATTTCTCAAAATTTAATGTTTGTCCACTCTTACCTAATTTCAGCAGTTATGTATTTTCGTATTTGCAGCAGTTACACAAATTTCACAGCATTCTATTTCTCATAAGGATTATATAGCTGCGTTTAACAGTCACTGTGTCAAAATACCTACTTTCTTTAATGCTGAAAGACTATTCCAACTTTACATACCATCTCCTCCAGCTGCGTTTTTCAAATTTATCTGATCAATTTCACCTAGGTACTTATGAAAATACAAGTCCTCATCCCCTATCCCCTGGAGATTCTTAATTTGGGGGGCCAAATTGAAGCTAGGGAATTGCTATTTTAAACAAATGCCCTCACTGAATCTGATCACTCATCATATAAGAGCTAGGCACTCACCAACACACAGTTTTAAAGGATAATTTAATGTAAGTGATTTGAAATCCTTTTCTAAAAATACTTGGAGGATGCCTGGGTGGCTCAGTCGGTTAAGCATCTGCCTTCAGCTCAGGTCATATCTCAGGGTCCCAGGATCGAGTCCCACATCGGGCTCCTTGCTCAGCTGGGAGGCTGCTTCTCCCTTGCCTGCCGTTCCCCCTGCTTGTGTTCTCTCTCTCTCCAACAAATAATAAAATCTTTAAATATATATATATTTTAAAAAATAATAAAAATACTTGGAAAATGTTGGAGGCCTGAAGACAATGTTTCACTACTGATGTCAAACTTATCTTATGAATAGGAGTTTAGGAAACATGCAGGAAGAATTCTATTCCAAAATAAGGCCACAGGAACTATCTCTCCCTTTCTCTCTTCCTTTCTTTTTTCCTTCAACACTTACCTGAGTTCTTCTCTGACTTCCACTGCTGTGTTCCCTGCTATAATGAACACATCATTCATGTCATCAGTCAGCATGTTGCAGGCATAGCCGATGTTGATGGCAGTTTCTGATACAAAATAAAACCCACCTCAGTTAGAACATTACTTAATAACATAAGTACCTTTTTCATAAAAGTTTTGAGGCATTACCCTTTAATGTCAGAGAGAGTGTGATGAGAGATAAAATCCAAGAAACCCAGAGGTAAATTCAAAGGCCCAGGTTCCATGATCAAATTCGCCACTTGTTAAATCCATGGAGAAGTAGCAACATCTATGAATTCTCAGCCTTCTCATCTAGTTTTTGAAAAAACTTCTTGATTCCCAAAATTAGTATTTATGAAAATACCCTAAGGCCCTGTGATATAGTGAAATGTGTAAATAAAAAACTTTTTACCTGAAGTCCCAAATACTGCCTTTGGAGAGCTAAAATACTTAATTTAGCTATTATTTAATCTGATGTGGTATACACATTGAAAAAACTCACAAATTGTTCAGTTGAAAGCAAAAAATGTTCTTATAATAGCTTTATAGTTCTCCCACAGGCAACATTGCCATTTTCCCATTAAGTAAATTAAAGTTTGGAATTTGACTATCACCTCAAAGACCACGCAGGACTGCTGCTACTAGGTAAGTGGAGGAGTACATGATATTGAGCAGTCCTTCCTCCACTTCTGTAGAACTGGACCCTTGGATAGTTAGGTAGCCCTTCCATCCTCAGTATGGTCATTTGTTTCCCATTCTATTGGGTCATTAGGCTCTTGCCAATTCTATGGGATAATTAGATTTGCCCTAAGTCTGAAGGCAATTGATAAAATCTTAGCATATCCTTTGTATAAGCCACAGAAATGAAAGCTAAATAAGAGTAAACTGGTGTATATTCATAACTAAGTAAATAGTTATGAATGTACCCACTGATCAATGTCAAACCCTAGGAAGTCTCTACTAAAACACCACAGAGCTCAACTCTCTACTGTTTATTTTTTGTAATCACTGATTTGGGTGAACACATGGAGAACTGACTTATCTACAAATCCTCCAATGTTCTAAAAAATATGTAACAAGTAGATAGAATCTTGAAAACATGTGTGTGCCAATTTACTAAATATTCTGGTTTACTAATGACCAAGCATAAAATCATTTTTGTTTTAACGATTACTGCTAGCAATAGATCCAAAATGCACTGATCCCTTTTCCTTCTTAGGAAACACAGTACCCTGAACATAATGACTCTTTCTATGCTGACTTGGCATTTTGTCATGTCTGAAAGTGGGTCAGCTCTCATTGTACCACTACATGGGCAGTCCTGGAATTTAGCCTAGTTGCACTGGTACGCCTGTGGTGATTGATAAAATGCCAGAATATTTCCACACCAGTTGATACATAGCCACTTCCCTGTCTCCCCAAAGCCTGCCTACCATCCTGACCCCGTCCCTAATATCCCCAAACCTCCCTACCATCAAGAAAATAAAGGAGTAGTTAGGTCACCAATGTCTCCAATGGAGGTCTCCAATGTCCTGCTTCAGTGCTATGCCTCTCTCTGTCCTGATTGGGGGCACTGCTCATGTGAAACAATAAACATTTTTTAATACCATTGTTGCCTACAGGTGAAACTATCATATTTAAGAAGCAATTGAGCTGAAACTCAACTGACTGAAGAGTATACTATAGAAGACAATTCATTAGTTTTTGTTTTAAATAATAAATTTTTGTAATATATTAGCCTTCCTTTTTATATTTCAACTCTTTCCTATGTGAAGGGCTGTGTAAATATCTAATTCATTAAGCTTTCTGGTTAATTAAAAATTTACCAGAGAAATTATTGCCCCCCCCTTTCAAGACATCATCAGCATCCGTTTTCAATTTACCTTGTTTGTCTCCTGTTAGGACCCAGATCTTAATATTAGCTAATGATAAACTTGCAATCGTTTCAATAACACCCTCTTGTAACTTATCTTCTACAGCAGTGGCACCTAGTAGCTTCATTGAAAAATAGAGAATACCTTATGTTAATGCAGGCAAACAATATCCACAATATCTATGGCTTTAAATCACAGAGTTTAGAGGTCAAGGAACATGAATTGAAGAAGGAAGTTATGATGCATTGATACAGCAAGCATCTTATTACGTGCAGTGATGGGTTGGGAAGGTCCTCAAGAGGAAGTTCCCAAATCAAGCCAACTGATAGTCACACCAGTTAATGGCAGAGATACTGGAGGTTAGAATTTATGAGGGGTCTGATATGCTCAGGTAACATATTAGCATAAACCATCAGAAGCCATTTGGGCTTCTAAGAACTGAAGAACTCCCCAGCCTCTTCCCAACTTACATCAACATGGAAAGGTCCAAAGGAGAGCCCTAATCTCATAGTAAGAATCACAAAAAAGTAGAGCCATTCTCCTAAATTAACAAACCAGCAGATATCATAAACTAAAAAGTGAAGGGTCTTGTGTAATATTTCATCCAGAGATGAACATAACATGCTCCTCAGTATCTCAAAATAGCTAAGCATCTTGACCACTGGGCCTCAGGGAAGAGCAGTTTCTAAAATAGATCATACTCTGGGCAACACAGATATCATCAGAACCTCATGGCCTAGGGTGGTTTAGAGCTATAGCCACTCTTCATGGAAAGTTTCCCTGCTCAAAAAGGTAGATCATAAAGAAAGCAGGAAAAAAAAAACAAACACATAACATCAAGGACATACCAGAGGCTGACAAAGAATGGAGATGCCACTATCTTCTACTTTGGGGAAACTTCCAATTGTATAAGCTACTGCTAATAGAAATAATCCTCTAAGCTCTCTAGGGCCATACATGGCAAACTTGAAGCTGATGTATAGAGCACGAATCAGTGTTTGAGAGGGTAACATCTACTATGTGCAAGATGATTTGGCAATGGATTATTCCTATGCTAGATCTCTAAACACATACTATCCCTTTTATAAACAGAAACGATCATGCTTCCAAGCTCATACCATTAAATCCCTTTCAATTTCTTCATATAGCCCAGCTATCCGTTCATCCCTCTCATCCATGAGAGCGCTTGCATCTTCAAGCATCTTATGCCACTCTTTAAAGTACTTGTCATCCAGATCTCTGTATGCAATGGCCAAGGTTCGAAGGCCTTCCCCTGCAAATTCCTGTCAGAGCAGAAATAGATATAGTAACCATCACAGAATGGTAACCATGGCAATAACAGCAACAATAGTGGGTAAGAAGTTTTTTACTTAAATTCATTTTGTCCCAAGAGTATTATTTGGCCATCCTGACCCCCAACTTTTTAATCCCCTTGGAAATGGGATATAATGTTTGTATTTGGTATTTTATTTCTATGGGGTTAAAACACTCAGGGGAGCTAGCCTTCCCCCTCAAGATAGCTGCAAAGCCTGCTGAAGTGCCCTAGGTGAGAAGTGATCAACCACACCCATGACTTGAGATATCCATTTGAAGCAACATAGATTGGTTCCAACCTGTCCCCTGCATGAAGGAAGCACTCCTGGCAGTAAGAGAGACCCAGCCTGTTTCATGGCACATAGCCCTTGACTTCCAGCAGACAGGAAAGGATCCTCAGGGGAACCACAGCTCTCAACAAAGGCAGGAGCTCTCTCAAAAGATGGCAGCATGACATCTCATCAGTCTTGTCATGTTCCACCTAATAATATAGCTATGTCTAAAATTAACTGAGTCCTACTTCTTTTTATGCTTGAAATCTTCCATAATAAAAAGTCAAAGTCAATTACAGATGAATAAATAAACATTGGTCAGGTAACAGAAGTTGAAGCATATTAAGGTTATAAGAATAACCTCTAGGGGCAAAAGGGAGAGTGAGGCAGAAAAGTCAATACAAATATTTGCTTCTGGGAAGCAAGAAGTAGAGGCTGACTTTTACTTTTCATTCTAGATCATCTGTAAATTTTCTTACTTTTTGCTATATGAAAGTTTTATTTTAATAATTAAAATTCTTAGAAACTTAAAAAACATCATCAAGTCAGGTTATTTTCAAAAATTACTATTTTTGAGAAACTAATTTCTATGGAGTATTTAATAATTGGTCAAATTAATTGAAGAGTCATATTTTTCCTTTAGTGTCTCAGTAAACTGATGATTTCTCAAATGATACCTTTGGTGCTTTATCCTTCTAATAGGAAAAATAAGTAAATAAAAATGGGAGACTGGTAGTTGCTAAGTGTCTCACATAGCCACAATAGCTAGAAACATATGTAGATTGCTTTGGGGAAATGTTAAAAACCTCCCACTTTGTCTAGGCCTCCAGTGGTCATTTTATGGGCCTCTACACTGCAAGTGTTATTATAAAATTTCTGCTCCTTTGGGCATTGCCACTGAGCATATCTTCTCTGTTGTGTTTTGGCTTATAGAACAGACATAGGTTTGTGATCAGGCACAAGTTAAACCATGACACACCCTAATTCGGTAAATGGAAAGTAAATTCAGTGCATGCTGCAATGATGTGGTTTTGCCCACAGAGACCATGAAAATTATCCAAATTTATCTTGCAGGCAATTGGTAGCACTCTGGACATTGTAATCACATTTTGCAAGACCACCACTGGGTTCCCTACTGATCTGAAAATCTAGTTACTGCCTTGTAATGATCTTTTGTCCCCTTAATTCACAGAAACACTTCTTTGCCTTTAACTTGCAACCACACTGGGCATGACCAGTGCTTTCCTCCCGGTTCTATACAACAGTGAATCAACTCAAAATGGCATTACAAAAGGGGACAGATGATTTAAGTTATTTAATTAGTGCATGAATCACAAGTTTAATCCTAAATGAGCATTTGAGCAAGGTCGTTTCCTACCATTAAACAATTCAAAATCAATTATTAAGTATAAATTGAAAACCTCAGAATTTAAAGTCAAATGAACAAAGTGAATGAAGCAAAGAGCAAGTCAAACTGACATTACCTGGAAAAAACCTCTTCTGCATAGAAATATAAAAAGACCAAATTAGACTTCCTATACTTTAGTATGAAAGGAAAACATATGAAAATCCAAAGCCTTTGGTGTTTGAGCAATGGCAAAAATCAGATACTTATGATTCTAATGTTGTTTTCATTAAAAAAAAAAATTAAAAAGACCATGCCAGCCTTCTGGAAGAGATTAAAAGAAAATCAAGAATGCTCTATTGGAAAGACAAAAACAATAGCTATGTTTGTAACCAATATTACTAAACCATCATTCTTTAAACTTAAAGTCAGGGAGAGGGATTTTTTTGTTTTGTTTTATCTATTTGTTTGTTTTTTAAAGATCCAGGGAATGTTTTGTATTAAATATAGGGCTTGACAAAGGACATGAATCCTCAATAATTTTTTAAAGGAGAGAAACCAATGAGGATATGAGAGTTTTGACCAGTTGCCCTTAAAGTTCATATTCGGCTAAATGGAACCTCAAATAAATATTAGAAAGACACTTGAATCTTCAGGTTTAAACCAGGTTAATGTTCATATTAATTCATAGACTCTTACTCTTTTGCCAAAATATATGTGCCAAATTTATATGGCATAAATATATATGCTAAAGATTACTCCTGCTCCCTTCAAAAAGCTTTTGTAAAGAAATTATGCACAGTCTCAGAGTATGTGCATTTGATAGCTTCAACATAAAGAATATAAGTGACTCATCATGATTTATGACCTTAACAGAAGGACCCCTGGAGGAGAAAGTTGGCTACTATTTTCCCCTCAGCATCTAAGCATGACCCTAAGCTATTCCCTGGAGGCGGGGGGGGGGGGGGGGGCGGTAATCATAAGAAACTCCATTGGTGTCAGACACATTAGAACCCAAGAGAAAGCAACTGTCCTGCTCCTCTTTCCAGAACCAGTCTCCAAGGGAAGAAGCCTCAAACTGCAGGGGAGTTAGAGCAGGTTTCCCTAGGTGTCCTGAGCCTTTCCCTGGCCAGAGTTCAACAGCGTACACTCAGCGGCTACTTCACAGCTGCTGTGTGTTAATCCATCTGTGGTAAGACTGATCAGACTTTCAGCAGGCCAAGGAGAGGGGTCCATGTGCCAGGTTCCAGATATTCCCTGGCACAGTTTCCTGTGCTTTCTATTTCAAAAGTCAGATCATTAGGAGAAGGAAGGGAAAAATGAAGGAGGTGGGGAATTGGAGCAGGGAGACGAACTATGAGAGACTATGGACTCCAGGAATCAAATTGAAGGTTTTAGAGGGGAGGGGGGTCGGGGGATGGGTTAGCCTGGTGATTAAGGAGGGCACGTATTGCATGGAGCACTGGGTATTATAGACAAACAATGAATCATGGAACACTACATCAAAAACTAATGAGGTACTGTATGGAGACTAACATAATAAAATTTTTTTAAAAAGTCAGATCATTTCGCTGATATTTTAAAAATTAGATCTAATCATAGGAAGTGGCCAAAGGGCCATCGTGCTAACCTTCAGACAGAAGCACTTACACTGAGATGGTTTGTCGTCAAAGTCAGAAGGTCTTCATTGGATGGATGAAGTTTTTCAAATAGAATAGTGTCTGCTCCTTTGGAATAAAGCTTTATCTGTCCTTCTGGGTTTCGAACTGAAAAGAAAAATTTTGCATAGGAGATAATCAATGAAATCTGTCGAAACTAGACTTCCTAGGGCTCCAGCTAGGAAATTTGGAAATGGGCATAACGTTTTGGCCAATAGTAAAATATTCAGTGCCTTTAATTAGAAGGTCACTATCTAAGTCACTTGGCCTTATTCCTGTTCTATTAACTTAGAAATATTCCATCTACTGGAATCCTTTGATTTCCCAAACTCGGAAACAAGTGTTTTTATTCAGATGTGTATGACCTTACCATTTTCCTTGCCTATTATTTTGAAGGGTTGATAAATTCAAATTAAGCCTTCTGGATTGAACAGAATTGAAAGAAAGCTTTGCCTGCCTGTCTCCTGGTGCGAAACTCAAGACCTACTGTAGGAATCAACTATCACTGTTATGCCAAATGATCTCCACATGGAATTCTAGCCATTCAAAGCCATGGTTTACGCACTAGTTGTCGGTCCTTGCTGATGTTTTTCTTTACCCTCTTTACTCACTGGAAAAGCCCTTTCTTTCATTCTTGGTGGTTGATTTTTTCAGTCACAATCCTGGCCTGCAAGCCTACCTCACATGGGGCTTTCAAAATTAGTTTCTACCTTCTTTTAACTGGAATTCTGTATCAGTTAGGGCTATGCTTTTAATCTGCCCCCCCTCCCCACGTTTGGGAATGACAGCCCTGATGAGGATCCCCTTCATTCCAGTCTTTAAGCCTTCCCCTGGCTGTCCCACATATTGCTGTCAAATCTTTTTTTAAACTACAGAATCCTTGGCCTACATTTGTAGGCTTGGTTTTACAGCTTGGCGCATACTAGGCCCTTAATTATTTGTTTCAATGAATGAATGAACGAACGAACGAACGAATGAATGAATGAATATATGAATGACATGGCAATATATTTCTTTCCAGGAACTATCTACAATTTAAGACAACTTTCTGGGTCACACCGTAATGGTCTGAACACTGACCATTACAAGCTTCATCATAGCAAAGATTGTTACATGCTTTCCACTCAATTATACCTTTTCTCTAAAGTAGAATGCCTCAAAACAAATGAACATAAATACTGACTACTATTAATTTAACAGAATATAAAATTTAGAGCTTGACTTAAAGGAATATAAATACCAAAGTATAATAAATTAATCTCCCTTCTTACCTTTAACTACTCTTACTTAAGACTTGATCTATTCTAGTGTCCTCCTAGCTTTGAATATATTTAATGCACCCTGGAAACTTTTTTGTATTGGGACTTGTCTAGGGCTTGTTTTCTCTCCTAAAACCCTTGGTCAGCTCTCCTAGTTGCCAGAATTCATGCAGTTCTTCTTGTACTCTGGCTCTAATTGCCCACATTGGGGAAAAAGAAAAAAGCATATATAATTTATCTAATTGTTCAAGCTGGGGGGAGACGGAACATTTAATCCTAGCTTTCTTTTGCTTTCCTTCTATAGCAATCCAAGTTAATAATTTCTCCCTTATTTTCTCCCTTCCATCACCAGAGCTATAAAGGCCAAGTATGTGCATCCTACTTTTACCAGTATGACTTCTCTGTGACTGTTGTTTATAGTCCAGGCTAGGACATCAGTTCTCAAACTTTTTGGTCTCAGAACCCCTATACACTCTTAAAACTTTGTGAGAACTCCAGGGCTTTTGTAAAGTGGGTTATATTTATCAGTATTTACTATATTAGAAATTAAAGTTGAGAAATGTTATTATATCAATGGTCTTATGACACTAATTCTATTACTGTAATAATGACTATTATAATAATTATAATAAACATATTACATATTAACATAAATAACATTTCTATGAAAATAATTATAATTTCCACAACAGAAAAAAAATTAGTTTGGAGAGTGGCATTGTTTTACATGATTACAGTTCTCTTTAATGTCTGGCTTAAAAGATGGTCGGACTCTCATATCTGCCTCTGTGGTTCAATCTGTTGTGATATCACACATCATGTGGCTTTTATAAAACTCTGCAGTAGACTCATGAGAAAAAGAATGAAAAAGACAAATAACATTTGTATTATTATGAAAATGTTTTTGTCCTTGTGCATCCTCTGAAAAGCTCCCAAGTTTTCGTAGGGTTCCCTAGACCACACATGGAGAATCACTGGTCTAGGAAATCACAAACCAATTATGATTTGTGCAAATCCCTTACCATCTCTTCATCTCAGTTTCTACATATGAAAAGGAGATATTTAAACACTCTAACTTTTAGGGTCCTTTCAATCTACATTTTTCTCATTCAGTAAAGATTTTCCATTTCTTCCATGTTTTTTTCTTAACCCAGCATTAGTCCCTTTAAATTTGAGTTTGTGTAAATCCAATTTCATGGAATCTTGCTTAATTTTACTCACTAAACCTTTCCTTTTGCAGCTCAGCAAGTTTTGTATCTCTTCATTCAAGGCTTCTATTCATTTCTGCTAGGAAATCTCAAGGCTAATCAAGTCTCACTCATTTCAGAAGTTAGCCTTTTTAAAATGAATTAAAAAGAGAGGCGCCTGGGTGGCTCAGTCAGTTAAGCATCCGACTCCTGATTTTGGCTCAGGTCATGATCTCAGAGTCATGGGACTGAGCCCCGTGTTGGGCTCCATGCTCAGTGGGAAGTCTGCTCCAGATTCTCTCTCTCCCTCTGCCCCTCCCCCTGACTCTCTCTCTCTCTCTCTCAAAAAAAAAATTAAATTAAAAAGAACAACAGTTTTAAATGGTCAAGATAACATGTGGGCAAAGTCTGGACAAAAATCATAGATTTTTAGTTATAAATTCTTCTCCCATTGCCAGTCCTTTATATATTGGTGTTCTTCAAAGATTTTCCTAGGATCTAATTCCCCTTCCACTCTCCATGTAGTCACATTCATTTCTATAGCTTTAGGCTCCAGTGACAGAATGATTGCTTTTAAATGTATATCTCCTACCCAAATCTATCTCCAGCATTCCCTTCCAATCTGTACATCCAACCACGAATTAGATATCTCCTTTTGGATGTGCTCATGCACACCAAACTCAAACTGGACACATTATCGTCCTCCAATAACTAGGTATTTCTCTTATGTCTCCATCTCAATAACCAGCTTCACCATTCACTCAGTCTCCCAAATCAGATATCCAGCCATACTTGAAGCTCCTCTCCCTCCACCACCCATACATCCAACTACAGCCATGAATTTCTCTTCATCATCTTATCGCTTGCCTATATTATCACATTAACCCAAATGGTTTTATTCATTTCAACCCTGCTTCTCTCCAAACTCTTCTGTAATCCAGCCAGAGTCATCTTCACACTACTGCTTAGAATCCTGCAATAGCCTCCATATGCCCTTAGATCAAGTTTGGACACTCTTAACATGGCATAAACAGGAATCATTAAGCCCTGTCCTTTTCCAGCCTATTTCCTACCTACCCTATTTCACCATCTTCTTCTGGGTGCGATCACACAGAACACTTTTCAATTCCACATTCTCCCTCAGCATCAAGTCCCTGGGACATGGTAGGCACTTACTAAATATTTGCTTAATTGAGTTGAATTATAATTATGCAAAATTCATTGAAAGCAGAAGCTATGCCTTTGTGACATAAAAAGAAAAAGGTCAGAAATGGTTTCCAGGTGTATGCTATAGGAGTAAATGCAATAGCAACACTGTGAAGGGTGATGAGTAATTCTATTTTGCCATATTTCAGTTGGATGGCTGTTCATATGTCCACACAGAGAAATGCCTGTTATATGGCAGTGTGATTTGTATTTTGATCCTCTCTAAAAAGTTTAGAGTTGAGCAACTCTTTCTAAAGATCTTGCAAGGGTTTTTCAAGGAGCTAGCCTATTTATTCTTCCTTAATGTTTATTGCCACTTGCCTCTATTAGTAAGTATCTTTGAATTTTATCTCTGTATTTTTATTTACACAATGAGAATTGGTATAACAAGATCTATATGTTTATCAATATAGTAGATTCTATACCCTCTGACAAAATTCTTTATAGAAATCTATTTTTATTGAGGTACCTGAATTAAATCAGAGCTCTTGCCCTGGAATGAAAGTAGTACTAGTATCAAAACTATACATTTATGACTTAATCAATGATAGCGCCCCCTTCAAAAAAAAGGGGGGAGGAGAAAGAGGAAACAGATGGAGAAGAAAGAGGAGGAGGAAGAGAAGGAAGAAGAGGAGGAAGAAGAAAAAGAGGAGGAGAAGGAAGCAGAGAAGGAGGGGGAGAAGGAGGAGAAGGAGGAGGAGAGAAGCAACAGCAGCAAATATGTGAGTCTTCACATCAGGGTGTTGTCCCCACAGACCAAGCCATATGACAATCATGAGACTAGCATTGTTTTTTGTGCCTTATTATCAAACAGAGATTTTTCTACCCTAGTGGAGCCCCTCTTTCAAATTCCTCCTGATTAAAAACCAAACAGAACCAAAATAAAGCCCACAAGCTTCCATGCATTCTGTGGTGGAACATTACCTTTCTTCATATGGGATCCATTAAGCCAAACATCTGAAGTTTGTGGTTAGGCTGTGATTTCTCCACAGCCCGTAGTGGTGACTGATGCTGCGGGAAAGCCAAAAGTTTCCCTGTGTAGCAATTTTAGGTTTTTGTCAACACCCTCATAGCAAAGAGAAGCCAGTTCTAGGCCAACCCAACATTAGTAACACCTCCCCTGAAGCTGTAAATAGAAGATTACTTCTGCTAATACATCATTAGGCCAAAGCCTAGAGCAGCACATGTGCTCTTCAGCAGTACCAATGAGGACTGCCTACAGCCTGTTCAAAAATAAATAAATAAATATCCTCAGGTGATGTTTGGTTTTTACCTGCTGAGTGCAATCTCCCACAGCTAGTTTCAAGTAGTTAGAGGCCAAAAACCTACCATGTATACACCTGTTTTCTGTAGTAGAAACTGATTTAATATGATGATCAGGATATTCATAAATTACAACGTATTGGGTTAAATCTTATTTAACAAACATTTATAGAAAATCTACATGCCAAGCTCTGGGCATTTTAAGACGACTAAAACACAGTATTGCCCTCATGTAGCACATACTCTAACAACTGGGAAGATCATGAGTATCATGGGGCTGGTATCACACTGGTGTTATGAACAAGATGCTCTGAGGAAGAGACGAATGCAGTTATTTGGAGAGTAGAAAAAGCATTGAGGGAATAGGGGACATTTAAGTTGGACATTTCCAGGTGACTAGAAGTTTTCCAAGAGAAGTAGGCAAGAGGAAAGTCCTAGGTAGAGAAAATAGCACACACAAAGGGTAAAAGTACACAATGCATGCCTGGAATGGCAAGACCTAGTAAGGCTTGGGAAGTTTGGGGAAGTAGAAGAAAAGTAGATTGAGGTCAGATTGTAAATAATCTTGACCATCCTGTTAAAAATGTTACCCTCTAAGTTCTAGGAGGCCACCAAGGAATTTATGTAGGATTTATGGCAAAATCAGGCCAATGGTTTAGAAAGAATACCCTGGTATCAACACAGAGTATTAAGTTTTTGAAGATACTGCAGTAATATAAGCAAGTAGTGGTGAGAGCCTTAACTAAAGCAGTTATACTGGGAAACATCTCTAGGAAACACAAGGAGTAGTATTTGAGGATCTATTAATTCTCTGTGTCTCAGTTTTGTTATCTTTAAAATGGGCATAAAAATAACAGTACCTACCTTATAGGGTTGTTGTGACAGTTAAATCAGTTAATTCATGAGGAGCATCTACCATAGCACTGGACTTAATAAGCACTTTTATATATTACTTATACTTATTACTGCAGTGTTAAGGCTAAGTTGAAAATGAAAGAAGTTCATAAAGTCACAAAAAAAAATCATAACTCTCAGTACATAACCAAGAGTGAAATCATTCTTGAGAAGCAGGAATGTAACGAGTACTATTAAAAGATCAAACATAATCTCAGCTACCAGCCATACCTATGACAGACATCCTTTTTCTGATATTGTTGAAGTCCAAGAAGGCAAGCAGTTGGTAAGTAACCAGTGTTCCCAATTCTTCTACAGTTATTGTCTCTGGGGTTCGAGACTTAAAAATGAACCCAAAATTTCTTGCAGCAGTCACTAAAGCCCCTTCATCAGGTGACTGAACTTGGTAAATCAGCTGTCCTAAAATGAAAAGAAACTATCATGTGAAACAACAGCAAAAAAAAAAAAAAAAAAAAAAAAAAAAATCTATTAAACAAAAAAGGAAAAAAACCAAATACATTAATATGGAGAATAATCGCTAACATTCACAGAATGCCAATACTAATGTCAACTCATCTATAACACTGAACTCAAGTGTTAGCTCCAGAAATCAGAACTTTTTTGCTTGCCAACCAGCTGGACCAAGTGCCTGTCCTGCGGGATACTACAGGACGCCAGGCATACCACCACCACAGCCCTTGTCATCTTATACAAAAATACCCATTTCTGCATCTCCCTTTCCACAATGCTGAAAGTTTCTCAGGTCAGAGGCTGTATCTTTGTATTTTCAGTGACCAGAGATGTGCAGTGGAAGTTTCACAAACTAAAACACTTAATATGAATTAACTCACATAATCCTCACAGAAAGTCTTGAGGTTGGGATTATTAAAATTATTATTTCCATTTTATACCACTGACCTATGACTATAGAGGTTATATGATTTTTGCAAGATCACACAGCCAAAGAGTAATAGAACAGGTATTCCAAATTCCACTTCAGTCTGCAACTAATGACCATTTTATGAGAATGCATACAAGATACCCTTGAAATCAAACTGGTGTGTTCATTCTTGGTGCTTGATATTGTGAAAGTACTGGGCTGGGAGTAAGAGGGGAGAAGAAAGAAAAATAATGAAATGAGCCAAAAAACCAAACTAAAACAAAAAGCCATAAAAATACAGCATGTATAAGGTAAAACCTTCTATATAAAATTCTATTATCTTTGTAAAAATACATTAGAAAAAGTAGGCAGAGCTATATCCATATTTACTGAGTTATAGTAATGCCCAAGATAAATTCTTAAAAAAATGAATTGCATATTAATGTGTATGATTCCTTTTCATAAAAAACAAACCAACTTATTATGTATATTCATATACACACACACACACACAAGTGGAAAGGGTAAAATGATGCACACCAAATGTTATCATTTGTTACCACTGTAGGGGTGAGATTGGAGGAGTTCACAGAAGAAATTATTAGCTTTGCCTTTATAAACTTTGTACTGTGTGGTTTTCCCTTATATGGTGCCATAAATTAATTTTGAAATTCAAAAAGGGAAAAGAATTAAAGCAATTACTTGATTTACCTATGAAATGATATAACTTCCACTTCTGGCAACATGGTAAACTAGGTGCTAGGACAAACTTCCCTGCTACAAACAACTACAGATTCTGTATAAAACATTTTAATTTTTTAAATACATTCATGAAAGATGTACTGGCAAGAAAACAAGAATTTTTCAGGTCAAAGACCGAGGGAAAAAATAAAATGAATAAAAGAAGACTGTAGCCAGCGTTTGCCTTGAGGGCGTTTTCTGAACCAGGAGAACTTGATCATTGGTTTCCAGCCTCTGAGGGTTCATGCATATTTGCACCCTAAATTCATAATATCTAAGTGGCTTAAAAAAAATCGAACTAAAAATTTAGTTTAATATGTTCCTGTGTTAGAACACTGACCAAAGCAAAGCAAGTCCTTTCTGGAGGAACCAGTCTTTACCTTAGGACCCAAAGAATTTCTAAAAATAAACTTCCAAGTAAAATGGTCATCTCACAGTGAAAAATCATTAAAATCCCAATAAACAAGACACAGTGAGAACCAACAGAAAGAAAAGAAAGAATAAAGACCTGCAAAAACCCCAGATATTGGAATTATTAGAAAAAGCACACACAAATACTTAATAGATTTCAAAAAAAGAGTCATAAAATTAAGATTTGATAAAGAACCAAAGACCTTATAGAAATTAAAAATTAAAAGCTGCAAATTAGATACTACTAGAGAAAGAAGTAATGTACTGGGGCGAGGAGGATGGAGAAAATTCCAGGATATATCCAAAATGACAGAAAAAGGGAAAAATGAGAGACTTCTTAAAAGGCATAGAGAACAGAGTGAAAATATCTGACACTGAACATCTAATATGAGAGGGGAAAATGAATCAGAGGCAACGCTGGAAAAAATACATGGCCAAGGAAACTCCAGAAGTGATGAGAGATGACATTCTACAGATTCATGAATCTCAGTGAATTCCAAGCAATATAAATTTTATAAAAGCCCACCCCTATAGTGAGAACATGGAAGGAGAAATCTTAAAAGTAGCCAGGGAGAGAAGACTGATGACCTTCAGTCTGACAGCTGGACTGAGAGCTGACTATACGGTAAGAGAAATAGTAGCAGGATACAGTGGAGTACCTTCAGTGTGTTGAGAGAAAATTGTCACTTTAAATTTCTGCACACAGCAAAATCTTCAAGAATAAGAATGAAATAAAGTTGTTTTTCAAACAAAGTTTTTGAAAGTTTACTACCAGGAGGTTCTCCCTAACAGAAATTCCAAAGAATACACTTCATGTCAACAGAAGATCAGAGATGGGACAAGCATTAAAGAGCAAAGAAATTAGTAAGTATACAGGATAAATCTAAGGAAACACTGACTATAAAAACAGTAAAAACATCTTGTGGGATTAAAAAAGAAAATACATGACAAGAGGACTATATAATTCTTCTTAGAGGGTTAATTAGTGTTGAAGGGTCCTGAAGTCTTTGTTTTGTTCAAAAGAAGGCTTAGACTTTGATAAGTTCATTATGCTAAAATTTCTAGGCTAACCACTAAAATACAAATAAGGATTCCAAAGCAGCAGATTAAAATGGAATAAATCCATAAGAGGAAAAATAAAAAAGAAGAGACTAAGACAAAAGATGGGGTAAATACAAAATACAAAATAAGATGGTAGAAATAAACTAAATATACCAATATTATATATTAAATACTTAAAGTCTAAATATATCAATAAAGGTAATCAATAAAGGTAATAGACTAAATGTTCTGTCAAACTAAGTATTTTTTTAAATGTCAAAATTATGCCATTCACAAAAGATGTGTCTAAAACACAAAGACTGACAGGTAGATTGGCAGGAAATAGTGGGAAAAGATAAACAATACAAATCTAACAAAAGTAAAACATCTATAACTATATTCATATCAGCCAAAATAAACTTTAAGGCAAAAATACTACTACAGATAAAGAGGATCAATGTATATTGATACAAGTTTAATTTAAAGAGACATAAGTCTAAACGAATATCTAATGACATGACCTTAAAACATAAAAAGCAAACATTGACACAGCTACAAACAGAAATAGACAAATTTACCATTATAGTCGATGATTTTAACATACTCATTAATTGTGAAATTGAGTACTCAAAATAATCCACAGAGGGTTAGAAGACTGAACAATTCAATTAACAAACATTATCTCATGGATATATTTAGAACCCAGGACCTAATAACCGTAGAATGTACATTCATTTCAAGCACACATGAAACATTTATGGAAACTGAATACATACCAGGCCATAAAGCAAGCCTCAATAAATTTTAAAGGATTGATACCATGAGGCAGTAAGAAAAAATATTCTAAATTTTTTATCTCTTTAATTGCAATACACTAAAATAAAAAAAAAATCCTATTAAAAGCTCTTGTACTTTCCACTTTACTGCTTCTAAAATTTCTTCCTGGAGAAGGAAATGAGAATGTCAACTTCCCCAAATGACTTCTCCATGAAACAGCACACATTTAAAATAAAAGCGATAGCTTCAACTATAAATTATACAATCATAAATTTTAAGCTTATTAGATTTGGGTTCTAGTCTTTTCCATAATTAACATTTATATATGAAAACTTTGTTTTTCAAGGTACTTTAACATACGGATTTAAGCTATCTATCCTGTAATTAAAGCTTTAAAAGGAGAGCAAAATAATTTCCCCCTACTCAGTGATGTAATCCTTCACTTAGAATTTGATATCTTAAAGCAAGAGACAGAAACAGTTTAAAGGATATATACATCTACATCTCTTCACTTCAAAATACCTTTATATAGCAAGATATTAGCCAATACCCACCAGAACGGGTAAAATTTAAGAATGATAATACTAAATGGTGGCAAGAATGTCAAGGTACTAGAACTCTCATACACTGATGGTGGGATTTGTAAAATGATACAACCACTTTTGAAAAATAGTTGGGCAGTTTCTTATAAAGTTAAACATATCCTAAGTGTTTACCAAAAACAAATTTGTTAAATATTTTTTAAAGACATAAAAACATTTATGGCAAACCAAATGTGCATGAACAGAGGACTAGAAAAGAAAATTATGGTACACTCGCACAATGTAATATTACTCAGCAATAAAAATGAATGAACTATTGATTGATACAACAACATGGATGAATGACAAAAACATTACATTGTGTGAGGGGTGCCTGGGTGGCTCAGTCAGTTAAGCGTCCAACTCTTGGTTTCGGCTCAGGTAATGATCTTGGTCAGGGTCATGAGATTGAGCCCCGCATCTGGCTCTGTGCTCATAGTGGAGTCTGCCTGAGATTCTCTCCCTTTCCTTCTGCCCCTCCCCCTGCTCATGCATGCTCTCTCTCTCTCTCTAAAAAATGAATAAATTTAAAAAAAAAAAAACTACATTATGTCAAAGAAGCCAGACACAAAAGAATACATATTGTATGATTCCATTTATATGAAGTACAAGAACAGTCAAAACTCATCTCTGATGATAGAAATCACAGCAGTGGTTGGCTGGGCAGGGGTGGGGATTGTGGACTGAAAAGGGACAGGAATAATCTCTCTGGAGTGATAGAAAGGATTTACACCCTGTTGGGGATGGGAATGGGGGTTACATGGGTGTATATAATTGTCAGAATTCATCAAACAATACACGTAAGATCTGTGTGTTTTATTGCATTTAATTATATCACAGGGGCGCCTGGGTGGCTCAGTCGTTAAGCGTCTGCCTTCAGCTCAGGTCATGATCCCAGGGCCCTGGGATCGAGCCCCACATCGGGCTCCTTGCTCAGCGGGAAGCCTGCTTCTCCCTCTCCCACTCCCCCTGCTTGTGTCCCCTCTCTCGCTGTGTCTCTCTCTGTCGAATAAATGAATAAAATCTTTAAAAAAAAAATTATATCACATTATGAAAAAATTTTAAGTGATACTAGAAAAGAAGAATGAATGCTATCAGTAAACTAGAATTTTGACAAATGTCTGCAAGATAAAAAGTAGATTTGACCACTGAAGAAGTAAGAGAAAAACACAGCTCAAAGCATTTGCAAAAGAAAATGAATACAGAGGTAAGAGAAATCCTCAAAAGATTCTCCAGACTCAGAGTCAACAAATGAGAAGAGAAGTGCTCTTGGGGGCATCATTAGTAAAATTAGTTGAAGAATTCCACTCAGCACTCCAGCCCATCTGAGCTCCTCCTTCTGCCAGCTTACTCAGAACTGGCTTCAGTGTCAGTTGCCTCCAGAACAAAACCTTGAAAATGTTCTTCTACACAAAGTGTACATTCCACTAAAGGAAACCTCAAAGATTTGAGTGCTGCAGCTGGAGACCAAAACTGAGAAGAGACTGAATCGCTTGAGAATTCCACAAGAATAAGAGAGAAAATGAGGGAAAGGAATCTGATGATTGACATTTTCTTCCAGGCCAGACCTTCAGTACAACTCTCTCTCAAGTGGGAGTTTTGCCACAGACTCCTAGCACTAGATCTGAAAAAGTAAGATAGTTAAGCCCAGATACCATATGAATTCCTGGAGGGAGGAACCCCACACCCAGAAGATGAGCTATGTATTCTATCTCTCCCCCACAACCTCGGGAGATTGGCCACTGTAATCAGAATCTACATTCAGCAAGGGACAAACAGGGATTCTCAAATACAAATAAGAATAGGCAACCACAATTCATCAAACATTTGAGAACAATATGAAAATTAGACACAGAATTCAAAAAAATAACATTCCATAAAATGAAAAATCATAGAGGAAACAAAAGAAAATTTCAAATTAAGAAAATAAAGATCCTCAAAGAGCACTAAGGAGGATATAACATTAAAATAAAAACAGCTATTAAAATAAAAACAGTTTGGGAAATGAAATAAACTCAAAGGGCAAAGATAAAAAGAATGCCTTACTTAAAGGCACTGTGATATCCTCAGATAAAAATATAATTAATCATTGTTCTTAGAATTATAAAGATCAGTTTGAGTCATAAATATACTTATATAAATCCTCACAGCAATTAAAACTGGGGGAATGGGTCAGTCCAGCATCATGGAGGACAAAACTGTGGCTTGAATGTAATCGCAAGAAGGAAAAAATAAAGAAAAAATATATATAGAGAGAAAACATATACAAGTGTATATATGTACATATACACACACATATATATGACATACATGCATACATATATACAGTCAACAGTCTTTATATATTTCACTTTGAAGTTGAAATTACTTGGGTGGTAATTTTTACTCACTCACTGGTAGCAGAAAGAAATAAAACTTATGAATGGAATAGACTGGGCTCAAATGGAGCAAGAAGCTGATTCACTATACCATTATCTACCTGCCTCATTGCTTCAATATTAAAGTGGCCCAGCTGATCTTGTTCTATTCTATGAACCCTGAGCCCTATACAACCATCTTAATAGTGTGAGGACTTGTTCATAATGGGGACTAAGAGCATCCTACTCTCTGTGTACATCTATCCCCATTATTGGGAAAACTCATTCATTCTACGCATATGCCTGATCATCATCTATTAGATGTTTGTGTTAATGACGAGAGCTAAACACCTCAACTGTTATTTTCCTACTTGTCCTGGCTATCAGGAAGCTCACAGTCAAATATGGTGCTTGATCATTAGAAAGATTTCATCCCCTTATACTTGCACATTTGGGCCCTCATCTTTCTATTACTCCTATTTCTCTTCTTTTTCTCTCCTTTGCAGTCTCTCCATAATTCTTGGAAAACACTCAGGATATAAATTCATACAAAGAAAAGCTGGTGATAGGTAAACCCCTTATGCAATGTATACTTTTAATCAGAACATCTTTCTAACTCCAAATATTTTATAGAAGTATCATTTCTGATTTAAAAAGCAAAGCTCACCACTCAGACATGCTATGTACTTACCTGCACTATTTTCCTCTGACATTACAGTGTGACAAAGGGCAAGTAATCGAAGAAATTCATACACTTTGGAATCCCCCAGTTTAACAGATTCCATCAGATGATGGTCAAAGAACCGAAATGTTGTATCTGCTTGGGGATTGACTGAGAAATCCACAGGCTCATTTTTCTGTAGGAGAACAATAGAAAAAAAAACTATACACCTCCTTCCAACAACAATCTTTTAAAATTCAAAACACTTCCTCTATGTATTTTTAGTGTTTGTATGATTTTTCAGCCTCGAACATCTGGCACTACAATGGCTTTGTTTCCTCATTACTGTTAAATATCATCTTCTCCTTTCAGAGCCAAGTACCAAAGCAGTGACCCTTCCAAAAGCATAAGGAAAAAAAATATCCAATGGCTGTACAGATCCTCAAATACTTATTGCAACTCCAACATACAAAGAAGCCCTGATGTTTTTTTTTTTTCAAAACCTACTCAATGACAAAACCTGACCTGACTTGAATTCATATTGGAAGCAATATCTGACCTAGAATGGTATGTGTCTAATTATAGACTTTAGTCCACTTAGTATGAATTAATATTTTCCAATGCAAAAATATTAATGTGTTTTATTAGAGTACTTTCTCAGATCTCTCTGGAGATACTGCATAATACAATGATAGGATTAAAACTGGGATCTTGAAGAGATATTTGCACTCACATGTTCATTGCAGCTTTATTTACAATAGCCAAGAGGTAGAAACAGCATAAACATCCATCAACAAATGAATGAATAAAGAATACGTGATATACAGATACAATGGAATATTATCCAGCCATAAAGAAAGAAGAGAATCCTGTCTTCATGCCACAACATGAATGAACCTTAAAGGCACATGTTTAAGTGAAATTAGTCAGTTACAAAAGAACAACTACTGCATTATTCCACTTATCTGAGGTACCAAAATAGTAAAACTCATAGAAACAGAAAGTAGAATGGTTGTTTCCAGGGACTGGAGGAATGGGGGAATGGGGAAATGGGGAATTGCTGTTAAATAAGTATAGAGTTTCTGTCATGCAAGCTGAGAAAGTTCTAGAGATCTACTGTGCAACTTCATGAGTATTGTTAATAACAGTTTACTGTACACTTAAAAATGTGTTGAGTAGCCATCAAAAAAAATGAAATCTTGCCATTTGCAATGACGTGGATGGAACTAGAGGGTATTATGCTAACTGAAATAAGTCAATCATAGAAAGACAATTATCATATGATCTCAATGATATGGGGAATTTGAGAAAGAAGGCAGAGGATCATAGGGGAAGGGAGGGAAAAATGAAACAAGACGAAACCAGAGAGGAAGACAAACCATAAGAGACTCTTTTTCTTTTATTAACATATAATGTATTATTTGTTTCAGGGGTACAGGTTTGTGATTCATCAGTCTTACACAATTCACAGCGCTCACCATAGCACACATCCTCCCCATGGTCCATCACCCAGCCACCCCATCCCTCCCACACCCTCCACTCCAGCAACCCTCAGTTTGTTTCCTGAGATTAAGAGTCTCTTATGGTTTGTCTCCCTCTCTGGTTTCATCTTGTTTCATTTTTCCCTCCTTTCCCCTATGATCCTCTGTCTTGTTTCTCAAATTCCTCATATCAGTGAGATCATATGATAATTGTCTTTCTCTGATTGACTTATTTCACTTAGCATAATACCCTCTAGTTGCATCCATGTCGTTGCAAATGGCAAGATTTCATTTTTGATGGCTGCGTAATATTCCTCTGTGTATATGCGTGTGTGTGCGTGCGTGTGTGTGTGTGTGTGTATACACACACCACATCTTCTTTATCCATTCATCTGTTGATGGACATCTAGGCTCTTTCCATAGTTTGGCTATTGTGGACATTGCTGCTATATCATAAGAGACTCTTAATCTCAGGAAACAAACTGAGGGTTGCTGGAGTGGAGGGGGGTGGGAGGGATGGGGTGGCTGGGTGATGGACATTGGGGAGGGTATGTGCTATGGTGAGCGCTATGAATTGTGTAAGACTGATGAATCACAGACCTGTACCCCTGAAACAAATAATACATTATATTTTAATAAAAAATTTAAAAATTTTTTAATTTTAAAATTTAAAAAAATCATACAATAACAAAAAAATGTATTGAGTAAAAAAAAGAAAAACATGATAAAAGAAATAGGGTAGAACAAAATAGTGGAAGATGATTCGATAGTAAATAAGAACGCTGTTAATTCACTGGCTTCTGGAAAGCACAGAACATACTTCTAAAAGTTTATTATTCAAAGCACTAGTCCTATGATAATGTCTTTGCAAAAATCGGTTGATAGGAAAATACTTTTAATATATACTTCGTCTTGGGGTGCCTGGGTGGCTCAGTCGTTAAGCGTCTGCCTTCGGCTCGGGTCATGATCCCAGGGTTCTGGGATCGAGCCCCGCATCGGGCTCCCTGCTCGGCGGAAGGCCTGCTCCTCCCTCTCCCACTCCCCCTGCTTGTGTTCCCTCTCTCGCTGTGTCTCTCTCTGTCAAATAAATAAAATCTTTAAAAAAAATATATATATATACTTCATCTTGGAGAATATAGAATATTTTATATTATATCCAAGTATATGAGAAGATCTGCATACAGGACACTCAGTTGTGTTTATCCCAGAATCATAGAGACTTATTTAATCACAGATTGTTTTGTTCATGTAAGAAATTTTGAAAACAACTTCATTAGGGGAAAAAATGATCAACTCACTAGTAAGGAGTAAAATACACTCTGACCTTAGAATTCCCTGAAACTCCCAGGGAAGAAACTGTGACTCAAAGAGATCATAGCCAATCAAGCTGTCATTCGAGTATAAATTCAGTACATAGTTCATGTTTGTTATGAACCTTCTTGAAACTAGAGGATGAACTTCATCCAAATAAGGGATAACTGGAAAAATCATTAGTAAAGGACTAGTTAGGGGTGAGCACTAAATCCCTTAAAGTGAAGGACTAAGTCTAAAAGAAATAGAGAGATTAAGATGCCAAAACAAAATATCTATATGGTATACCTTGACGACACAAGATGAAAAGACAGCTAAAAAACTGGAAGATATGGATTTCTTCATTTTATTATTTGAAGGTCAGATGATATCATTTAAAGTTTCAAATCAACTAATAAAAATATATATTTAGGATTAAGAAAAATATAAAATACAAAAATAGTAGGAAAATATGAGGGAAAGGAGAAATATAATTTCATCATTGTTCATATTAGGACATTAATAGACACTGCCTTAAAAAAAAGTATTAGGAATACTATGTAAACTCTTGAAGTATATGGTAGAAAAACAATGAAATACTTTTTTAATATTTCTAAACATTATAAGAAATGCATACATACAGAATAAAGAATCCATATAAAGAATTATTAAACACAAAGTCTATTATTGTTGGACACAAAGTACAACCTAAAATATTATAACTAAGACAATATATAGCCCGACATAGATGGCCCAAACTCAATTTTTAAAAGATTGGAATGCGAAGCAAACTCTAATCCTATGCTGTACACACAAGACACACATAAAGTCATTCAGAAACACAGAAAATAACAGGTGGGCACATGCAAACGAAAAGAAACCAAAAGTTGTGACATTAACATCAAATAAGGTTGAATTCAGGCCAAGAAGAATTAAATGAGTCAAAGGAGAGCAGTTTTAATGTTAAATTGTATAATTCATAATAAAAATATAACCACTATGAATATCAATTTACCCTCAACTAGCATCAATACTTGTAAGACAAAGATTTCAGGCTATATAAGAGTTATATAGAGAGAAAGAGATTTTCAAAATACTTTGATTACCCTCTTTTATGCTAACAGGTGATATAGATAAAAGATAATAATGAAATAGAAGACCTAAATAATATAATTTACATGGTAGAACTAACTGACATCTAGCTAACTTTATACCTTGAAAACAGAATATACATACATTTCCTTTTAAGAAGCCTGGAACACTGACAACAATTGATTGTATTAAGTCACAAAGAGAACCCCAATAAATTCCAAGAAGTAGATACAATACAAATCTGTTCTTTTATTAAAAGAGCAATAAAGTTAGGAGGGAAACCTCTATCACTTGGGAATTTTAAAACTCTTCCTTAAAAACTTATGTTTCAATGTGGATATTCAAATTGATATGACAAAAATAAAATTAGTACTACAGGCCAAATCTATGTGATAAAATTAAAGAAGTGCTCAGAGAAAAATTAAGAACATAAATATTTGTATATTAAAAAGGAAAAATGAAATTAATAAGTTAAGCATCCAAGTATGAAGTTAGAAAAAAAACTTAAAGAATGAAGAAAGAAGGCATTAATAAAGATAAAAGCAGAGACTATTGATTAAAACACAGGAAAATATATACAAATAATAAATAAAACCCAAAGCTGCACTTTTTCTGTAGAAGAAGGGGACAACTTTCTAATGTAATCAAGATAGAAAAGGAAAAAGACAAACAAAAATAAATTATTTTTTTAAATAGCCACAAAGAGAAAATTAAAAGGATCATAAGACACTTCTTTACTCAACTTTAAGGCACAGATCATTTTGATGTTATATAAACTGTCTCACAGAATACAAAAAGAAGGAAAAATAAGAAAAATTATCTCTTTCTAAAGTAAATATAACATTGGTAGCAAAAGAGACATTACTGCCCCCCAAAACCACTGAGGACTGATGTGTCTTACAAACCCACAGGCACATATCTAAATAAAGCATTAGCAAACAGAATCTAGTAGCACACTGAGAAAACAGCTTAACACAAGTGACATTTATTTACAGAAACCATGGATGGATGACAAATCAACAGAAAAATGGGTAAAGATGAAATACAATAAACTATTAAAAATATAAAAAGATGTCCAACCTCGCTCATAAGATAAATTAGAACTAGAACCATACTGACATATCATTTCACATAGTCTTGTCAAATATCAAAAACTCTGACAAAACGTCGTGTTGGTAAGGGTGGGAAAAAGCACTCTTGTACATTGTTTGTGGCAGGATAAATTGGTAAAAATTTTAAATACAATGGCAATATTTATCAATTACAAATGCACATACCTTTTGATTTAGCAATTTCATTTTCCAATTCCACTAACTGGATTAGTGGAATTCCAATTCCACTAGTTGGATTAGTGGAATTCCAATTCCACTAATCTAGAAAGATCTCAAATATATCATTGAGAAAGAAAGTTACGAATGGTATAGATAGTATGCTACCGCCTACATAAAAAGTGGACAAAAATACTTCCTTGTATACACAGAAATATCTCTAAAAGAATTAAAAAACAGAGGGAACTCTGTGGTTGAGGGACCTCCATAGAAGGGATTTTGAACCATATGAATCTATTTTTTAAAAGTTATATATTAAATATTTCATCTGGTCAGAGTGGAAATCAGTCCTCCAGGAGCTCATCATTTTAAAAACATATGTACAATTTGAAATTAAAAGTAAGAATGAAATTTGTCACCTCCACACCTTAGTTATATCTGTTTTCTGACCCACGTCATCATGAACTTCACCTGCCAAAACAAAAATTAAGAATAACAAATGAAATTAAAACTAGATTTAGACATTTAGTTTTAAGGAATACACTTACTGAAGCACCATTAGTAGAAGGCATTAGGAGTTCAAATTTAGACTTTTTAGGAGTGGTTTCAAACTGTAAGCCTAGACATAGTGATTAACCCAGAGAAATACTCAGGTTTACCCAAGATAGAACTAAAATGCAGTATGAACTGAAACAAAATATAAAGCTCATGATCATGTTCTTCTGTAAATTTTATCATCCTGCTGTCACATTATCCATGATGTTTGCCAGAGGCAAATTTTTTTTTCCACTTTATCCCCACAGTTGAGGCATTCAAAATGACATCCTAGACAGACCAATTCTCACCAATGCTAGAGCTTGGTGAGTACATCTCCATCTTGGTTTGGGCCAGATACAGCTGTGTAATATCCAGGCCAATTAGCATGTAAATGTTAAACAGTGTCCATGCCCCCTGCAGTCAGAAAGCATAGCCAAGTATGTGCCAAATATTTAAAAATAATTTTTCTTTCTGTAAAGCCAATATATGCTTATTATAGATAAATTGGAAAATACAAGATGTTTACAGTAGAAAATAAAAATTACTAACATTCCCACCCCCATGGATAACCAGTATTTATAGAGTTTCTTTCATGCTGTGTGTGTGTGTATGTGTGTGTGTGTGTGTGTGTGTGTGTGTGTGTTTATATATATTTATCATAGAGTTCAAAAATGTCTGGTTCCTGCTGTTTTTAACCCAAGTGTGAGAATTTCTCTGGTCATCAAAAGTTCTTTGTGAATCTAATTTTGAATGGTTGTATCATAGCTACATAGCATAATTTATTTTAGCTTTCTCCTCTTTGGAAGCTTTTAAGATTTTTCTAATTTTTGCTTAGCATTTAAAGATTTAATGCCATTTGCCAAGACTGTATTTCTTGCAAAGATAATAAGAGTTCCTTGCATTAATCCTGTGCTAGGCACTTGTATTATCACTCATCTTCATAACAAACTTGCCAGATGAAGATTTTTACTCCTGTTCTATGAGTGAGGGAACCGAAGAACAGAAATCCATGGGAAGTTACTAAACTGAGGCTAAAAAGTCAGCCTCATGTGTTTTTGAACCCCAGTCTCTTTCTTTTCGCTACATAATGCTATGACCAAGAAAAGCCTCTGATGAATCGGTATTTGCTGTTTTTCTGGAGCACTGGTCTAAATCTGGACCTGTGTGACTGCTGCGTGGGCGGAGTCCCAGAGCCAGTGAATGAAACTCGCCATGCTCCTGGAATTTAAATCTCAAACTCACTGCAGTTATGCTCCAGTCGTTGTGTCATAGGCGATAAAAACGAAACAAAGCTGTGCCTTCCTGTAAAATGCCTCCCCCGAAGGAAACATGCCTATAAAGCTGGTGATGGAAGTGAAGAAAAGTTAAAGAAGTCAAAGAAAATAAAAGTTCTGAGCTAGAAAATAGAAGATTTAGATAAATTAGAGTAGAATATCAAATTTTCCCAAGGCTAGATCTATGATATAAACAAAACCAACTTATAGGAAAACAAGAAAAAGTGATTCTTAAACATGCTGCGATTGCTTTAGTAAGAATGTATTTTAATGACATCAAAAATGCATTATAAATTATAATGTTATACAAATTAAGGGTCTAAAGAGGTTACTTAAATATTTCAGTTCTGCATTTTACTAGGGAAATTATAAGCTATCATGGGATTTGGAAATTTGCAAAGATCTTGGGATATATATACTTTGTGAAAATCAAGGGCCTTTGCTAAAAATATCCCTATGACAAACATCTCTACAAATAAATCCTGGTCCACATGTCTGATAATTTCCTTAGCATCATTTCCTAGAAGTGATATTATCATTATTATGTTATTATCAATGTGTGCTATGGCAAAAAAAACAAAATCCAAAAGGCCCTCCAAATTAAAAATATCTCTAATACTCTGACTAAAATTTTCCCATTTAAACTACTTTTGGGTTTAGCCAGTATTCTTAGAAAGTCTATGAAAATAATGTCAAAAGAAAATTTTTAGGGAAAGTCTCTATTTTATCTACCAGTTTTTATAATAGTGATATTTGAAATGCACAATGTAACTGAGGGCTTATAGAAGTCCAGGTTGAGAATTATCTGGTTCTCACCCAGAAAGGGGGGAAGTGGAGCAGAGGAAAGCTGGGTTACAGGGATGGGGTAGCAAAGGGAGGTCAACAGGCAGGAGAGTATAAAAATTAACTGCTTGTATTTCTTAATTTTGTTCAAGGTTAAATCTTACTTTAAAATATTTGGCAATGTGTGAAGTTTCTCATCAGGAGACAAAGGGAAGTTTTCCCTCTCTTTCTTGGATTTTTCTTCTTGAGATTTCTGTACTGAAAAGCTGGGCACTCAGAGTCTAGTGAAAGGAGATCAGAAATCCAGAGACACCCAACAGAAGCCTTCTGCTGAGCTCCCATGCTTTCAGCTTAAGAACTGTCTGCTAACTGGCCAAAATCTCGGTGACAAGGGTCACATATAAATAGAATGCCTGAAAATCCTAATATAGAGCAGGTATCCTGAAAAAAGCATTCAAACAGGAATTGGGATATTAATGAAATAGCTTGTCTGGCCACTCAAAGTAGCCCTGTGCAGTGTGAATTCTTAGGAATGAATTGCAAATTCTTACAAACACAGGCCCTAACATCAATTCCAGAGCTGTTAGGAAGCAAGTATGAAATACTGTTTTTACCAAGCTAAATCAAGTTACCAAGAACTTGTCCTCCCTTGGATATGGGTCTATTAAGCACCACAGAATACAATCACACAGTTAGAGTACCAAAAGGAATCTCAGACAGTATCATAGCTAACCCCTATCTCTACCCCTGAATGGTAACAAATGCCAAGTTTCATCTCAATTATTCAACATTCATTGAACAAATATTTAGTGAGTGTTTACTATATGTCAAGCACTATGTTATTGTGTGCCTGTATTAATAAGAAAGCCAGCAATAAATGGTTTGGTTTTTAAAAATAGAGTTGCTTATGTTCTTAAGGACTACTAACAATATCAGTAAGAAAGAGGAACTATTTCCCTTACCATAGATTTTCCCATTAATGGAACATTTTTTAAAAGTCATGATGTTTTGAGTGAGGGTGCCTGTTTTGTCAGAGAAAACATATTCAATCTGGCCCAGTTCCTCATTTAGAGTGGTCGTCCGAGCTTCTGCAGGTGTGGATTTTCCAGAGTAATACATCTTCCGATCCCAGTTTATAAAGTAACTGTGTCCCAGACGAATTACTTCCATACTTCATCCATTAAAATGGAGAAAAAGAAATGTTCCATCAGTTTCAGAACATACAAAGCTTTACCAAAGTAAGAAGTCCATCAAAGCCTTCAGAGTGTAAGAGAAAATGTGGATGCTCTGTCCCCAGGTTCTAGTGACCTTCAGAAGCATCTCAGCAGAGTCTGATCATGAACCTGCCAAAGTCATTTCCCTGCAACACCATGAAAAAATAGATTTTGCATAAAAGCTTGGGGAATGTTCCATGTGTCATCATTTATATTAAACAGGCCCAGTAGAGATTTCTTGGGTAGCCTAAGTTGGCATTTCTCTTATATCTTAGGAGAAACTGATTATGATCAAAGATGTTTGTCAGAAAGAAGATCTAAAGAAAAGTGTTGTTGAGGACTTTCTCTCTATTACATTGTTTGATGCACTTCACTTTGCCAAAAGAGGTAGAAGCAGTACCTCTGTAAAGCACTAAGCAAGCCGTAATAGATACTGAGTAAATCTCAATACTGTAATTATTGCTGTTATATTACTTTGCCCCTTTGCCAGGAAAAGAGCATTGTCTCATGATTTAGTGGTAATTTATGACTTTCCAACTCTAGAAGTGGAATTTCTACAGCCAAAGGTATGAACTTTTAAAATCTTTGTCATATGTAAGGCTAAATCAATTTCCAAAGAGGTTAACATTGTAAGTTTCTGCGATTACTGAAAATTATCATTGACTATGTATAATGTATATACATACACATCATACAAATGTTACCAATTTATCACTTGTCTTTTAATTTTGTTTTGACTATTTTTGACATGAAGAACTTTTCTTTTTAATTGATTAAATTTATCATTTTATAGTTTTGGAAGTTTTGCTTGGATAGGCTTTCCCTATGCCAAGATTATATATACAGATATCTTTACTTTTCTCCTGGTTCTTTACTGAATTTTCCACATTTAATTCCCTGTCATAGTTGGAATTTTTATAAGTATGATGTAATATGAGGTGCTAATTTCAATTTTTACAAAGTTTTTTCATCACCATTTATTGAACAACAAATCCTTTCCTTCACTGTGTTGGGATGCTTCCATGCTACCTATAAATTATTTTCCTCACTAGAATCTACTCTAGGGATTTCAGTTTTATTCTTTAATAGGTCACCTAATACATCTCTTATTTTCCTTATTGCAGCTTTATAAAATTTGGCAGATCTGGAGGAAAAGATGGTGGAGGAGTAGGGGACCCTATTCCAACCAGTCCCGGGAATTGAGCTGGATATCCACCAGACCACTCTGAACACTCATGAAATCAGCCTGAGATGTAAGAAGATAGATCTGGATCTCTACAAACAGAATATCGCAGGCAGTTGGTTTTGAGGTATGAAGTGGGGAGCCATGATTCCCCAGGCAGATATCGGAAGATAAACACAGGGGGAGGGAGCCATGGGGATCCTACACCACCAGTGAGCGATAGCCTCCTGCTCCAGGGACAGGGCACAGACTCGCAGACCGGTAGCGACAGGGAAAGGACTTTAGGGCAGCCCCCCAGACTGAAACCCTGAGCGGTGGGGCCACATGTGTAAACTGAGGGCGGCTGGTGGTTTTAGAAGCACAAAGGGCAGAAACATGCCCTGACCTGGAGGCGAGGACTGGGAGCGCTGCTGAGGGGCACACAACCCAGGACACCGCAGTTTATAGTGGCACAGACAGAAACGGAGATAGTGTGGCCTGGAGAGCTCATGGAAGAACAGACTGCGATCTCTCAGCTCTGAGGCAGAGGATTGGAAACTATCTCTTCTGCTCTGACTCTCAGAAGAGATGCAGAAAGCCACCAGGGAAAGCCGCCAGAGAAAAAAGCCCCAAAGAACTGGTTTTCACTGAGCCCACCCCCCCACACACACACAGGGGGCAGGGCAACTCTGCCCAAACAGGGTTCCCTGAATAACAGCGCAGCAGGCCCCTCCCCCAGAAGACAGGCTGGGAGAACAAGAGGCCAGCAACCCTAAGGTCCCTATAAAACAGGTGCATCTTGCTTGGGTTGTGGTCAATAATTTGGACTCTGTACATTCCCTCAACCACCCCTCAACAGAATGACTAGGAGGAACCCCCAAAATAGGAAAGACTCGGAGACCGTGATTTCTGCCACAGATTTACAAATGGATACAGATAAAACCAAGATGTTGGAGATGGAATTCAGGGTAGCAATTGTAAAGACAATAGCTAGAATGGAGAAATCGATTAATGGCAACACAGAGTCTCTAAGGGCAGAAATGAAAGCTGAACTGGCAGAACTTAAAAATGCTATCAATGAGATCCAATCAAATCTAGATAATCTAACAGCTAGGGTAAGCGAGGTAGAAGAATGAATTAGTGATCCAGAAGACCAATTAATAGACAAGAAGGAAAAACAGGAGGCCAGGGAAAAACAACTCAGAATCCATGAAAATAGAATCAGAGAAATAAGTTACACCATGAAACGTCCCAATGTCAGAATTATCAGGATCCCTATCTGGGGAATGAAACAAACATTCGTGGCTTGGAGGCAGAGAGGAACCCTCCCAAGATCAAGGCAAACAGGCCAATGCCCTGGCATGTAATAATAAAACTCGCAAATCTTAGAACCAAGGAAACCATCTTAAGGGCAGTTGGGGGAAGAGATTCCTTATGTACAGAGGGAGGAACATCAGAATAACGTCAGACCTATCCACAGAGACCTGGCAAGCCAGAAAGGGCTGGCAAGACATATTCAGGGTGCTAAATGAGAAGAACATGAAGCCAAGAATACTTTATCTGGCAAGGCTTCATTTAGAATGGATGGAGAGATCCAGAGCTTCCAAGACTGGCAGAAACTGAAAGAATATGTGACCACTAAGCCAGCCCTGCAAGAAATATTAAGGGGGGGGGGTCCTATAAAAGGAGAAAGACCCCAAGAGTGATATAGAACAGAAATTTACAGAGACAATCTATAGAAACAAGGACTTCACAGGCAACATGATGACAATAAATTCATATCTTTCAATAATCACTCTCAACATGAACGGCCTAAATATTCCCATAAAACGGCACAGGGTTGCAGACTGGATAAAAAGACAGGACCCATCCATATGCTGTCTACAAGAGACTCATTTTGAACCTAAAGATACATCCAGACTGAAAGTGAAGGGATGGAGATCCATCTTCCATATCAATGGACCTCAAAAGAAAGCTGGGGTAGCAATTCTTTTAGCAGACAAATTAGATTTTAAACTAAAGACTGTAGTTAGAGACACAGAAGAACACTATATCATTCTTAAAGGGTCTATCCAACAAGAAGATCTAACTATTGTAAATATCTACACCCCCAACATGGGAGCAGCCATCTACATAAGCCAACTGTTAACCAAAATAAAGAGTCATATTGATAACAATACGTTAATTGTAGGAGACCTCAATACTCCACTCTCAGCAATAGACAGATCATCTAAGCAGAAAATCAACAAAGAAACAAGAGCTTTGAATGACACACTGGAAAAGATGGACCTCATAGGTATATAAGAACATTCCACCCTAAAACAACAGAATACTCATTCTTCTCGAGCGCACATGGAACTTTCTCCAGAATAGACCACATACTGGGTCACAAATCAGGTCTCAGCTGATACCAAAAGACAGATTATTCCCTGCATATTCTCAGACCATAATGCTTTAAAACTGGAACTCAATCACAAGAAAAAATTTAGCAGAAATTCAAACACTTGGAAGCTAAAGACCACCCTGCTCAAGAATGTTTGGGTCCACCAGGAAATCAAAGAAGAACTTAAACAATTCATGGAAACCAATGAGAATGAAAAATCCTGAATTCACCAACTAACTTTACACCTTAAAGAATTAGAGAAAAAGCAACAAAAGATGCCTAAGCCATGCATTAGAAGAGAAATTATTAAGATTAGAGCAAAGATCAATGAATTAGAAACCAGAAACACAGCAGATCAGATCAACGAAACTAGAAGCTGGTTCTTTGAAAGAATTAATAAGATCGATAAACCACTGGCCAGACTTATCCAAAAGAAAAGAGAAAGGACCCAAATTAATGAAATTATGAATGAAAGGGGAGAGATCACAACTAACACCAAGGAAATAGAAACAATTATTAGAAATTATTATCAACAACTATATGCCAATAAATTGAGCGACCTGGAAGAAATGGATGCCTTCCTGGAAACCTATAAACTGCCAAGACTGAAACAGGAAGAAATTGACAACCTGAATAGGCCAATAACCAGTAAAAAGATTGAAGCAGTGATCAAAAACCTCCCAAAAAACAAGAGTCCAGGGCCTGATGGATTCCCTGGGGAATTCTACTAAACATTCAAAGAAGAAATAATACCTATTCTCCTGAAGCTGTTTCAAAAATAGAAACAGAAGGAAAGCTTCAAGATTCATTCCATGAGGCCAGCATTACCATAATCCCCAAACCAGGCAAAGACCCCATCAAAAAGGAGAATTTCAGACCGATATCCCTGATGAATATGGATTCCAAAATTCTTAACAAAATCCTAGCTAATAGGATCTAACAATACATTAAAAGGATCATGCACCATGACCAAGTGGGATTTATCTCCGGGATGCAAGGGTGGTTCAACATTCAAAAATCAATCAATGTGATAGAACACATTAATAAGAAGAGAGAGAAGAACCTCTCAATTGATGCAGAAAAAGCATTTGACAAAATACAGCATCCTTTCCTGATTAAAACTCTTCAGAGTATAGGGATAGAGGGAACATTCCTCAAGTTCATAAAATCCATCTATGAAAAACCCACAGTGACTATCATCCTCAATGGGGAAAAGCTGAGAGTCTTTCCCTTAAGATCAGGAACACATCAAGGATGCCCACTCTTGCCACTATTGTTCAACATAGTACTAGAAGTCCTAGCAACAGGAATCAGACAACAAAAAGAAATAAAAGGTATTCAAATTGGCAAAGAAGTAGTCAAACTCTCTCTCTTTGCAGATGACATGATACTTTATGTAGAAAATCCAAAAGACTCCACCCCCAAATTACTAGAACTCATACAGCAATTCAGTAATGTGGCAAGATACAAAATCAATGCCCAGAAATTAGTTGCTTTCTTATACACTAACAGTGCAACTGTAGAAAGAGAAATTAGAGAAACGATTCCATTTACAAAGCACCAAAAACCACAAGATACCTCAGAATAAACCTAACCAAAGACATAAAGGATCTATACTCTAGGAACTATAGAACACTCATGAAAGAAATTGAAGAAGACATAAAAAGATGGAAAAACATCCCATGCTCATGGATAGGAAGAATAAACATTGTTAAAATGTCTATGCTACCCAGAGCAATCTATACCTTCAATGCCATCCTGATCAAAATCCCAATGACATTTTTCAAAGTGCTGGAACAAACAATCCTAAAATTTGTATGGAATCAGAAAAGACCCCAAATCGCCAAGGAAATGTTGAAAAAGAAAAACAAACCTGGGGGCATCATGTTGCCTGATTTCAAGCTTTATTACAAAGCGGTGATCACCAAGACAGCATGGTACTGGCTAAAAAACAGACATATAGACCAATGGAACAGAATAGAGAGCCCAGATATGGACCCTCAACTCTATGGTCAAATAATCTTTGACAAAGCAGGAAAAAATATGCAATGGAAAAAAGACAGTCTCTTCAATAAATGGTGCTGGGAAAATTGGACAGCTACATACAGAAGAAACTTGACCATTCCCTAACATCATACACAAAGATAAACTCAAAATGGATGAAAGACCTCAATGTGAGACAGGAATCCATCAAAATCCTAGAGGAGAACACAAGCAATAACCTCTTCGACATTGGCCACAGCAACTTCTTTCAAGATACATCTCCAAAGGCTAGTGAAGCAAAAGCAAAAATGAACTTTTGGGACTTCATCAAGATAAAAACCTTCTGCATAGCAAAGGAAACAGTCAACAAAACAAAGAGGCAACCCACAGAATGGGAGAAGATATTGGCAAATGACACTACAGGCAAAGCGCTGATTTCCAAGATCTATAAAGAACTTCTCAAACTCAACAGCCAAAAAACAAATAATCAAGTCAAAAAATGGGCAGAAGACATAAACAGACACTTCTCCAAAGAAGACATACAAATGGCTAACAGACACATGAAAAAATGTTCATCATCATTAGCCATCAGGGAAATTCAAATCAAAACCACACAGAGATACCACCTTACACCAATTAGAATGGCAAAAATTGACAAAGCAAGAAAGAACAAATGTTGGAGAGGTTGTGGAGAAAGAGGAACCCTCTTACACTGTTGGTGGGAATGCAAATTGGTACAATCACTTTGCAAAACAGTGTGGAGGTACCTCAAAAAATTAAAACAGAGCTACCCTATGACCCAGCAATTGCACCCCTGGGTATTTACCCCAAAGACACAGATGTAGTGAAAAGAAGAGCCATATGAACCCCAATGTTCATAGGAGCAATGTCCACAATAGCCAAACTGTGGAAAGAGCCGAGATGCCCTTCAACGGATGAATGGATAAAGATGTGGTCCATATATACAATGGAATATTACTCAGCCATCAGAAAGAATGAATACCCAACTTTTACATCAACATGGATGAGACTGGAGATTATGCTAAGTGAAATAAGTCAAGAAGAGAAAGTCAATTATATGGTTTCACTTATTTGTGGAACATAAGGAATAGCATGGAGGACATTAGGAGAAGGAAGGGAAAAATGAAGGGGGAGGGAAATCAGAGGGTAGACGAACCATGAGAGACTGTGGACTCTGAGAAACAAACTGAGGGTTTTAGAGGGGAGGGGGGTGGGGGGCTGGGTTAGCCCGGTGATGGTTATTAAGGAGGGCACGTACTGCATGGAGCACTGGGTGTCATACGAAAACAATGAATCATGGATCACTACATCAAAAACTAATGATGTATTGTATGGTGACTAACATAACATAATAAAATTAAATTAAATTTAAAAAATTAAAAATAAATTTAAATATTTAAATTTGGCAATTCCTGGGAGGATATGAGAACACTCATTCTCTTTAAAAATTCTTAGCTGTACTCACTTATTCTTACTGAAAGAATCAATGTATTCATTTAAGCAAACTTCAGAATCAATGTATCAACTTTTTCATAAAACTTATTTGAGACTTGTATTAAGTCTACATTAAACTTTTAATTATTGGAAAAGAACTGATATTTTAATATATAAATGCAACTTCAAGGAGAAGGATAAATCTTTCCAGTAATTCAATTTTGAAAAGTACCTCTATTGGTAAAGAGTTTTAGTTTAGTTTTGGTTTGGCTTTGTTTTTTACATAAGGCCATACCATAGCTTGATAGATGTGTCCCTGAACATTGTATCTTTTTATTGATGAGATCATTGTTTAAATTGTTGTTAGCCTAAAGGAGAGTTTTTTTTTTAACATTAAAAGCTTTTTCTAATAGTAAAAAATGTGATTATGACACAAAATCAGACATTTAACTGAATTATCTTACTAAGAGCCTCACAGAATTATTCTTTTGGATTTCCTAGGTCTATCATCACATTGTCTATGCTATTCCTTTCTAATAGGGTTATTACCGTTTCAGGTTCATGTCTTCTTCTGTTCATTGATATTCTGGCTACATGTCTTAGTACATTAACAAGGTCATCCAGAAGAGTAAACACAGTAATGACAATAGCAAGGACCCTTGGCTTATTTCTAATCTTAATGGGAATTAAGCTTTGGTTTTCTCATTTGTAAAGTGAGAACATTAACAGTAGCCTGATTACGCTAACTCTGAACATTTGTCTCCTTGAAGACAAAAGATGATACCAAAACCCTTTCTAGACATTATATTCTATGCTCTTAATATTTCCCTCTCCAAAAGTGGTATGGTGCCAGTTCATTTTGGAACTATTTAAATGGTAACACTTTTTTTTTCACCTAAACTAAAAATCACACTATGACTCTGTAGAATCCTACAATATAAAAATAAATAAGTCATATTCTGTATTTATTTTCCTATTATAGTTTACCTGTGTCCCCCAACTTCCCCCCACACACACACACTTCCTTGTAAATTCCTTGCTAGCTTTTCTATTTCAGCTTTGTTTTCCTTATTCCATTCACTCAAAAAACATTAGCACTTATAGTGGACCAAGCACAGTGCTTTACTTGTCATAAGCAGTACATCAGTGTTGAATGAATGAATCCTGATCTTCTATTCCTTAATTTCACCAGTAAGGACATTAAGACCTAGAAGTTAAGTGACTAACCCAAGGTCACACAAATAATTAACCACCAAGACAATTCGAGAATTCAGGCATTTGGTAAAGCCAATGCAGACCTGACCTTAAGAATGGCATTATGCATGATGTAATGTATGGGGATTAACATAACAATAAAAAAATTAAAAAAAAAAAAAAGAATGGCATTATGCAGGTAACTGTACAAACAATTTGAAGCTTTCATCTGTCTGGAGGAGAGAGAGCTCCCTGAAAACTCAAAGCAAAATGAATGGAATAACATTTGATCCTTTTGCATTACACTTCATACCAATGGAAGTATTGTAAATTAATTTGAATCCTTAGATCTTAAATTAGTCTGTGGAGAGGAAGGGTATCCTTTTTGTTTGGGAAAGAGGATTTAGGAGAGTCATAGTGGAACATTCAGCTCTTTGTCTTACACTAGCAGAGAAAAGGAGACAAATGTTCGGAGTTAGCATAATCAAGCTCTTAGTGTTTTCTGCCTGAATGCTCAAAGAGCAGGGCTTATGATTCCACCCATTCTGTGGCTAAACAAGGAAAGTCTAAATGAATTCCTATTGCTTTGGAACAAAAAAACACCCAAAATCTAATTCCTTGGGAGTACATGGCTGCATTTCTTAAGATGATGTATTAAAAAACCATAGCTGGGTATGCTTTAATACTATAGTTGAACAAACTGACAGCATAGAAATATCTTACCAACATCAACATCCTCTGCTCATGTGGAATTGTTACCCATTCAAAGTAAATTCAACACTTTCATCCTCAAGTGACATACGGTCCCAATTTATTCTTTGTACCTATTTGAAAGCCTACAGGAAGCTTTTATAGAAGGCCTTCTCTCCAAAGAGAAAAACCTGGGGGTTCTCTTTTTGTAGGTCTCAGTCTTTAGGGTTGAGCAATCTGAAATTCCTTGGAATGCTCTTCCCCTCATGTTGAGATCAGAATCACTGCTCTTGTTTGTTGAGAGGAAAGCTCACATTTACCCTCATCATTACTATGCCTTACAACAGGTACAGAACTCTAGACTCTTTTTTCCTTCTCTTGATGTCTTCACTGAGTAATAAACCAGACACAGCTTAGGGAGAGAGGAAAAACACTGTACCAAGTGTCAGAAGACTTGGGTTTGGATCTTGGTTCTATCCCTAATCAGCCCCATGAGCCTGAGCAAATCATCTCATTTCTGAAAGAAGTTGGGCAATAACTACTTTATAAGGTTGTTGGGAGACATAGGTGGTATTATTTGGTGCAGAAAGGAACTCAGAAATAATTATTTTAATCCTGCCATTTCACTGAGCAGCACAGAGTTCATAGGCAAACTAAGGCACAGAGAAGCCAAGTGCTTTCTTCAAGGTCATGCAGCTTTTTGTGGTCATGCCAAAACCAGAACCTGGGTTTGGACTATTCCAATTAGGTTTTCTTTTCACTACTGCAAGGGACACATTAGAAAGAAAAGGAATGCTAACCTGGGAATCTAGCCTTGACCTCTACAACACCAATCTTTCAAATCATTAAATGAAAAATGCCAACACACTTCAAAGAAAGAACATACACAGAATATACTTCCTTTGTGAGGGCATATGAAACTGCACATGTGCAGATGGTAAGCCACTATGAGCATTTATTGTTCATTTAGGACATAAAAGGAAAGCTATAAAAGCTGACCATAGCTCTCCTGGCCAAGAGCAGGATTTACTACAGACTTTATAATTGGATACAAGCATGAAGGTCCTCAGAATCAAAGATGAGCCAGTAGGATAGAGTTTAAATAGAGCCTGCTCTGACCACAGCTCCAGAAGGCCCAGAGCAATTTGTGGTGTTGTGGCCACATGCCACTACTTCAAGTCAATTTCCCACAACTTGACATTTCAGTTTCCCGACTGCTATTCCAAACAAGGGTGGATTTTGTGCATTGAACTTCCCTTGCTTCATCATAGCTAGGATTTTGGAAAGAGAGAAAAAGAAGTTCGTAAAGATTAGTGGGGATTTAGAGCCGGTAATTTTTTTGTATTGTTAAAGTACTGGTGATGAGGAATGTCAAACAACCAAGTCTCATCCTGGCTCCAGTGTCTTTGAGATAGTCTGGCGCAGTCTTGGTAGGATTAGAATCAAAAATATCCCAGGTATACACTCTAGGGCCAACTTCTAAGCCTTATCAAATACACACACACACACACAGAAATATACATACAAATGTGCATATAAAGGCTTATGTGCATGTGTGTATGTGCGTGTGGGTGTATGTATAGAGAGAGAGAGAGAAAAAGAGAAATGATTTTAGCTCTAATTTGTGAGACCAAATCTAGAAATAAGAGATGGCGTTGCGGTGGGAATTACGATTCATACTTATTTAACAATGGACAAGTACCACAAACTATATTTCAACCTCTTTATGTTATATTTACGAATAATAGGAAAAATTAACATTCCTTAAGCTCTTAGGATGCATCAGACATTCTTTTAAGAGCTTTACAGTCTGTTTACTCTTCAGACAATCCTATTATGTAAAATACTATTTTCTTTACTTTTAAAATCAGGAAACTGAGGCACTGGAAGTGAAATAACTTGCCCAAGCTTATGGAGCTACTAAGTGGTGGAACAGAATCCAAATCTGGTGTCCATCAACAGATGAATGGATAAAGAAGATGTGATTGATATATATATATATATATATATATATATATACACACATACATATATACATACTTATATACATACATACACACACACACACACACACACACACACACTGGAACATTATGCAGCCATCAAAAAAAAACAAAAACAAAATCTTGCCATTTGCAACGACGTGGATAGAACTAGAGGGTATTATGCTAAGTGAAATAAGTCAATCAGAGAAAGACAGGTATCATATGATCTCCCTGATAAGAGGAATTCTTAATCTCAGGAAATAAACTGAGGGTTGCTGGAGTGGTGGGGGGTGGGAGGAATGGGGTGGCTGGGTGATAGACATTGGGGAGGGTATGTGCTATGATGAGTGCTGTGAAGTGTTTAAGACTGTTGAATCACAGACCTGTACCTCTGAAACAAATAATACATTATATGTTAAAAAAAAAAAAAAAAAAAAAGAAGATGGTAGGAAGGGAAAAATGAAGGGGGGCGGGAATCGGAGGGGGAGACGAACCATGAGAGACTATAGACTCCGAGAAACAAACTGAGGGTTTTAAGAGGGGAGGGGGTGAGGGAACGGGTTAGCCTGGTGATGGGTATTAAAGAGGGCACATTCTGCATGGAGCACTGGGTGTTATACGCAAACAATGAATCATGGAACACTACATCAAAAACTAATGATGTACTGTAATAGTGACTAACATAATAAAATAAAATTAATTAAAAAAAAGAAAAGGGGGGAGAAAAAAAGAATCCAAATCTGGGTATCTGGAGCCAGACTAGTATCAGGGAGTCATCATCACAATAGATGTCCCCAAATATTCTTCCATTTCTTACCCAATATCAACCCAATTCTAACTGGTCAGGTTGCATGAGATACTGTAGCCCATGTATTCCAAAGAATAACATCTCTAAGAAACCAAATCAAATCAAGGAGAAAATAAAATGCATTTATTATAATTTGAAAATGTAAAAGTTAAGCAGATTAAGCAGTTTAGTTGCCTCAGCTGTAACAGATGTAGATCATAAGCATTTAGAGCAAGACATCTACCTCACTGTCATAATTTTAAAACAAAAATGATTAGAGAACATGATCATGCACAACAAAGTCTTTCGACAAAAGTGGCTTATCTAAAGTATAAGCTCTCATCTTACCTCACATATAATGAAATGGGTACAACTGTATTGAGAATAATAATATATGACCAGAATGTTAAGAATCCTGAGAACACAGAGTTCTTCTCTCCTTCATTCCAAAAGAGGAAAGTTCTGAATTGGTCTCCAACTTGATTCTCCCAGATTGAATTTCCTATTGCAAGAATAATTCCCAAGCATACCAGAAACCCAAAAATCTGAAATGAGAATAGAAGTCTGATTAAGGTTAACTTGAACCCAAAACTCACCATATCAACACAATCCACTTACACTCCTAACTCCAAGAAACTGCCATTTGAAAAGCAAGACATGCAAAGCTCTTCTTACTTATCATTAATCATACAAGTTTAATATTTTTATGTTGGAACTTGGCTAAATATTTTACATGCATTTTCTCAATTAATTCTCCCACTGATTGTCTGAGATAGGGATAATCATTATTCACACGTTATGAGTCAAAAACAGAACAAAATAAAACAGAAGCACAGAAAAATTATATAACTTATCCATGGTCACAAAGCCAATAACTTCACACCCTTGATTTGCGATGAGTGCATATATGTAAGTGGCTCAAGTAAAGAAAGTCATATGTCCTGACTTGCCCTGGTCAGCCCCCATTTATATCTGTTGTCCAGATATAATATTAATTGTGTTTCCTCCTTTCACCTTCAAAAGTGCCCCATTTGAATGATAAATTATATGGTCACCCAAGGCACAAAAGCAAAAGGAAGAAAATGTCAGTGATAAAGAACGATTTGGGACTAGTCAAGTCTCTTGGCTACAGATCTAGCTGCACAATCCTTACTTAAGGTCCACAAGAAAAAGAAGGATTAATTAAAATATGGCATGGTATATATGTTTTCCTTTTGAGATTAAAAAAAATAATGGGAAGCAACCTGAAAACTGTTAGCCAACTCTTACATTGTGATTAGTACCAGGATTAGCAAAGCAGACATTTTGGAGGCATAGCAACTAGAAAGAGAGCAAGGTCAGTTCCTTGTGAGGCCAAATGCCAGCCTTGGAAAGGAAAGACACAAAGCCAGTGAATAGGTAAAACCTGAGCGGAACAAGGGATTCTGGGGGTTTTGCTCTGCCAAGTGTCATACTGTGTTAGGAGCCGAGACCAGCCGCTATATTGAGGGAAGAGTGGGGCTAGGGAACAGGAATGTATTTAACTTCTTATTTCCTTTTTCCTCCAAGAAGGAATATTCAGGCATTCTAGGACTGCTTTCTTCTTTATTCATTCATGAACAAAATATACATATAAGAAGACATGTATGTAGAAAAAAGTATGGGAAAACCTGACTTAAAGTACCTTAGAAAACCATGCATTAGAGAAAAGCAGAATTGTGAATTCCTGAAATCCTACCAATTTGATACCTGTATCACAGTATCCTCTTTTCTTTCAGTGATTAATACCACAAATTAAATGAAAAGAATTACTTTAAAAGCATTAAAATTGGTGCTACTTTGCATTAAATGCCCTAATTTAGGATTGACTCAGCTTCTAATTCTCCAGTGGATTATTCGATTTTCTAGTATAAAAAGCTGGGACAGTCTCTCCTTCACAATCAGTAATTTTACTCTGTGGTGGATACACATACAATCCCCATGCAAGCCAAGAAGCGGGCTTAGGGCCATTTAAATAGGGAATTCTAGGAGGGGAAACAAGCTAAGCATGTCCCCTTGGCCCTGGATACTCTTCCCCAAGGGGATGGATGTAGTGGGAGGAAAGCCCAGTTCTGAGGATGATACCAAACATAAAACACAGAGCCCAGCCAGTATTTTATACCCAATAAGAGTCCACTTCCTTATATTATGCAGCCATCAAAAGGAATGAAATCTTGCCATTTGCAACAATGTGGATGGAACTGGAGGGTATTATGATGAGCAAAACAAGTCAATCAGAGAAAGACATGTATCATATGATCTCCCTGATATGAGGAATTCTTAATCTCAGGAAATAAACTGAGGGTTGCTGGAGTGGTGAGGGTGGGAGGGAGGGGGTGGCTGGGTGATAGACATTGGGGAGGGTATGTGCTAATGGTGAGTGCTGTGAATTGTGTAAGACTGTTGAATCACAGACCTGTACCTCTGAAACAAATAATACATATGTTAAAAAAAAAAAAAAAGAAGAAGAAGAAGAAGATAGTAGGAAGGGAAAAATGAAGGGGGGTAATTCGGAGGGGGAGACGAACCATGAGAGACTATGGACTCTGAAAAACAAACTGAGGGTTCTAGAGGGGAGGGGGGTGGGGGGATGGGTTAGCCTGGTGATGGGTATTAAAGAGGGCATGTACTGAATGGAGCACTGGGTGTTATATGCAAACAATGAATCATGGAACACTACATCAAAAACTAATGATGTAATATATGGTGATTAACATAACATAATAAAATTAAAAAAAAAAAAAGAGTCCACTTCTTTCTTTATTCAGAGTCCCACTATCACATATCAGTTATGCAAATATATATTGAGCTCAGATTCTTTATAATTGCTTATGAGTCTGTGATGGGGGCAGGGCTTGGTTCAAGGTCACTGTCCTCATATTTAAAATCAATGTCTTCCAACTTAATTCCAACATAAGGAAGGAAAGCAATATTACACAAAAAGTCAGATAACAATCAGATGGACAGCATGAGGAAGCACAAGATATATTGTGTATAAGTTGTATTGTGCCTAACTGACAAAAGGGTAGCATGCAAGGAATACTCAACTGTTTTTGGTAAATGGATGGTAGAAAAAAACATTTCAAAAAATGCAGAAGAGAACAAAAATTCAGAGGAAAGAATCCCATGCTAAGGAGGTTCAGAAGCTTTTGCAAAGGAGAACTGTGACCTGGGCCTTAGAAGATTCATAAGCAGAACCAGCTACACAATTTGTAGAGCCCAGTGCAAAATGAAAATACAGGACCCCTTGTTTAAAAATTACTGATAATTTCTACATGGCAACAGCAGATCAATAAGCCAAGTATGAGGCCCTTCTGAGTGGGGAACCTGTATATTTGCACAGGTCACATGCCCATGAAGCCAGCTCCATCCATAAGCTATGTCGAGAGGACATGAGCAAAGGTAAGACAACAAAGGGACCAAACTACCTTAAAAATTATGTTTTCTTTTTTAAAAATGAATACTTGAAATATGGAGAACTTGCAAGACCATGACAGCCTCCAGAAGCACTATCTTACCTCTCATGAGAAACTGTACCAATGGTTGAGAAATCATAATCTAGAAAGTAGAGGGCAATATAACTGGGTCCCAGATGCAAAACCCCCAAATACAAATTCCACAAGGAGAATAAAAATTTCTGAAAGAATTCCCAGCAAAATATAAGAAATATAGTAAGATAACAATGATTAGCAACTTTGCCTAATTTTGTTATAGTATCTTACCCATAGTACTAGAGTATTCATCAGCCTATCAATGCTTGTCCTCTTAAACTTTGTCTTACCACTGTTCTGCATTAATTTAGTGTCAGGACCTGCCAAAATAAAATTAAATAGCAACCTTAAAATGATTTGATAATGTATTACTACCATTATTATTATTTCTTACCATGTCAAATGTTCCTGAAAGGAGAACAGTATGTTTTTCAAAATAATTTAACTTTTATTAAGAACAGGGGTCATTTTTAAGTTGTATACGATTCTCAACTGGTAGCTTAATAACAACCCTGGAGACTGCAAGAGAATTGGTCTCCTTAGAATAGGACAAATCCAGACAGACCTGTGGCTGAAAATCAGTTTGAGAAATGCTATTTTTCAAAAGGCTGCATATGGATGTGCTTGGAGTTGAAGGAGTGAAAGGTAACAAGGTCAATCCAAGTGAGGAATAATTTGACATGTTAAAAAGAATGCAGTAATAAACACAATTCAGAACACTGAGATCAAAAATGGAAAGTTAAAATCAGAAATCAAATTCTGGATCTGTTTCCCAAAAAGATCTACGGTGCCTTTATGGAGAAACTAGAATAAATGCAAACAAGACATCAGCAAGTAAGCTGAATCTTTATTGTGTATTGCACATTGTGCACATAATATACACTTTTTGTAAGGGCAGGAATTGAATCTTATATTAGCTTTATTTCAGGTAAATACATTCTCTCATATTTACCAAGTCCCTTGTTCAAGTAATTCTAAGAATTATTATTCACTGCCTTAGAGGTACATAACTAGATGATTAACAAAAGAGAATATTAAAATATATTGCTAAAGAAATTCCGTGTAGACACGGAAGATGCTAAATGGAAGCAATTAAGCATTAATTATATCTAATTCCTCTAGCTTTCCTCTCCACATCATCTTCCCATTACATCATCAATCCATGTAGCCATTTAATATAGGAGAGAGGGGAATTGAAAGAATTAAAGGAGAGAGGCACACATAAAATCTTATGCCATCCTAAAAGTCAGGGAAGAATGAGCACATCCTTAGAAGACTTTCATTTACTTAAAATACAAATGGAAGCAAAGATTGGGGTCTCATAAAATTCAGTCTGAAGTTGGAAACTGTACCCCACTGTCCTATTCCCAACTACTGCTGTGTAAATGAGACCACCCACATTTTCTTGGAATTGTTTATTAAAATCATATGGACACTGAGGGTGGGAAGCATTTCTTGTATAGTAAAGATCACAAAGAGCAAATAAAGTTTGTGATTAGCAAAAGCTGAAAAACTGACAGACCCCAGTTTTGTGCTAAAATTTTACATTTCTTAGGCATACATACACACACAGAGCAGCAGAGAATACACCTAAGGGGTTTTTAAATATTTATCTAAATATATCTACAGATGCTGATTCACACATCTCTTCTTCCACTCATATCTTCCACTCTTCCACACAGATCTTGAAAGAATTTCTGTACTCAGCAGCCTCTGTTTTCTCAGCTCCTACTCATTACTCAACCTAGTTTCAGATCTAGTGTTATCATCAATACCCTCCATGCTTTCTTTGACCTATCAGCAGCCGTTGACACTTTGACTGTTCCATCCTTTTGAAACACACTCTTCCCTTAGCTTCTGTATTACAATGTTCTCCTGCTTTTCCTCCTACCTCTTTGTTAACTCCTTCTTTGTCTTCCATGATGCTCACCCCTCTCTGCACAGCCACTAAACACCAAGATTCCTTAACACTTGGGTGTAGCCTATCTTGTCTTCTTTCTGAATCCACCTTCCCTGGAAATCTCATCTAAGACCACAGCTCCAATTACCATCTATAGACCAAATGTAAATCTCCAGCTCAGACTGCTCCTCTGAGATCTAAACCCACACATTTAATTGTCTAAGGAATCTTCACCTGGATTCTTCTAAGGATCCTCAAGCAGCCCTGGTCCAGCCCCACTTGTGATCTTCCCCCAGGGTTCCTATCTCCGTGACTCCCACCTTAGTCCAAAGTACCATCATCTCTCAACTGGACTATAGTAAAAGCTTAGTAATTTTGTCTCCCTGCATCCATTCTGCTCCCAGCTTTAATGAGTATTTTTATCCTCCCCAACCTCAATGATATACTCTTTCAAGGACCTGCTATTTACCAACTTATAAATACCATGGGCAATAATGAGTTTTCAGCTCTCTCTCTCTCTCTCTCTCTCTCACACACACACACACACACACACATACACACACACACACCATCTGTTTGGAAAACTTTACAATGGTTTCCCAATGCTCTTAGGATAAAGACCAAAGTTCTGGATACAGACCACAAAGTCCTGTATGGTCCAGATCCTATCCACATCTCCAGTCACGCGTCTATCTATATCCTCCACGTTCTCCATATTCCACACTGGCCTTCTTAAGTTTTTTTTACCTCACCATTCTCAGTCCTGCCACAGGGCCTTTGTCCACAATGTGACTTTTAAGTAGCTTGCTCTTTCTCTTCATATTCCTCCATTATATATTCTTGTGAGTCCATGTTCTTTTCCTTTCAGAGCACTTATCTCAGTTTGAGGTTATAGATTCATTATGACAATTAGCTGAGATTAAGTTCTCTTACTCCTACCAGAGTCAAAACCACATGAGTGAATGGACTGCATTTGTCTTTGCTCACATTCTTAATCAGAAATGAATAAGAAGTATAGTGCCTGCCACATAGTAGGCACTCAATAAATAACCATTTGATGAATTTATTAAGTACCTGCTATGTTTCAGGTGATGTGCATATGTGCTTTTCATTTATTATCTCAGTTAATGCTTAAAACAATGGGTATTAAGGAGGGCACGTATTGCATGGAGCACTGGGTGTTATACGCAAACAATGAACCATGGAACACTACACCAAAACTAATGATGTAATGTACGGTAACTAACATAACATAATAAAACAAACAATTGGACAAAAAAAATAAAACAATCCAATTAATTAGGTATTATTACCTTTAATTCACTAATAATGAAACAAGCTTAAAGTATTTAAGTAACTTGCCTGAGATTTCTTGTCTAGTAAGTATCAGAACCAGAATTCAAACCCAGACGTATCTAACTTGGGAGCTCTTTGCTCTTCACCACTGTTTTTAAAACTATATGAAATACTCCATTAGCTCATTAATTCACTGACTCATTCAATCAATGTGTATTTAAGACTGACTCATTCAGATTCCAAACAGGAAATAGATGATGCACTGAACAAGGATAACTGGAGGAAAAAAAAATTTTTTTTCTAAAGTGACTCTTTACAAAAGTGTGGGTGGGGGTGTAGTGGAAGCAAAAGGTTCATGCAGTAACCAAAGACTTAGAAGCAATCAGGATGTTTCTCTATCTAAGCTAGAAGGGAGTGGTTACTGGACCCTAAAGGACAGTATAGAGTTTGCACCCTTTAAGAAAGAGTGACTTTAGGTTGAGGGACACAGCCAGCCTGAAGTGACTACTTAGGGAGGAAGTCTGGGGGAATAAATACCTTGACCTCAATCTTCTTTCTCCCTTTGATCTCTTTCCATGGATCCCCAATGACAGAGCCTAATTAGAAGCCAAAATTCAAGGAAACCTATTAGTGTAAACCATACAAATCAGCCTCCCAAGGCAGAAAGAAGAGTGGAAAATGTGACAGTAGATCTGGAGGGGCAAATGGAAGACATCCAGGAAAAAAATCTACTGTGTACCAAAATGGTGCTGGATTCCTTAAATGGATTCCTTAAATGAACAAGACTCCTCCACTCAGAAACAAGATTTCCAGCTCTCTTGAGTGAAAGAAAAGTTATTACCAGGGAGGCATGGCCTAGCTGTTAATGTATGTTAGAGCCTCAGAAATTATAGATTTGTAAAGTAAACCACGTCTGTGTCAACTATATTCCTTACACAATCCTTAGTGATAGTTATAACCAGAGTCATATAGAAAGAATAGTTAATAATTCATTTGGATAACTTTCATAAGATCTAAGGGTTCACCTGGAACTAATTCCCCAAATTAGATTTAAGACTTGGGGGTTCGGAGACACACATCTGTTCAAATCTGACATTGACCAAACCAACCATTCCTCCACCTGTCACTATTCTAGCTAAGCTTTCTATTAACATTCATGCCCAGACTAAAGCCAATGCAGGCATTCTCTGCTTTACAAATATCTGCCTCATGAAGAAGATCTAACCCATAGCACAAAAAGAAGAGGATATTGCCCCACTCCCGCCTACCAAGATCCAAAGAGCATTACATCAGAGCAATCCTCAGTCTATGGGGCAGGCAGCGCAGTCAGAATTGATGCTGGATGGAAGAAGCAGGGAAGGAAGGAGAGTAACATTTGTCAAGCAGCCTCTGCCATATGCATTGTCTCCCTGAGCCCCTAGAGTGACTCTCTAATGTACTCATTACCCACATGTTACAGCAGAAGAAACTAAAGCTTGGGAAGTTTAAGTAACCGCGACTTAACATCCTACAGCTGGTAAACAAATCTGAACCCAGCTCTGTCCAATTCTAATTCTGTGAGCTTTCTCTTATACTTCTTGGGGGGAGACCTGTTCAATTTACCACCCCACTTCCTTCCATGTAGGCGCATTTTCCCAGAGCAAAACTTATGAAGAAAAACTTGGCCCCTGAGTGGCTCACACAGCTGTCCTAGCATTACATGCTGTAATTGAACCATAGTCCTGAATTAGTCATTCCAAACAAGTTCACAAAAATGCAAACACAACGTTGGGCTATAGCCCATCCCTGGGATGAAGCCCCCCAACTTCTGTGATGACAGGGAGCAAACCAGGAGGGCCCTTCTCACTAAAGAACCTTCAAGAAGTCTCCCTCTCATTATGTGGGAAGATAAAGGGAGGGTAATATGTAAGTCTAGCTCTTTTTCTTAATGCAAGAAAGGTGCAAATAAGAAAATACGTGATCACAGTTTCATTTACCCAACAAATAAAAGCATCTGATGAGCGAATTATGAAAGCAGATTTGTCCCCAGATAAAAGCCCATATACTGCCATACTTCTAGGGATTTCTCAAGTCCTTACAATGGCAATACCCCAAGCAGCAAGAGCCTCGCTAACACCCACAGCTGAGAGTATTTAGGAGGAATTGGGAGGACTTTTCTAGGTTTGGAACACTTTTGAGTCTTTAATAAACATTTGTTGTTGTTGAGGGAAGTCAGTGAGGAAAAACATTCCAATTTTGATTGCACATATAGTCAATGGACCCAAAAACACATCTTAATTTGATGTCATAATAAACAGGATTTTTAAAAATCAAGGGCTGGCAATGGAAGCCATGAGTACAATATGAGTGGCTTTATGTAATGGGGCTACTGTAAGGTTCCTTAGCAGGAGAATGCCACCTTGGGCCTGTAGAGATAAAGTCAAGACAGGAAAAGTGGCCAGTAGGAAGAGTAAGAGGCACTTTCCTTCCCTCCCTGCCTCCCGCCCCCACCTCTGTCATGCACAGTCTTTCCAGGCCCCACTGTCCTGCTGACAAATGGTAGAAGACGCTACAAAGTATAAACAGAAATGATTGCAGGATCTCCAAGAAAGTTCTTCCAAAAGGATTGCTTGACCTTGCAAACTACAAAATTAACAGCAGAGTAGGGTTGGGGCGGGGGGGGGGGATTTGTTTCACACTCTTCCCCCACTTTAAAGGCAGGTGGATTAATATATACAATGATGGGAATGATTGAGATGAAGTTAAAGAAAGAGAAATTAAACAGTATCTAGCACCCACTGAGCAATTAAAGCCCAAGCACCCCTTAAGAATGAGTTCACGATGCCAGTGGTTCCTCACACAGGGGAGCCCTGCCCAGACTAACCCTCTGCAGTCAACCTGGAGCAGTATCTTTTGTAGAACAAAAGCACCTTCCTCATCCAACCTGAAGAGGTGCAGACTGCCCATGCACACCTCAGGACAGGTTCCCCACAACCGACCTGGGGCAGTCAGCTGTACCTGCAAAAATAACCATTCCAAAACACCAGCTGGTGTTTCTCAGGATGCAGCCCCTCAGGATTATATTCTCATTGTTGAGGCAGTGCTTGCTGTCCTTCCAGGAGAGAACTCCCGCGAATTTATCTAATTTGTTGTTAGGCGCCTCACAGACCACAATCCCTGTAAAATAAAAAACAAAAACAAAAACCTGTTTATGACTCACCTCAAACTCTCTTTAGCAATCCATCGTACTGTGTTACCACCCTCCTTCTAATACACAGGATATTTTGTTCCTTGTCTTTTAGACAGTGCAGTGCTATGTATACAAGACTGTGCTAGGAAAAATAAGCTTGGTGGTGGCGGTGGGGTGGTGGGGGAGGGGGTACAAAAATGGAAATCTATCAAGTGTTTTAAACACAGCTCTCTGCACTTTCCAAGAAAGAATAGAAACCTTGAGAGCCATGAATTTTTTTTCCCCTAAATAAAAATCACTCCCTTCTACTTCTAGTTTGCAACGATGATTTCTGAAAACATAAAGCAGGGACTGTTCTGAAAGCTTTTTTTTCCTCTGTCTCTTTTTACTTACTGTGAACATTCACACAGGTTAAGATGGCATGCTTCCAGCTTCACAATCAAAGTTAATCAGGTCTTCTAGGCTCATCATCAGAATTTCAGGGGGATCCTATGATGTCCCACCCCCAAGAAACCTGGGCCTTGTTTGCCACATGTGCCTGAGAATGCATGTGATTCCTTTCAGCTGTTCTATGCTTCTTATCTTGATTAGATGCAGAGTTCTGGGGACCCTCAAAGCTACCATATAACTTGTCCCAACCTGGCCAGAAGACGTTTCTAGTTTAATTCCAGGTCCATTCCAAACCAAGGGTGTGCCCATTCCAAATCAATAAGTCAATTCGTTCCATTATTTCAATAAGAAAATATACTTTCAGAGTGGGGGTTCTTTTGACAGAAAGAGAAACCAGAAATAATTTTGCAGGGACCCTGTCACAACATAAAACTATTAGATTAAATGCATTACAAATGGTTGGGGTTAAACTTTTATAAGAAATGAGTACCGAGACTTGAAAGACAGAGGGAGAGATGAAGGAAAAGGGGAAGGAATGAAAAAGGAAGGCAGTGGATAGATCCAAATGGGCTCAAACCCAACTCAGGGGTGAGATTAGCACCTTGCAAGAACAATAAAAATACACAGATTGAATCAAAGCCAAGAGGGTAGGTTGGAACATACAAAGTGGCATTTGAAAAATTACAAAGGAAGTCTTCACCGACTGAAGAGAAAGGAGGCCAGCCCAGCCAAGAGAACCTCTGTAGTACTCTGTCACACCACTCACTGAGCACCTGAACTTAGAGGTTTACACGGACACCCTTCCTTCCTACAGTGATATCTTTTCCTTTTAAAGCTCTTAGAGGTGACAGTAGCCAGTTTTCATATGGCCTGATCACTCCTGACTAACCAGATCACTAACATTGGATCTTGCATGAAAACACAAAAACAAAAACCAGAAAGGAGTGAAGGACTCAGGCCCTCAGGACTACTTTTTCCAAACTCCATTTTCCTTTCCCCAGTTATAACAAAATTGCTACCTAAACAGCCCCAACTCAACAACATTCACTGGCAGCTTCCTAGACATCCAACACTAAATGAGAGTGTTGGCAAGAGGATGTGGGCAAGGCTAGATAACCTGTACAATGTCGTTTTTTATACAAAAGGATGTGGCTAAATTCTGGTTGCTCCCATTATGGCCTATCACTAATATTAAAAAGTAAATTGAGACTGATTTTAGTTGGCCCAAGTTGTTTGGACAATTAGGCTGCGGAAGAGGGGATTTTTTTCCCAAATTCTAAGAATTCATTATCTTTTTCTTCTTGACCAATAATTTTCATTCCTAAATTCTGTAGAAGCTTGAATTGAGTAGCCCCAGCAAAACCTACAAAAAATATCGGGTGATAGCAACCCTTAAAACTTACTCCAGTTTCTGACCCAAGACTCAACTTCTCAAGTCTTCAAAGTTGGCCACCAAAAAATAAATAAATAAATAAAAATGTGTTTTCTGCAAAAAACAACACGATACACAATCCCTGCCAAAAGGAATATAAAAAACAGGCTCATTTGGTCATTTTTATTGTCGCAAGGAGTGACTGACATGGAGACAGATACAGCCTTGAACATGTTGGCTCACTCCTCCCTAGCCTCAAGGCTCATCTACTTCTGGCCTGACACCAAGGGTGTGGTTCTAGACAGGAACAGGCAGTAAGGCCGAGGGGTTCTGCCTAAGCTCTTGAAGGCCAAGCCCCAATTCAGCCTTTCTCAAAGAGTGTGGTCTCACGGATTTAAGTACTAAATACAGAACCTGGTCAAAACAAAATGGGGTGGGGGGGGGGAACAAATCCAAACTACATCTTTTGTCTTCAGAAGTGCTCAGCTTCCCCTTTCTTAGCCTTGTTAGCATCAAATACTTCCAAACTTCTTTTCTTCCCTTTTCCAAAAAAGGGTGACTAGTTTCCTTTGGAGGGAGCACTGTATTCATTTCTGTATCCCCATAACTTACCATACTGCCTACACAATAAATATTTGTTGGAGAAATAGGGGAAAAAAATCATACGGCTTCAAAAGAGAGGCTGGGAAATGAGATGGGATCTAGAGTAGATCTAAGATGAATGAAAGAAGTGGGTATATTTCTATGGTAATTATGATAAAGGGGATTGGAAGACCTAATACCCTAGCCACCGTGGGGGGCTTAGGTTGGCCTAACTCTAAAGAGATACAAATAGATCTGGGGACAAAAGTGGGAACCTTAAAGCACATTAGAAGCAACCAAATATATACCCTAGCCATAAAGCATAATAAGGAGTAGGGAAAAACTTAGGACCCTTTCACCTTTTGCTAACAGTATCAGAGAAGAGTTAGAGGCAGTAAACAGTCAGTTTGATAATGGATGAGAAGACAGTTTAGGAAAAATAGCATTTTCTCTCAGATAGTTGTTCACTGAAAACATGCCTTTGTGCTCTAATAATCTTTAATGGGCAATAAAACAACTGGGAAAAAATCATGTCAATAATGAAATAGAAATATAACCAAACTAGCTAGTTTTACTTGTTTGCCCCTCTGAAGAGAACAGACATGAAAGCAGATAGCAACTCACCCAGTTCACAATCACACAGAAATGTTCTAGGTCCATCCTAAACAAAATCCACAAGACATCATTCTCAACCTCCCTCTGCACTCTAAACTGTGTCCTCTGGGTTGCTGGTTAATTACCAACCTAGTAACCTTCTTGAACTAAAGCATTTATGTCAAAGTGGAAATCTATAGTTTATCATGAAAATGGAACTCAGTACCCAATACTCCATGATTTTCCAGAGAAGCTGACTTTATTTCCTTCTGTATATTATTACTAGCATATTTCTTGATTATCTGCACTGCAACTCTTCAACAAGACAAATTATCTACCGAATAAGACATCATCATGGCCATTCGGGAGTTTCTCCAGCCAAGAGTTTCTCTGAGTCTAGAAGACTGTCCACTATTGTTGTTCTAATGATGTAATAAATATGTTTTTTTTTCTTAGAAAGAAGAGTGTCACCTTCCTATTTTCTAAAGCCTCTTCATTCTTCAAACTTCAAGCCTCAGCCACCCATCATCGCTATCATAATGGCCATATAAATACCAGCAGTAAAGAGGAAAGTTATTGGTTGGGCTGTGCTTCTGTCCAGGTGAACGGGAAATTATCCAGTAAGTAAAAAGTCCTAAGATGCTAATCAAGCCTTTTTTTTTTTTAAACAAACAGAGATGCTTGTTTTTGTGTGTTTGAATTACACACATGCTATTCTTTAGAAAAGACCACAAAATACACAACGATTCCTGAAATAAAGCATCAACCCTTCCCTGGTTCAGAACTCAGTATTAAGAGTCATACAAACTATGTAAACTTGTCATAAGTTGCAAAAAAACAGATCCTAGTCCAGTCAGTAACAATATGCAACAGATTCTTAAACACATTTGGACAATTTACATCTAGGGCTTTCCCCAAGGCATAAAAATGTCCAGTTTACAAATGTATAATTGATGACTATCTCCAGTTACTTATTTATAAAAAGCTTTTCAATTCCCAAAAGCTTTAACATGAAAAATCGAGGCCCACTCTATTTTCATACTTGTTATATCAGATCAAGTTTTTTTTCTTACAAAATTTAATAGACAATATATCAATTATTTTCTGATGTTTTCAATGTATGAAAATATTTATGTGACAATTTTTTAAATAAGTAGATTTACCCATCAAAACTCAAAACTACCTTGCATGTACTGTTCTCTATGTTTGGCCAACTCTTTTTTAAACTCTTGTCAGGGATCCTGACACTCAAGATTACTGAGAACATTGCTGCTTTCTAAAAATATGATATCATTGGATTCCTGGATGGACTTGATCTCTGGTAATTAATTTTGTACCTTTAGGTTTAGAGTATTCTTAAAATTTATTTCTTCTCCTGATCAGGAGCTAAGTTGTCATGAGAATCCTCTCCCTCTCCGATGCTGCCTTTCTTCTTGTAGTTTACAGCCTCTTGCGGCCTCCCATAGAATAGGCTTTGCCAGCAGTCTTGGGTTCGTATTCTGGCTCCTCCACTTAGTAACTATATGACACTGGAAAAAGCTTTCAACTTATCTGAGTCTCAGATTCCTTGCCCATAAATTGGAAGCAATAATAATCTCTTCATCACAGGGCTCTAAGGATTTCATAAGATAATGTGTGCAGTTACTTAGCACAGTGCCTGGTGTCAATATTATGTTGAAGGCCCGAGAACTTTAGGACCTTTACCTAATTAAAGGCTTCTTTGGGAATGAGCACTTATTCAAGTCTGTCTTCTCTGCTGGGCTATAAGCTCTATGAAAGCAAGGCCTGGGTCTGACTTATTAACCACTGTATCTGCAGGCTTAGCAAATCCCTTATCATTGTGTTAAATATACATTTACTAAGTAAACGAACAGATGACTGAAAGAATGAATGAAAGAAAAGAATGAATGAAAGCCCTAAGGAGGTCACTAGCAAGACACTGTCCTTGGGTTTGGGTGCAAAAGTGGGAAGACAGGGAGACTTACAAGAGATATCCTAAGGTCCTAGCCATCTCAGTTTTGAGCCTAGGTGTCCTCAGTGGGGACTTCTCTATGAATAGCAGTGGGAAACTGAGGTCTTCAAATACTTGGAAGATGTGCACTTATGACTAAAGGACAAAAAACCGTAGTTTGGTGCTAGAGAAAGTATTTTGGCCAAGTCTCAGAAGAAAAACCACATGGTAACTAGAAGCAAAAATAATATCATACCCAGATTTGCCCAGAAGTCACAAGCTAAAAGATATACTTAGCCCAGACAGAGCACGGGAAAGGGCGTGCCTCACATGTCTGTCTCATCTATTAGACCATGCCACAGCTAGTCAGGGCATTTCCAAATGTACACAATGTTGATATCATGCTTTTAGTTTAAACTAAAGGATGCAGTATGTGGTTTTAATTCCCATGACTCAAGGAAGTTTTTTTCTAGTCACCAGAGGAAAACCTAAAATCTACTGATACCCATTATGACAAAGGTGGACAGAGAAGACAAAAAAAAAAAAAAAAAAGAGGGGGAGGAAAAGGATCAAAAGAAACCAGATAATACATATGGAGATATTTTATAATCCTACATACTTTGTACTGTATCTTTTCCCTAGGAGATGCTTAATAAATAGAGTTTATAAGCTAATTAATATGGACAGAGTGATGGAAAGAGAAAAGATGAAGAACTACAGAAAACGAGACAATGCATGTACAGAGCTAACATAAGTAAGCTAACAAAGAGGGGAAGAGGAAGATGAAAACAGTAAGAAGGAATGCCAAAAGGGAGGAAAGAAAGGGGGGAAATGGTGGAATGGGTAGAGAAATGTGTGCATATAGTGTATAATGTGTGACTGTGTGTGTCAGAGAGTCAGGGAGACACTGAAATGAACATGTCTAAACTAGGGCTTAAAAACAAGAGCATTCATGGGAAGGATTTAGTTTACTAACTGTCCCACCTCTTTAAAGACTTTCCACACCACATCTTGCATCACCCTCCTGGGCTTTAAATTTGGCTGCTAACAGGGAAAATCTAATTTGTATATTGTATATAATTTATTTCCCCTTAATCCCTCTATTTATTCCAAGATGCTTTCTTGGAAACAGGAAATTATATTTTAATAAAGTTAAACCTATAAAATACCATATTGCCTTAAACTTTAATATAGATTAAAATTCAACCCAAAATTCAAGAATGAAAGAGTAAATTCAGCAAAAATCTGGTTCTTAGCCCAGAAGTGTACCAGCCTTATGAAACTGGCATTACAAGTTTTCTGAGAAGTGACCACAGTTTAAGTATAAATGATTTTAAAAAAAAAATAAAAGAGAGAAGTCTGTGTTGCCTTTGAGAAAACGATTATATGTTAGAAATTTGTTGAGTTACCTATGCTCTGTGAAACAAATTCAAGCTACATCCAGTAATAATTAACACATTTTAAAAATAAATTGTATGAGGTAGTTAAAAAGACTATTTTTATATATAAGCAAGTTTCTTAAGCTTTCAGGATACTCCCATCTGTGAGAAAGGAACTGTTTTAGGTGAGGAAATGTTTTCTTGCCTCAGCCTGAGCAGCACCACTTGTATTGGCTTAAATTTTGCGCTTCTGTGTTAAATTTTGTTTAAAAAAGGATTCTGAAGTAACGACATTATAAAACCACCACACCAGATGATCCCTCTCTCAGCCACCTGCCCTCCAAGAGGAGGGGACCCAGCACTCTTGCTTTATCCTGCAAGTTCCCATCAGGAAGCTTCTGTCTCACCCCATGCTTCCACCCACCATTCCCAATCCCTTTACCTTAGGCCCCTCTTACCTGTCTTTCTGGGGCCTGATGTTGATCCTGCCCCCTAATCTCTGGCATTCGCAACCATTTATTCACACATTGAACAAGTATTTCTTGAGCACCTACTATGCAATAGGCATTGTTCTAGGAACTCGCTATATATCAGTGAGCAAAACAAAGATCCCTGTGCAGTTTACATTGCAGCAAGTAGAGATGGACAATAAATAATAAACTTAGAAAATAAGCAAGTTTCAGAGTTTGCCAGATGGTGATATGTGCTATGAGAAAAAGAAAAGGCTGAACAGGGTAGAGGGGATTGAGAGTAAGAGGAGTCATACTCTGACTGAGAAGGAGGGTTCTTGGCCCCATTCCTGCAGTTGCATGTAAGAAATCAACCTAATCCAGCCTGGCCCTTGATATCCTATCTTGGCATTGACCCATGATCAGAGTTCTTGGAGAGTACAGTAAAGACAGTCAGCACTCAACAAATATCCCTACTTGTTATTTCCCAGCCTCCCTTGCAGTTAGGCCAGGCCCATGTGGCTCATGCTGGCCAATGAAATGTGAGAGGAAGAAGCAGTTATAAGTCAGCGTGTCTCTTTCATCTAGTCGTTGCTTTAATGTGGTAACGTTAGAGGCCATTGGTCTAGGCACCATGGATCTAAGATGGAGAAGGCTGCCTGACCTAACATCAGAAGGTGACGTGAACAAGAAATAACCTTCTACTGTTTACACCACTAAGATTTCAGGGTTGTCTGAACTGAATCACAGTATAGGCTATCTGTGCCAATATCTAAGAAAGAAAGTGAACTGGGTGATTGTAACAATCATTTTCTGCTTTCTTATGGTAAAGAAAACTAAAAAGAATGAATTTTTACTTCTTTATAGATCGATAGAGGAATAAAGGTACAATTCTGTCAAGAAAGAAATGAGTAATGAGAACTTATATTTAGGTTGCCCTTTTAGGACTCCATAAATATTCTATGAAATATTTTAAGCAAGTATTTTGATTCATGAACACAATTTACTTTTCTTGGATTCTTGTAACAGTAAAATTTCATTGAAAAAATTACTTAGTAGAAAATGTGTAATTTGTTTTACTCTAATCAAAATATTTCTTGGGCCATTCAAAGTTTCCTGGCTATTCCCCTGACTTAAATCCCAAACTAGAGGAGTATTTTTTTCTATAAACATGTTATTATAACAGCACTCATTTAAGAGAGGTTAAAATATTAACAGAATCCAGTCAGAGTTTATAAGTGAACGCAAAGCACAGGCAATATAAACTCTAAGCTGTGCACTGGGGAAAATTTTATAATATAAATTTGCCTGCGCTTTAACTCATGGGATCATGCTAAGACTCTTGACCACATTTTCCTTTAGTGGACTCAAAAGAAAACATTTTGGACGACAGTCTCAAACTCAAAGATTCACTAATAAATAAAACCAATCTATATGGAAATATTGATATTCAAGGCCAGACATACAAGTGTGTAAAACAAGAGATCACTGCGCAATGGGAGGAAGACCCCAAAGATTCTCCCAAAGCCTGTCATGGTGCCTACAGTCCTACCATTAACGGTTCTTTCCTTTGACTCTTGATGGATTTTGTTTCTCTGTGACAGCTTTAACAGCAAAGAACGAGACCTAACTGGAACAGAAGAGGCAGAAATGGTTCCCCATGCTGAGGAGAAGGGACTGGGTTGAGTGGTGTGAAGATGGTGATGAGGAAATCATGGTCTAAAATAAAGAGCGACTGATTAAGTCAAATGGTCTTCCTGAACACCTACTACCTTTAAGACATTCTGCCTGGCATTACGCCAGATACAGAAATATATGAGGCTGCTTTATTGTCTTGGCAAAGTTTGCAGTTTAGTATTTGGTCTTTGCTATGGAGCCAGAGAATGGATGGATGGTTAGACCTAGCACTAGAAATACAAGTGTGTCCTGTGTCCATGCTCAGCAAATCTGCAGAGGGCCCCAGGGAGGCCAACATCAGGCAAGAAAAGGGTATTGTGGGACTAGAGGAAATGAGATCTACAGAAGAGGAAACAAGGATGAAATGAACAATGAATTTATAAAGCCACTATCCCCTTGGTAAACATTTTTACTCTTTAGCCTGAGCAGAGATTACAGGCTTTGATGCCTGCGGAATTTTATGTCCTTCCACCAAATAAAAAGAAACATGAATTGGATTTCAGATAATTAGTTATATTACTTTTTGGTTTTGAGGTTTTTGTCTGTTTTAAACACTTACCATCAAATTTTGCAAGTCTACTAAAGTCTGCTCCAAGTTCTGAGGTAACTGATAGTGCATGGCGGACTTTAAGGTTCGTTTCCCTGTGAAATTAATTGACACGACGTGAATTTTTATATGGAACAGCCCAACAGCATCTTACATAAAGTAATCAGGTGGGTGCAGCACATGCAAAATCCAACACGAGGGATTCAAAAAACTCCCTTCAAATGTCATTCACACCTCTCAGTCAAGTGGACTCAGTAAAGTTGACAGGGCTTTGCATGCTCCTAAGAGTTGGCATCCCACACATGGCACATCTGTATAACAACACAGTAATCTGCTTTGTTATTTGAAAGAACAAAGGATATAATAAATATGATTTCATTCGAACCTACTCAGACATCATGCATGAATTACAAAACGTATTAGGAATGGGAACACAGTTGCCAAATAAACGAGGCCAGTATCACTCTGGAGTCTACTATCTACATAGGAATTTCACTTGCAAAAGATGGTCATGGCTAATTTCACAGTCACTGAAATTTAAATGGGAAAAGGAATACAGCTTTCTTTCTCGTGGAGAATCAAGCCAAAAATCCTGTAAGTCTGGGATCATACAACCAGATAGTAACTCAGCAGGTCACAGTGAGCTGGTCTTCTTCTTCCAGGCAGAAGCACACATACATTGGACAGATGGCCCTATGTTCATGAAATGACCAGTTGTGATGACTCTATGGCCATTACTCACATCTTGCATACAAGGGCTTGTCACACCGGTTTTCTCACTGAGTTCAACCTAATTCTCTTCTACTGTAGCTTAACAGCATCAGTCAGAGTTCTATCTTTTATGGAAGTGTTTAGCAGTGAGTTCATTCAGTCAACAAATATTGATTGAATACATACCATAGTCACCCATGAGATTCAGTGCTGCCCCACAAGGGTTACTGTTCTCTTGAGGGAAACAAGTGGTAGGTAAAAAGCAAGTATCACCATTTGGAAGTACATGACAAACCATGAAATACTTAATTTAGAGAACCGAGAAGGAGGTGCTTGAGAAGGCATTTAATCAAACTTCCTGTAAATGGGTTTCACAATAATGTTGAAGACAACATGAAATCAATCCAAGGAATACCCCTTGGTGAAATAGCTTTCTGCAGGAAACACTCAGTTGGATATATAATTGAAGTTACTTTGCTTAAAAGTAATCTCATGGATCACTGATTTATCAATTCCTAGGATGCAGAAATGCATAGGGGTTGAGATACTCAAGAAGAACTTCATAATTGAGGCAGAAATTGAGCTGGGCTTGATGGACAAGAGTGAGATAGTGGTGTTGAGGCTAAAGGACCAATGTGTCCATTCATTTAAACAAACTTTTCAAATAATTAAAACAGTCAGTGACCCCAGGTAGGCCAGACAGCCCTCATTCCTTAACCCTGCTCTACACATCATGTCATTCAGCAAATTTTATCATCATTTCAGGTTACTTCCTCAGGATTCTCTCCAATATCTCACTTCCATATTCAGATGTGGAAACTAAAAGGGAAGAATAATCAGACATAGGGCTTACTGATTAAAAAAAAAATTGCCAAGACTCCTGATTAATATCTTGTGTCAGCCATACTCTTCCTTAGCATGCCTCAGTATCTTGACTTCAAACTTCAAGATGATTTTCAGCATAAAAAATAATACAAAAGATCCTGTGTACCCTTTACTCAGTTCCCCCTCGTGGTAATATTTGCAAAACTGTATTACAATGTCACAATATCACAACTGAAACTGACACAGTCAAGATGGGGAACATTTCCATCACAAGGATTTCTTAGGTTACCCTTTGTAAGTGTACCCACTTCCCTGCCTCCTCCAACCCATCTTTAACTCCTGGTAACCACTGATCAGTGGTCCCTTTCTACAATTTTGCCATTTCAAGAATGTTACATAAGTAGAATCATACAGTATGTGACCTTTGGGGATTGGCTTTTTTACTCAACATAATTATCTGAAGATTCGTCCACGTTGTTGTATATATCAATAGTTCATTCTTTTTTATTGCTCAATAGTGTTCCATGATATGGATATACCATAGTTTGTTCAACCTGTTAAAGAACATAAAAGTTGTTTCTAATTTGTGGATGTCACACATAAAGCTGCCATAAGCATTTGTGTACAAGTTTTTTTGTGTAAACATAAGTCTTCATTTCTGTGGGATAAATGCCCATGAGTGAAATTGCTGGGTTGTCTGGTAATTGCGTGTTTAGTTTTTTAAGAAACTGCCAAACTGTTTTCCAGGGTGATTGTAGTATTTTACATTCCCATCAGCAATGTGTGAGTGATTCTGTTTCTCTACCTCCTTGCCAGCATTTGGAGTTGTCACTATTTTTAAGTTTAGCCATTCTCATAGGTATGTACTGACATCTCATCGTGGTTTGAATTTTAATGTCCCTAACAGCTAATGATGTTGAACAATTTTTATGTGCTTATTTGCCATCTGCATGTCATCTCTGGTGAAATGTCCCTTCATATCATTTGCAATTTTCTAATTGGATTGTGTTTTTACTATTGAGTTTTGAGCATTTTTCATATATTCAAAATAAAAAATCCTTTGTCAGATAGATGGTTTACAAATGTTTTCTCCTAGTCTGTAGCTTATTTTTTCATCCTCTTTAATAGGGTCTTTTGCACAGCAACATTTTTAATTTGAAGAAGTCTGGTTTATCAAATTATCCTCTTATGAATTATGCTTTTTGTGTCAAGTCTAAAAATTCTACGACTAGCCCTAGATCTTGAAGATTTTCTCCTATGTTTTTCCCTAAAACTTTTATAGTTTTATATTTTACATTTGAATCCAATTTCCTTAATAGTTACAGGGCTATTCAAATTGTCTATTTCATATTGAGTTAGTTGTGGTAGTTTGTTTTTTGATGAAGTGGTCTATTTCATTTAAGTTGTTAAGTTTATGTGTATAAAGTTGCTTGTAGGCTTTTCTTATCCTTCTGATATCTTAAGGATCTATCAGAATATCCCCCGGTTCATTCATAATATTGTTATTTTGTGTCTTCTTTTTATTTTCTTTTTCAGTCTTCCTGAGGTTTATCAAATTTATTGATGTTTTCAAAGAATCAACTCTGTTTTGTTGATTTTTCACTTCTCGTTTTTCTATTCTCAAGTTCATTGATTTCTGCTCTTATCTTTATCTCCTTCCTTCTGCTTGCTTTGGGTTTCTGCTGTTATTTTCTAGGTTCTTGAGATGGGATATTGGATTATTGATTTGAGGCTCTTTTTCTTTTCAAGTATATGCATCTAGTGCCATAAATTTCCCTCTAAGCACTATTTTAGGTTCTGCCCAAACCAAGGGTAGGATTACACAGGTCACACTCCATTTGAATAGCCCAGTAGAACAATGATTTGGGAGGCATTGGTTAAACCCAGGGGCTTTTTTGTCAGACTATCAGGTCTGAGTACTGGCTTCGCTTCTGAGAAGTTTGGGATAAATTACTTAGTATCTCTAAGCCTTGTCATCTGTACATTGGGGCTTATATATTACCTACGTCAGGATTAAATTATAAAATCCAACTAAAGAATGTAATAGTACCTTTAAAATGTAAACATTCAATAAATGTTTTTATGCCAGCCAGATAAATTGAATCCACTGAAACAGAACTGCTATATTATTGATAACTAAATTCCTCAATTAACTAATGTCAAAACTCCACTTCTCTCTTCTTTCTCCATCTTTATTTCACCCACTTCCAAAAGATTGCCTTCTAAAGTAACATCAAGTCTTCTTTCCTCAGAAACTCATCAATACTCCTCTCATTTTCTTTAGAGAATCACATGAAATTTCAAAAAGAAAAAAACTAAAACAAAACAAAACCTTTCTAAGGAATATGAAAGATTCCTATAAAATAATTCATACAGACATGTTTAACTCACTGCTTTGGAAAGAAAATAAATTCAAGAGAAAAAGAGCTTTCAAAGGAGCCACAAAGCAATTAACAAATGGAATTTGCAAGTTAGACTCTTATTTGTTCCAAGAAAATTACATGAAGAATAAGGTTTAGGTTGAGTCCTGTTCCTAAAGCTATTACTGCTAAATTAAAAACCAGTCTAAATAATTATTCTAACTTTAATAACTTACCCATCAAGCTCAGCAGTTTCAATATAACAGAGGCCATGTGGCTCACTACTTGATAGGAGAAGCAGATCAGCCTATTTAAAAAAATCATAAAGAATACATGAGAAGGGAAGACTGGTTGAAAGCCTTCTTTGTTTTATCACCCCTACTTACTAATGAGCCAGGAGAGCCTTAGAAAAAAAAGTGAGAGAGGTAAAATCCTGTTCCACCTCTCTGCCATACATGCCCCAAATCAAACCTTCCCTCTCCTTCCCTGTTCCTGTTGGGCCCACCCCTTGAACATCAGAATATAAGCAAGGGCAGGGGATATCATATAAATTAATAGCCACTTCATTTACTTTTTTTTGCAAGAAATATACAAAATTCTACATTCTTGTCTTGATAATTACTAATGGAAAATATAAAACTTTCCCCAATAAGTTAGATAATTGGAAATGTTTCCATACACATACTTTAATTCCTTAGTATTATGATTTAAGCGTAGCAGGCAGGCAAAGCTGATGGGGAAAAGATAGAAGTAAAGTAGAAGGAAACTGGAAACCATAGGAAAAAATAAGGCAGGGAAGGAAAATTTAAAAAGAGAAAAATTAAAATAAAAAATTAAAAATGTAAGAAAAAGATGATGGGGTGTAAGGAAGGGAAAAGAGAAAATAAAACGGGGGCTAAGCAAGAGGCAAGAAAGAATAGAAAATGTTCTAAAAGACAGCAGAAAACATTCAGAAACCAAGTTGTGGATCTTTCACAGAGATAAAATCATTCCAGTCAGCTGTCTATTTGAGCTTCAGAAATGACCTGTCACAATTCAGTTTTAGAATTCTGGGTGTTTCCTAAGGAAACAGTCAACAAAACCAAAAGACAACCAACAGAATGGGAGAAGATATTTGCAAATGACATATCACATAAAGGGCTAGTATCCAAAATCTATAAAGAACTTCTTAACACCCAAAGAACAAATGATCCAATCAAGAAATGGGCAGAAGACATGAACAGACATTTTTCCAAAGAAGACATCCAAATGGCCAATAGACACATGAAAAAGTGCTCAACATGGCTCGGCATCAGGGAAAACCAAATCAAAACCTCAATGAGATACCACCTCACACCAGTCAGAATGGCTAAAATTAACAAGTCAGGAAACGACAGATGTTGGTGAGGATGCGGAGAAAAGGAAACCCTCCTACACTGTTGGTGGGAATGCAAGCTGGTGCAGCCACTCTGGAAAACAGTATGGAGGTTCCTCAAAAAGTTGAAAATAGAGCTGCCCTACGACCCAGCAATTGCATACTGGGTATTTACCCCAAAGATACAAATGTAGAGATCCGAAGGGGCACGTGCACCCCAATATTTATAGCAGCAATGTCCACAATAGCCAAACTACGGAAAGAGCCTAGATGTCCATTAACAGATGAACGGATAAAGAAGATGTGGTACGTGTACACACACACACACACACACACACACACACACACACACACACAGGAATATTATGCAGCCATCAAAAAAGAAATGAAATCTTGCCATTTGCAATGACATGGATGGAACTACAGGGTACCATGCTAAACAAAATAAGTCAATCAGAGAAAGACAATTATCATATGATTTCACTGATATGAGGAATTTCAGAAAGAAGGCAGAGGATCATAGGGGAAGGGAGGGAAAAATGAAACAAGACAAAACCAGAGAGGGAGACAAAGCATAAGAGACTCTTAATCTCAGGAAACAAACTGAGGGTTGCTGGAGTGGTGGGGGGTGGGAGGGATGGGGTGGCTGGGTGATGGACACTGGGGAGGGTATGTGCTATGGTGAGTGCTGTGAATTGTGTAAGACTGTTGAATCACAGACTTGTACCCCTGAAACAAATAGTACATTATATGTTAATTAAAAAGAATTCTGGGTGCTTCCTATATTGGGGAACTGTTTATTTCAAATTTCATCTTAAAATAAGAGTTTTTATTATGTAATCTTAGTCATAAAATAAAATTTTAAAAATAAGGGTTTTTATGCGATTCTGAAAGATCTGAAGATCTAGAATGAATTGACTAAAATTTTAGCAATTTATTTTGACACATTAGCCTAACAATTGTGTAGCTCTGTTTGAATGTATGATTGGCATTCAAGCCGTGAAATTTTACCTTTGTTTTTTAAATTAGAATTGTTCCATTCTCAAGTCCCAGAGGTTAAATTTAGAATCAATCCACTCATTTCATTGTCTCAAGCTTTTAAATTTCCAACTCGAATATAGGTGGGGGGGGGAGGAGGAGAGGTGTGTATATGTGTGTGTTCAGTTTTGTCTGAATTGTGACAAAACAGAAATGAAAAACAACTCACTGACAAACCCCTATAGGAATAAAGGGTTTATATATCAAGACTCTCAACTCTAACAAAAGTCACAGAAGCCTGAGGAGGCAAAAATTATTTCCTGACTTGTCACAATGTGACTATAGCAAACCCACTATAGAGAAAATGTATAAAGAGTTGTATGCAATTCTTGAGTCAAAAATTACCTACTTTGATTTTAAAAAGAAAAAAATGTTTTCAAAAATTCACCACGGTCTTAATTTCTCACATTGAAATTTCAGTGGATATGATAGTAGTACGGCTTCATGCCTCTCCTCCCCTGAGCTTCATAGGATCATTTTAAACAAAATCCAAAATTCTCTAATTCTTATCCCCTGTGATTGAAAATAGTTATGAAGTACAGAGAAAGATCTCAATTTTTTTTTAAAGATTTTATTTATTTGACAGAGAGAGAGAGAGACACGACGAGAGCAGGAACACAAGCAGGGGGAGTGGGAGAGGGAGAAGCAGGCTTCCCACCAAGCAGGGAGCCCTATGCGGGGCTCGATCCCAGGACCCTGGGATCATAACCTGAGCCAAAGGCAGATGCTTAACGACTGAGCCACCCAACCGCCCTGAAAGATCCCAATTTATACCGAGAGTTGCTTTTCTTCTAAACTCTGCACAATAAGGATGATTTGATGTTACTATTTAGTATTGAGCTTAGCTGCTCAACACTTAGATGTTTGGTAGACAAGGGGAGGATTCGTTGTCCACTGCTGGCTCAGAACACGTGAGTGAGGCACCACCATCACCTGGTGGCTAGATTCTCTCCTGAGCAGTAACTCAACTTCCTAGAGACTGCTACTGAGAAGTGTAAAGCCCACTAGTTCTGAGCTAACTCCTCCTGCCCTGTCTACCCCCTGGGAACCTGGGACATCTACCCACCACCTTCCCCACCTCTTCCTGTCCCCTCTGTTGTCATCTTTTCCTTTGAAGTCCTTGGAACTTTGTTCCTGTTTCCCTACTCCCTGATTTCCATCCTGCATTCCCCTCATTAATCCTTATTCTCCCTGCCCCACTGCTGAGCTTTGGCATTCCCTTTTGCTAACACCTCCCCTTCAAGTTTTTAAATTCATTACGGTTGAGGAGGAAGTGTGAAGGGGCAGGAACAATAGGGGCATCCAGAGATATAAGCAGTCAGCCCACTCATCATCATGCAATGCTCCTATTTCCAGGTGCACTCAGTAAGAACTCTAAAAAGAAAAGGACAAGAAAGCTGCAGTTAAGGCAAGAGAGCCCTGCTAGTCCCTGGCCATCATCCTTTTGTCAAAGGTTCTGGGCCACGAGTACAGCAACACAGGGGTCGTCTTAGAGCCCCACCAGCCCCAGAACTCTGTGAGTCCCAGATGAGGACTCCTCAAGCTGACCCTTTCAGTATCTCTCAGGGTACCCAATTCCCAGTCGATCCAGAAACTTGTGTTTGAGTTGTAGGGGTTTATAATACCAGTATTTAGTGAGGGCTTACTATGTGTGTGGCACTATCCTAAAAGCTTTACATGCAATATTTTATTTAACTCCCACAGAAATCCTATAGTGTAGGTTCTATTGTTATGTCCACTTTCCGGATGAGCAAGGTGAGGCCCAGAGAGGTTCAGTAACTTGTTTGAGGCCACACAGTAAGTGACAGATCGGGATATGAATCCAGGCAATCTAAGGCATATACAGCTGGAATACTAAAATGAATAAAATCGCTTTCCTTCAAGGACTGTACAGTTTAGTAAAGGCAGACTACGATAAGGATTCTAAAGGTCTAATTACCAAAGTGTTATGGGAGGGGTGCAAATGAGGAAGAGTACATCAGATTGGTAGCTGACAAAGAGCCTGATGGCTTTGAGTCCTCACAACCAACAACACTATCTTCATAGGTTTATTAGGCATAATTAATGTTTGCTGATATAAAGAATAAGTAAAGCAAAATCTCAAGAGACAATAACACCTAAAAGCTGTATAATTCTTTAAGAGTTTACAAAACACTCTTACACAATTGTGTCACTTTATTCTCTCAACAACCCTGTGAGGAGATAATATTGTTCCTATATGTGAATAAGAAACCTTGGTAAGGTCATCTCTGGCTCACAAGCAGTAGATGAACTAGATTAACTCATGTAAAGTCCATAGCCTTTACAAAGTCATGGTGAGAGAGAGCTTCGTCACTTCTAAAAGGCCCTAAGAGATTTAATGCCATACTCATGGCCACACAGAGCTTAAAGAGCAGAGCTATAACTAGAATTCATAGCTCTGATCCCAAATGTATACTCTTTTCTCTGGCTGGCTACAAAATCATTGGAATATAACTCTGAAAACCAGAAAGTGTTTTGCTTTCACTTTGTTAATGTTCAAAAACAAAAACCACAGTGGTGAAGAATATTGGGATATTGACTCCATATCCTGATGGAAAGATAAATTTGTAGAATTAATTGGAATGCCATATTTGAATCTCCCTTTGAAGACATTCCCACACCTAAAGTTCTTCTTTATCTTCTTTACCCTCTACAATATTATCTCTTTTTTTTGCAGTCTAAAAATAAGAATCAAAAATGGCTCATGCAATATGAGTATACTTATAGGAAAAGAGGTTTGATATGGACAAAAATCAGGATGAAATTGTAAAAATGGAAATGTGTAAGATTGTAGGTATTTTTATTTTAAAATTAAATTTCAGATCCTAACAAATGTATGCTGAGTGTCTACTAGTATCTAATACATTTTTTTTGGTTTTATAATTAAATGAATTTGAGAAGAATAAGAAAAGATGGGAGAAAGAACAGAAGGAGGAGTGGAGACTAACAATGGACATCATAGCTATTACTCATGGATCCGCCCTTTCGTTGGTAAAAAAAAAAAAAAAAAAAAAGAAAGAAATCCTTGCCTTATATATTTCACCCCCACAAATTAGTAATTGCTTATAAACAGAACATTGGCTATGTACTTTTTCTAATGTAGAAAATAACATGTCGCACCTCTAAATTTTAGCAAGAAACTTCTTTTTCAATACAGTTTAGACAAATGTTTTTTAAAAAGTCTTACTTCTCTGGAAATTTTCAACTTTCTGTCTCACATATATTTAAAAATAAAAGAGTTTATTTACAACAATTAGTGAGAAACAAGTAACTCTGACTTGAAGCTATAAAATTTAAAATAACAAAGAGGGCAATTAGACTGCCGCATGGCCTCTCTGAAAAGACCAAGGTGCTAGGAAAGATTAGATGAGTCAAAGATTAGGAAAGATTAGATGGGTCAAAAAAAAAAAAAAAGCCAAAGGACACCCTTGGTCAGGACTGGAGTTTAGGTTAGATTCATCTTTCTAGTTATTTCATTTCTGAAGGTGAAATTTCCAATCCATGTAGTTGAAGAATGCCTTTGTTTTAAAACAAAACCTTTACTGTTGTAAACACCTAAAATATGAATGCCTTTCTTTTGAGGGTGGGAGCACTCTTCCAAATAAGCTAAACCACTATATTCATGTAATGTTCAAATATGCTCATGTCCAGTAAAGGGTTTATTTCTACCACCAGATAAGAAAACCAAAACACAACAAGATCGCTTCTGTCAAGTAAAGGAGGACGGTGTGCCTAGCTCCCAGGGTCCAAACCTCGGCAGTATCGAGAGCTTTGTAGTGTTTTTCTAATAGTTTACTTGGTTCTTTTAATGCAAGTCAATCTATGCAGTGATGGAATCACACTCTACATTTTTCCCCCTTGTCCCAAAATAAAACTAGGAGCTCTGGAAATTCAGCCCAAACATGTTTTAAAATTTCTTTTTAAGCGAAGGGGCATTGAGGATTCCTTATCTGGAAAATAAAGGTGAGTAACTTCTTTATCTGCCAGCTAATTGACCATCTCAGACAAGCTCCTTTCCTTGCTTAAAATGTATTGATAAGCTGACATAAATTAATTTAGAATTCTAAGTTTGGACAGCTAGAGGTTATGCATCAGAATTAGGTGCAACATCCTCTCGTCGCTTCAATTCCAGCATCCAAGCCCCAAGACCCTAATGCTGGAAGCCCAGGCTCAAGGCAATTAGGATGACGATTTTAATGGAGTAAGGAGAAGCATATGGTACCAATTAGGAGTGGGGTTAAAACCCAGATGGCCTGGGTTTAACTCCTGGCTCTCCTAACGGCAAGCTATTTGATGGCACTGTTTTCTCATCTATAAAATAGGAACAATAATAATAGTACATAACCTGCCTTCATTGAGCTACTGCAGAGATTAAATGAGTTAAACCTCAGGGAGCAGGAGGTATATTTATACTTCTAAGTGATTATAGCAGTTCACCCATAAAAACATTTGTTTGCCCTGAAAAATAGTTTTATAGGTGCCAAGTAGTTAAACATAGAAAAACTTTGAACAAAGTGAGTTAATCAAGAAACACCGCAGAGTTTTGGCATTTGGAGGACTCTTTTCCTCACTTATCCAAAGATTAAACCAACAGAGCTATAATTGTAGGAATCAGACCAAGATCAATGGAGATAAAAATTTCATCTTTGTTATTAATAAAGCTGCTGGAGGGCCACCCAGGTGGCTCAGTCAATTAAGCATCCTACTCTTGGTATCAGCTCAGGTCATGATCTCAGGGTCCTGAGATTGAGCCCCGAGTCAGACTCTGCACTTAGCATGGAGTCTGCTTGTCCCTCTCCCTCTGCTCCTCCCTCACCCCCGCTCACTCTCTCTAAAATAAAATAAAATAATATAGCAAGCAAGCTGCTGGAGACCAGGCTATAGGTCTGTGGGCTAAGTGGGCTTGCTAGTACTTGACCTGTTAGATTCATCTAGCTATAGACAAGGGAAGCTCTAAATTACCAAGACCCTCCTACCACCCCACCATGAGGATCTCCTCCTGTAAAATTGTTGGAATGAAGGAGCAGGGCAGAATGTACTGTGCACACAGGCAGAGCCTAAAGAGAAAGGGAAGAAAGGAGGCTCTGGGTCATGCACACACTCCCTGCCCCCAAACACAGCAATCAGAGAAGTCACTCCTGGGAGAGGAGCGTGGGCAAGGAAGTTCAAGAAGCTCAAAGTGTTATTTTGGGGCTGTCCCTCCAAGTGAAAAATATAAAGAATGAGACCTAGGGAAGAGTGGAGAATAAGCATTCCCGTCCCATCATGCAGCCACAATTAAAAGGCCACATCTGTGCCACCCAGTCAGGCAGCCACAAGTCACATATGGCTATTTAAATCTAAACAACAACAAAAAAATCTAAATTGGGGCACCTGAGTGTCTCAGTCCGTTAAGCATCTGCCTTTGGCTCAGGTCATGATCCTGGGGTCCTGGGATGGAGTCCCACATCGGGCTCCCTGCTCAGCAGAGCGTGTGCTTCTCCTTCTGCTTCTGCCTCTCTTTCTCTCTCCCTCAAATAAATAATCTTTTTAAAAAACCTAAATTAAAATGAAATAAAATTTTAAATTCAGTTCCTCAATTGCACTAGCCACATTTCAAGTGCTCAGTATCCACATGGGGCTGTTGGCTGTCACACTGGGCAGCACAAAGATATATTTCCTTCACTGCAGAAAGTTCTTTTGGACAGTGCTGGGACACACAGATCACTGACTTCATGGAAACTTGTCTAAATGTGTGATTCATCTTAAAGCAATGCTAATGATACGCCCTTTGAACTACTTTTCTTCCAGCTGATGCTTGCACTTACACTTGCCTTTCATGCCTCATTCCACGGTTTTGCAAGAGCACACAAGCACGTGTACTATAACATAGAAAATATAACTAAGCTAAGAATGAAGACCAAGGAAAATACAAATTAGTATATCAAGGCTAGAGGGCAAGTTGGAGCACAGATAAGCTGGCCTACATGAGGTCCTACATTGAGACATATGTTTGATTCCTGCCTTTCTGGGACTCACCAGAAAGAATGTGATAAATGAACACACTAGAGTATGGAGTATTAGTGAACAGGTAATTTCAGTCTAATATTTATCCCTGTTAGAGCATGTACAGGGATTTGCACAGTTCTTATGAATACCTGAAGTTGGAATATACCTAGCATTGCCACTGAAATATTCAAGTCCAAATAAAGTAACAGTTAAATGTGTGGCATACTTTAATTTTTTGCTAATTCCTCTATAATCTAACACCATTTCTGGCATAAAGTAGTTGCCCAAAAAATTTTTTAATGCATACTTCTTAGAATTACATATATGTCAGTTTTAAAAAAGAAAGTTAAGGTTAACTATCTAGGTTCAGCAAAACTCTTTCACTATAATCATTTTAATTGAAAGTAGAACTAAAACAAGTTACAGGAAGCCCTTTCTTCTTAAGGAAAGAATCCTGAATATATGTGATCTTTTCTTACTTAGAGCACATAGATGTATTTTAGTATCCCATTGATCCACAACACCCTGAATTTTTAAAGTTTATAACCATTTTCCCCTCTGTTTTCTTTCTTACAAAAGACTGACATTTATTCATTCAGCTGACACTTACTGTCTGTCTGCCCCCTACAATCCAACACGGCCCTAGGTGTGAGAGAGCAAGCAAATCAACGTGCTCTTTGCCTTCAAGAATCCTGCAGTCCAAAAACAGACACATAGATCAATGGAACAGAATAGAGAGCCCAGAAATGGACCCTCAACTCTATGGTCAACTAATCTTCGACAAAGCGGGAAAGAATGTCCAACGGAAAAAAGACAGTCTCTTCAACAAATGGTGTTGGGAAAATTGGACAGCCACATGCAGAAGAATGAAACTGGACCATTTCCTTACACCACACACAAAAATAGACTCCAAATGGTTGAAAGACCTCAATGTGAGACAGGAGTCCATCAAAATCCTAAAGGAGAACACAGGCAGCAACCTCTTTGACCTCAGCCGCAGCCACTTCTTCCTAGAAACATCGCCAAAGGCAAGGGAAGCAAGGGCAAAAATGAACTATTGGGACTTCATCAAGATAAAAAGCTTTTGCAAAGCAAAGGAAACAGTCAACAAAACCAAAAGACAACTGACAGAATGGGAGAAGATATTTGCAAATGACATATCAGATAAAGGGCTAGTATCCAAAATCTATAAAGAACTCATCAAACTCAACACCAAAAGAACAAAGAATCCAATCAAGAAATGGGCAGAAGACATGAACAGACATTTTTCCAAAGAAGACATCCAAATGGCCAACAGACACATGAAAAAGTGTTCAATATCGCTCGGCATCAGGGAAATCCAAATCAAAACCTCAATGAGATACCACCTCACACCAGTCAGAATGGCTAAAATTAACAAGTCAGGAAATGACAGATGTTGGCGGGGATGCGGAGAAAGGGGAACCCTCCTACACTGTTGGTGGGAATGCAAGCTGGTGCAGCCACTCTGGAAAACAGTATGGAGGTTCCTCAAAAAGTTGAAAATAGAGCTACCATATGATCCAGCAATTGCACTCCTGGGTATTTACCCCAAAGATACAAAAGTAGGGACCCGAAAGGGTACGTGCACCCCGATGTTTATAGAAGCAATGTCCACAATAGCCAAACTGTGGAAAGAGCCAAGATGTCCATCAACGGATGAATGGATAAAGAAGATGTGGTATATATATACAATGGAATATTATGCAGCCATAAAAAGGAATGAGATCTTGCCATTTGCAACGACGTGGATGGAACTGGAGGGTATCATGCTGAGCAAAATAAGTCAAACAGAGAAAGACATGTATCATATGACCTCACTGATATGAGGAATTCTTAATCTCAGGAAACAAACTGAGGGTTGCTGGAGTGGGGGGTGGGGTGGGAGGGATGGGGTGACTGGGTGATGGACACTGGGGAGGGTATGTGTTCTGGTAAGCGCTGTGAATTGTGCAAGACTGTTGAATCTCAGATCTGTACCTCTGAAACAAATAATGCAATATATGTTAAGAAAGAAAAAAAAAAAGAAGAAGAAGAAGAATGTAGCAGGAGGGGAAGAATGAAGGGGGGGAAATCGGAGGGGGAGAAGAACCATGAGAGACGATGGACTCTGAAAAACAAACTGAGGGTTCTAGAGGGGAGGGGGTTGGGAGGATGGGTTAGCCTGGTGATGGGTATTGAGGAGGGCACGTTCTGCATGGAGCACTGGGTGTTATGCACAAACAATGAATCATGGAACACTATATCTAAAACTAATGATGTAATGTATGGGGATTAACATAACAATAAAAAAATTTAAAAAAAAGAATCCTGCAGTCATCTCAGGTCAGAGAATCACAGCACATAGGCTGAAAAGGATCTTGGAGATCATATAATGGTCTAACACCTTGATGTGACACATGAAGAAACCAAAGGAAGAGAAGATAGAGTGCTGTCACTGAAGGAATGGAGCAGACTCAGTTCGAACCCAATTCCCTTTGGTGACCTTCCACTAGACAGGTATCCCCAGGTTTTTGAAAGTTTGCATTATACCACTTCACTTTACAAAAGACCTACATTAGTACTTGTTTTCACTAACCGAAAGAAATCAGAAAAGGATTTTTACTTTTATGAGAAAAAGGAAAAGTAAAAACAGCATTCAGCCTTTGCTTTGCAGCAAACCCTTACAGAGGTAGTGTGCACCGGAGAGCAAGAGCGGCCCCACCAAGCTCTTTCCCAGGGAACTATCCTCAGCATCAAGCCACCATAGCTTTGAATGATCTGTGAACATTTGTGCTTTATCTTGTTTTGTGCATCCGTTAGCAAGATGTATCCTAAGGTATCAGAAAGGCATAAGAGAGATTATTTTGAGGGTCTGGGAATACTCCAAAAGTTGTCCATATAAATTAATGGTAATTGCTTCTTTGCTTTACACCACGTTGGCTTATGTAAGGCTTCATAGAAACGCTCTTCTTTCAGATAACAAAGGATACCTGCATCTGTTTCCCTCTTTCCTAGAGGGTGTGTTCTTCTAACAGATGCCACCTTTTTTTTTTTTTTAAATGGGAGAAAATATTTGCAAATGACATATCAGATAAAGGTCTAGTATCCAAAATCTATAAAGAACTTATCAAACTCAACACCCAAAGAACAAATAATCCAATCAAGAAATGGGCAGAAGACATGAAAAGACATTTTTCCAAAGATGACACCCAAATGGCCAACAGACAAATGAAAAAGCATTCAATATCACTCGGCATCAGGGAAATCCAAATCAAAACCTCAGTCAGATGCCACCTTCTAACATACTGTTGCTAAGCTTTAATGAGCTGGAAAATAAGCTGGATAAGCTAATTTAAATCATGTCTATTATTAAACACAGCTGACCCTTGAACAACATGGGGGTTAGAGGCACCAATCCCCCACGCAGTCAAAAATCCATGTATAAATTTTGACTCCTGCAAACTTAACTATTAATAGCCTGTTGACCAGAAGCCTTACCGATAACAAACAGTTAATTAACACTTATTTTGGTATGCTGTATTATACACTGCATTCTTACAATAAAGTAAGCTAGAGAAATGAAAATGTCAAGAAAATCATAAGGAAGAGAAAATACATTTATAGTACTATACTGCATATATCGGAAAAAACCCCACATATTAGGTGACCTGCGCAGTTCAAACCCATGTTGTTTGAGGGTCAATTGTAAAATGTGAGAACCCAGAGGACTCTCCTATGTATAAGGGGAGCCCAGGCCACAGAACACGGACTGTGAGACCTCTGTCTTGGCTGTGCCAACACCTTTGTGCTTATTTTTGGTTCTCAGCTATTTTCCAAAGAATTGAGGTTGTTAGGGAAATAAACATTTCTCTCTTTAGTGGGTGAGCTCTTTTGTTATTGGCCTGTCCACTGTCTCCTTAGCATAGGCTGTTCCAGAGGATCAGTATACACAAACGGTGCATTAATGAAAGAAGACTGTTTCTGAAAGGGAATGGTTAGGAGTCTCAACTGAGCTATTCTTGTAAATAGATCTTGGGGCAATTCCTTTTTCCTGTGGGAAAATGTCTCAAATTTAATGAAGAACACAACTTGATACATAAAACTGCACTGAACACAAAAATTTTCATAAATAATCTAGTATGTATTTGACATATAGACTACAATAACTTGAATTCTTAATCTCTGATCTGGTTAGCTTTTATTGCCCTTCATTTAATATGAACTACAGTTCATCACATATATTATAGTCATTGAACTGACCCCTTGAATTTTTTTTCCTTTTTTTTTATTATGTTAATCACCATACATCATTAGTCTTTGATGTAGTGTTCCATGATTCATTGTTTGCATATAACACCCAGTGCTCCATTCAATACGTGCCCTCTTTAATACCCATCACCAGGTTAACCCATCCCCCACCCCTTTCCCCTCTAGAACCCTCAGTTTGTTTCTCAGAGTGACCCCTTGAATTTTAACAAGGAAATTGTAACATAGGCAGCTTGAGAATATAAATTATAGTGCATTTGATATGCAAGGCAAAACTTCATAAATAGCATTTATTAGTTCAGAACAATCAATAGACATTTTCGGATTGTTATCACTCAGGAAGAAGCATATATTGTCTTCAACTATATTGCAAATTAACAGTAATAATCCTATTACTGAGGGATAGGATTCAAAATATGTGAGAAAAAAACTGTTCTTAAAGTACTCTGGAGCATTTTAAAAGCTCTTATTTATATGAAATGATTGACAGCTTGATTCAAAATCTTTTGTCTGCGTCCTGTGTCCTGGCCACATCACTCTGAACCTCCAGCTCACTTACCTTCCACAGGAGTCAAACTCTGGTTTTCATAAGCCACATCACCTGGATTTCTCATTCCATCTCTTAAGAGTCTACCAGTATTGCCTTACCTCTCCATCCAGGCTTTGTCAGAATGACTAGGCCTATATAAGGCCTATAGGGCTTGCCTAGTCCTGAGGATTTCTCAGCAGAGCAGTGCTCTCAGGGCCTCTGGATGAGACCACAGCTGCTGTAGGCCATTCTCCCGTGCAACCAGAGCAGCTTATCCAGAGCATCTCCCTGCCTCTTGTTCAGCCTTACTTTTGCAGGCTCCTAATTGCTTCCCAGGCTGAGTGTTTTCTCCTGGAAAGTGACTGTATTCCAACAAGGACAGAGACACTGCTACCCAAACTGGGGACATTGGGAAAGTATCCCCTTCAACAAAGCAAGGATGTCTGCTCTCACCACTCTGTTCAGGGTTGTATAGGAGGTCAAGGGCAGTGCCAGAAAATGAAAAGGTATCCAGACCAGAAGGGGAAAATGAAATCATCTTTTTTTTTTAGTAGATGACATGATTGTCTGCATAGAAAATCCCAGAGGACCTACAAGAAAGTTACTAAAACTAGCAAGTGTGTTTAGCAAGGTCTCCACATACAAGGTCAATATATAAAACCCCATTGTTTTTATATATACTACCTGTGAACAGTTAGAAATTGAAATATCTAAGTACCATTTACAGTAGCACCAAAAAACATGAAATACTTAGGTATAAGCCTTACAAATATGTGCACAATCTCTATGCTACAAACCATAAAATACTGATGAAAGAAATCAAAGGTGTAAATAAAAGGAGAGGTGTATACCATGTTCATGGATCATAAGACTCAATATCATTAATTCCCCCCAAATTATCTATGGATACAATGCTATCCTAACCCAAATTCCAGCAGACTTTTTACAGACATTGACAAGCTAATTCTAATATTTATGTAGAGGAGTGCCTGGCTGACTCAGTCAGTGGAGCACAGGACTCTTGATCTCAGGGTTGCCATGTCCCATGTTGGGTGTAGAGATAACTTAAAAACTTAAAAAAAAAACAGATAAATAAAACTTATGTAGGAAGGCAAGGGAATTAGAATAGCTAAAACAGTTTTTGAAAAGAACAAAGTTGGAGGATTCATGGTACCTGATTTAAATCTTAGTGTACCGTCACAGTAATCAAAACAGTGTGGTATTATCAAAAGAAGAGATACATAGATCAGTGGAACAGAATAGTCTAGAAATAGTCCCACACATATATGGTCAACTAATATTTGACAACAGTACAAAGGCAATTAAATGGAGAAAGGATATCTTTTAACAAATGGTGTTGGAACAATTGGGCATCCATATGCAAAATATATATATACACACATATACCTTTAACTACACATCTTACTATGTATAAAAATTAACTCAAAATGGTCATAGACCTAACTGTAAAACCTTAAATTATAAAACTCCTAGGAGAAAATATATACTCTAAAAAAATAAAGTCTATTAAAAGAACATAAAAAAAAATTGTATTGTTATTAACATAACAATAAAAATTAAAAAATAAAATAAAATAAATTTAAAAGATCACAAGGGAAATTGAAAAAGAGATAATCACTTAGGCTTATCTGAGTTACCATGCTATTCAAAGTAATTAATCAATATGTTTTTAACAACATTTTATAATTGAGACTTCTTTACTAATACATTCTGGTATTCTCTTAATTATTATGAATTAGTATAGATTCACCAAATTTGCAAATGTAAATACTTCAGTACATATGCTATTTTAATCTGAGATAAATTCTGTAATAAACAATATTAAATACTCACAGCAACAAATTGGTTATTTTCTAATTTAACGATGTCTCCCACTTTGACATTCATCCATTTTTCATTCTGCAGTCTAAGAACAAAAACAAAATTAATTGTTTTCAGGAACAGAGCAGAATCAAGGGAGTGTATTCACAATGGTACATCATATAACAGAAGCAGATAAGACTTTTCTAAAATGCTAAATTCAAAGGACCTTACATAATAAAATCTTTTACCTGAGTGATGTGGGAACTAAGGCCCAGAGAGGCCAAGTGATTTGCCCAAGGATACCCAGTGAGTTAGGGGTATCCCTGGGACTAACTCAAGATGCCTAACCCTTGGCTATGTGATCTTTCCATCACCCATGGTGCCAGCTTTATATACCAGCTATTAACTCTTGCTTATGTTTCCTTGACCAGAACAGTGGCCATTAGGGATGGCGGGGGGGGGGGGGGGCAGTAATAAATTCAGTCATTGACATTCTTTTCAGACTCTATATTTAAAAATATAGAAATAAAACATCACTGCCATTGTCTCCACAGTCTATTTAACCAGAGGCAAAGAAAAGTGGTCCAGGGCAATAGCTAAAATGCAAGTAAGAGAAAAAGAATAAAAATTTTGGAAAGGACATGAACAATGAGTGATAAAAGCAGCCTTGGAAGACTGAATGAGGAAGAACACCCACCAATCATCCATAAGCACTGTGACTGAAGGACAGCCTTGGTGGCACTTTAATGGCTAGGACCAACAGCTCAGAATTGAGAACAATCTGGCTGAGATGCTGCCCTGTTTTCTTTTGGGCTTATGTATATAATGGAGCCCCTAGTCTACCCTTCACCAGGTTCAAAAGGGTTTATGATAAAAAGCTATTGTGTTTAATGTAGGGACCCAAAGGGGTATGTGCACCCCGATGTTTATAGCAGCAATGTCCACAATAGCCAAACTGTGGAAAGAGCCAAGATGTCCATCGACAGATGAATGGATAAAGAAGATGTGGTATATATATACAATAGAATATTATGCAGCCATCAAAAGGAATGAGATCTTGCCATTTGCAACGATGTGGATGGAACTGGAGGGTATTATGCTGAGCGAAATAAGTCAAACAGAGAAAGACATGTATCATATGACCTCACTGATATGAGGAATTCTTAATCTCAGGAAACAAACTGAGGGTTGCTGGAGTGGGGGGTGGGGTGGGAGGGATGGGGTGACTGGGTGATGGACACTGGGGAGGGTATGTGCTCTGGTAAGCGCTGTGAATTGTGCAAGACTGTTGAATCTCAGATCTGTACCTCTGAAACAAATAATGCAATATATGTTAAGAAAAAAAAAAAACAAGAAGAAGATAGCAGGAGGGGAAGGATGAAGGGGGGGAAATCGGAGGGGGAGAAGAACCATGAGAGACGATGGACTCTGAAAAACAAACTGAGGGTTCTAGAGGGGAGGGGGGTGGGGGGATGGGTTAGCCCGGTGATGGGTATTAAAGAGGGCACGTTCTGCATGGAGCACTGGGTGTTATGCACAAACAATGAATCATGGAACACTGCATCTAAAACTAATGATGTAATGTATGGTGATTAACATAACAATAAAAAATTTTTTTAAAAAAGCTATTGTGTTTAGTTGGTTGGGTCCCTTGTGACATGTTGGGGAGACAGGCCATCTGGAAACAGACCACCTGTGGCAGTATACCATGTTGCTAATCATCCCTTCTGAAATTCTCTGAAACATAAACCAGCTTTGTTTTCTGAGTTAAAAGCCTTCCTCACACTTCTTTCCCAGCAATCCTCTTTTAAGAGAGCAGGCTGGGATGAGGACAGGTTCCCCAACAAGTTAAGGTGGGCAGGTAAATTTCATTCTGCAACTTAAAAAACAAACCCTAATTTACTTGTTTTTATAGGCTGGAAAACAGTTTTAAATATTTATACAACTGTGAAATATGCCTCACACTATCAACCCTGCTGGGTCATTTGGCTTAAACACTCAAAGAATTTTTCTTTAATACGGATCCAAGTACATGTTGTTCTGGAAAGTTTTCAATTGCAGCATTTTCATCTCTAGCCAGAATTCAATCGCTTTTCCAATGCCACACTTTTCTGCACTTTATCTAGTTCGACAACAATGGGAGAACGTAGGAAGCCTTCTAAATCCCATTTTATTTATTTTTACAGATACGGATTATGTGCTGGTTTATTTCTCCTGGGTACCACCTCCTTTGGAGCATTAGTGGCATTTCTCAGGGGACAGTATCTCAGATAAAAGTCGATGTGAATGGACTGAGATAGAGACCGTGTCTTTATTTATGCAAAATGCACTGCTACTGAATTGCCTTGAAGTCTCTACTGAAAGTGCATCTGCTTTAGGGAGAAGCTCAAATGATATTAAGTTTCATTTCCAAACTTATTCCTCCTTCCTATCCACTGTAAGCTCTAGGAAGGACTGCACCCTAACTCTTCCACCCAAATGGAAAATCAACCAAAGCAGAAAGGGAACCCTACAACATCTCTTACACACTTCAAAATGCATATTTTATACTTAAGTTTGAACAGATAAATAGCAACAACCACTATTTGGGAGAACAACCCAAAACCTGAGTTTTCTCACATAAATTCTGGTCTTCTCAAGTCTAGTATCTTACTAGTATCTTATTATCTCCCCCTGTAAAACCAAAGCAATTGGAAAGAAATTAGTAAAAGTGTGGTGGTATCCATGGGAATTACAGTAGGCCATGTGTGATATCTTGGTTAAACCCCTTATTTGAATATATATCTGTCAAAAAATCTGGTAACTCCAATCAAAGGAGTGTTTTTTTAAAATATTATTTCCTATTCTACCTCGGCAGGTAATTATATCTACTAGGATCTCAGAGGTATATTTCAGTGAGCACTCAGGGTCATAGCTACAAAAGTATCCAAACTTACTGAACAAATATAAACTGATAAAGACCTGAAAATGAATTTAAACCCTCTGTACTTTAAATCCCACCATTTTTATTGTCCTACCAACTGCTAACACCACTGGTGACACAACATCAAAGACATACCAGCAGGACTGGAGGGGCAGACAGGAAGACTTGCTCTAAAGCTCATCTTTGAAATATTCCTAGACTTTTTCTGAGATTTTTAGCTTGTAGAGTAATTGCATTTCGTCATCATCCTGAAACAATGAGAACACACTCCGTCTCTCCATGTGTGGTGCAGCTGTTCTTGGGGCTCGTGTTTGAAGCAAGCTTGCATCACAGCTCTGTGAGGGAGACACAGGATGGCCTCATGGGCTGTGATGATGACACCTGGCTCCATAGACTTGGCACCAACAAACGTTGCCTTTACCTTTGTCGGGGAAAGCCCTTCTGCTCCCATAAAGGAAGCAATATATGTGTATTCTGAAAGCAAGTTAATTCATTTCATTGCACTGAATCCAGAAATTCCAAGATTTTAAAATAAGGTTCAGTTTTCAGTATCATCACATAATTATTTCAGGTTTTGAAATGACATAATCTAGTTAATGGTTCTTTGAATCAGGCTTTTCTAAAATACACCAGTTAGAATGACAAAAATTGACAAGGCAAGAAACAACAAATGTTGGAGAGGTTGTGGAGAAAGGGGAACCCTCTTACACTGTTGGTGGGAATGCAAGTTGGTACAGCCACTTTGCAAAACAGTGTGGAGGTGCCTCAAAAATTTATAAATAGAGCTACCCTATGACCCAGCAATTGCACTACAGGGTATTTACCCCAAAGACACAGATGTAGTGAAAAGAAGGGCCATATGCACCCCAATGTTCATAGGAGCAATGTCCACAATAGCCAAACTGTGGAAAGAGCTGAGACGCCCTTCAACAGACAAATGGATAAAGAAGATGTGGTCCATATATACAAATGGAATATTACTCAGCCATCAGAAAGGATGAATACCCAACTTTTACATCAACATGGATGGGACTGGAGGAGATTATGCTCAGTGAAATAAGTCAAGCAGAGAAAGTCAATTATCATATGGTTTCACTTATTTGTGGAACATAAGGAATAGCATGGAGGACATTAGAAGAAGGAAGGGAAAAATGAAGGGGGGGGATTGGAGGGGGGAGATGAACCATGAGAGACTATGGACTCTGAGAAACAAACTGAAGGTTTTAGAGGGGAGGGGGGGGTGGGGGGATGGGTTAGCCCGGTGATGGGTATTAAGGAGGGCACATTTTGCATGGAGCATCGGGTATTATACACAAACAATGAATCATGGAACACTACATCAAAAACTAATGGTGTAATGTACGGTGATTAACATAACATGATAAAAAAAAAGAAAAAAGAAAAACTAATGATGTACTGTATGGTAACTAACATAATAAAAAAATAAAAATTTAAAAATAAATAAATAATAAAACAGCTGCGGTAATGATAGAGACTTCACCTTAGTAAACTCACAAGCCAGTTGTTAAATAAGAAGCCAAAATTCCAGAAAGAGATGCATGAAATTTAAATTCCAAAGTCACCATAAAACATATGAAGTTAAACTGCCACAGAATGGCAACTAGAATTACTTTGACGAAGGAATTTTAAAAATACACCCACTAACTATATACCTAGTCTCGGAACGTCAGAGAATCTGAGTTCTGAGAAAAGGTGGTGAGAGATGGCAACTGTATATAGTAATTGTTTGATAAATTGATCTGAATCTGCTTACTCCTGATGAGACATCCAGAGCTGCTAGGCTATGCTGAGAAACTTCTTGAAAAAATGTAATTCTGAGTGAGATAGCACCAACCATGCTCCCTGTCAAACTATTAGCTCCAGAGGCTAGAAATCATTTGCTTTGAGCAAAATACCAAGCCCATTACTGAAGCATAATGGCAGAAGGAAATCTTCAATGGGCTCCTCAAGTCTCCCGTCCATACTTTAATACTTCTGACTGCCTATTAGCAACATAGATTTCTGAAAAGAGAATATCCTCAAAGCTACAGAAGACATGTTGGAATACTAAAAAGACAATCAAGGAAGTCAATATAACTGACCTCCCCTAATTAACCAGTCAACCCACATACAATGAGTTTGGTTTCTTCTTTAATCTCAAGCCCATGTCAGACCTATATCTTACAAAAATATTCTCCTGCCCATACAGATCTTGCTTTATTCACCACTGTATCCTCGGGACCTAGAATAATGCCTAATTCCTAGCAGGCAAAATATATTTGTTGACTGAATGAAAATAAATACAAAATCATTATTGCCAAAAACATTTGTTGAGTGACAACATTTCCCTGGATGTCTAATAAGAATTATAGCAACCAACATTTATTTAGTGCTTACTGTATTCCAGGAACTGTGCTGAAGCCTTCATGTACAAGGTTTCCAAACAAAAACAAGTGACACCCAATTAAATTTGAATTTCAGATAAACAACAATTTTTTAGTATAAGTATGCCCCTATACAATATTTGGAACATACTTATACTAAAATATTATCATTGTCTATCTGAACTTCAAATTTAACTGGACATCCTGTATTTTAATTTTCTACATCTGGCAACACTAGTCATGTATCTTACCTCATTTAATCCTCACAACAACCCTATGAGATAGGTATCGTTGCTACTCCCATTTTATAAAATAGAAAACTGAGGTTCAGAGAAAGAGAGACATTTGCCCTATTTTGCAACATCTATCAAAAATTTTAATGCCCACACACTTTGAAATAGATATTTCACTTTAAACAACTGATCATACAGGTGCTCAAAGATGGATGTACAATGATGTTTACTGCAGTATTGTGTTATAAACTATCAATACCCATTGATAAGGATTACATAGATATACCATGATACACCTATTTAGTTATGGCTCATCTACTCAACAGAATGAATACGATTCAGCCACCAAAAAGAATATGAATAGGTCTATATGTGCTAATATATTCTCTAAGGTACATTACTAGGTTAAAAATAAGCATGTGTAGGACACTGTATACACACGGTAAGATTCTAACTGCGGTTTGAAGCAAGGATATACCTACACACAACTCTGTTCTTACATACATAGAAAATTGCTTGAAAGACACACAAGAAAATATTCAGTAATTGCCACTAGAAAAAAGAAATGAACAGGAAAACTGGAATGGAAGGGAGACTTCATTTTATGGTATACTTTTGTGTACTGTTTGAATTTTTGGCATCACATATATTGATTAAATGACAACTGGGGAGGAAAAAATAGAAAAGAAAACTCTTCCAAGATCACATGTAAGTGGCAGAGCCAGGACTAGAACCTGAATCTGTCTGACTACAAAGCCCATGTTCTTAATACATCTATATTTATTATTCTTTTTTTTTACTACATTTTCAATGATTATTATGTTTTGCCTCTTTAGAAAAAAGTGGACCCTAAAGAGCTGAAGGGATTGATCAGAACAAAGTACATACTACCGTATTTAAAATCTGCTGATCCCAAAACAGCTTGCAGTCACGGTCCCCTGACACAAATGTTCAGTGAACAACAGCAATTTCTGTTTGTTTTTTTTTTTCGATTCCACTGCTGTCAGAGCCACACTAGAATAAGACATAAAGCTTGGCCCTAATCCTCTAACAATAGACTGGTGAACAGGATCTCATTACATTGAGAATGAGCATAATACTCATATCTTTGGAATCTATTTATTTTGAAATATGCAGATGTTCCCCTCCTTTTTCTCCCCTCTTATTCACACAGTGCTTATGCTGAGACAGAGTCACACAGGGAGGTCTGAGATCAGCTGGTGAAGATGCTCTCATACCAATTTGCCCAGGGCGGTGGGGGGGGGGAAGGGGTGAAGAAGGTAAGATGATAAAAGATGTAGTCATTCAGCATGGATAATTTAGTTTAATGATTTGCTGAGAAACAGTAATCAATTTCATAGATGTCCTACCCAATTTACATAAATCCTTGCAGATTCTATTGTGCATTAGGATGCACAAACACACATACAATGTAGCCTTCCTATTCTCAAAACAGAATAATCGATTCACTAAGTTTCACCTGAACAATAAGCCTCCTGAGAGTTGTGCAGAAAGTGTATTCTCTTTAATCATTTCCCTAAACTGAAACCCTTCTCCTGAATCAGCCTCCTAAGGTCCTGTCTTCTGTAAATTCTTAGGATTCTATTAACATATGCCTAATTGATAATGGGACCACAAGAAAATTGGAAGAAAATTATTTCAAAAGAAGACTATTAAATCTGCTCTCATATATCAATGCTGAAGGAAATGCCTTACATTGACCATGGAGAAAACAGACCTGTTTAGGTCCAGCCTGATTTCTGGGCAGCAGATTCAGAAGATCATCTGTGTGCAAGGAGTTTATCAGCAAGTTCTCTTTATATCAGCACCTGCGGGCGAGTGAAGGAAACAGAGGGGCAGAGGGGGGGTTGGGCTGTTGATACAGTCACAACAGCAGCTCGGCCAACTTTACGGGGAGCTCTGGAGCTCGAACAGGCCTTCCGAGTTCGATCCAGGGCGTTAGACCAGTATACCTTGGCATTGTTCACTTGTTGGATGCAGTGTGACTCCAGCAAGAAGGGGCGACCTTGAGCCAAACGGCTCTCCTCAGCCAATGGCAATTCCCAGAAGGGACTGACAGCTGAGGGTTGTATACAGGCAGCCCTCCTGGCAGCTGGAGGAGTATGTTCTGCAGGCTGGAAGGGGACAAGGGGACCAGGGGTGGCACAGCAGAGCAGCTACTACAAACTGAGAGCCCACTTCCCCATTTTGCTATTGACATGCTCTTGTAATTAGAATATTCCTTTTCAATTCTAAACTATTTCACCTTTCTCTAGTTCCAATTCCAATTCTATAAAGTCAATATGAGCAGCTGCCATGATTCTTTGTATCTGTCCCTCCATTTTATGACTTTTGGAGAAAAATCTGTACAACTTTGGGTTGTCCAATTCACTCCTTTTTCCAATGATTAGTAAATGAAGTTGAAAGATAAATTTTTAGTAGCTCACCATTAAAAAATATTCTACTGATAACCACTGACTACCCAAATATCCTAGAATGTCTACAGCAGGGGGTGGGGGGGGGGAATCACTATTCCTGAAATACTCCTCATATGATAAACATATTTTGATGGAAAAAATTACAAGAAATCACCTTAGCCTGAGTAGATCAACCATTCTCTTCATCTAAATTGTCACACCTTGGGGCGCCTGGCTCAGCTGGTTAAGCGTCTGACTCTTGGTTTGCCTCAGGTCATGACCTCATGGTCCTGAGATCCAGCCCCAGGACTGGCTCCATGCTCAGCAGGGAGTCTGCTGGAGATCCTCTCCCCCTCTCTCTTTCTCTCTCTCTCTCTAAAATAAGTAAATAAATATTTAAATTGCTACACCTTATTTTGAGAAATCAGAGAATATGCTTTGACCAAGCAACTCTTTTTGAAAAACACCCCAAAAGAAGATAGCTCCCAGTGGAGGAGAATGAAACCTGAATATCTTGGTTCCAGGATAAAAGACCTATATTATGTTTCCCATTGCTATTCTTAATCAATTTTCCTATATAGGGCCAGGTTAAGAGAGAACCAAATGTCTGTTAAGCCAGAAAAGAAATATTAGTTGGTTAACGTGCCAAGTAATAACACATGCCATACCAATATAGATAAAGCAATGATGTCTCTTGTGTGATTTGATTTGCTCTAGTCAGAGAACCTAATATTTCTGGAAATAGGATTCCTGATTTTGTGGCACAAAGTACAGCTATGGATATTACTGGAAGATCATGAGTTTAGTTACTTACTAGATTTATAGTCACATTAAGTCCTGAACACTTTTTAAGAAAGTCTTTAAATGTTACTTTAAAGTAGAACGTAATGTTTATCATTTTGAGTTCCTCAGAAATAGGATAGTATGTAGGTAGAATTCTTAATTAGATCATCATCCAGTAGCATGTGAAGTACCATCACCCTTCATTAGTGAGTTCAAGACTGCTCCATATCTGCAAAATGAACACCGAGCCAGGGGCTTCGTGTCAGAGCGACAAGTAGAATTAGATACAGACTCTAGTTATCAGGAAACCTAGAGATTTGTGGGAAAACATAAATATGGCTCTTAAATAACACCAGTTAAATCATCTTTGCCTTCTGATACCTGGAGCATGTGGATATTCTTTTAGTCAGCAATGAAGAATACCTGTACTCCAGGAGAATGATCTCAGTATTAGACTATTTGCCATACAGCTGTCATCAAAAGCCCAACAAGAAAACTGATAGACCAGAGAAATTGACTAATAAAGTATATATTAACTTTCATTCCTCAAGATATTCCCAGCTTTGTCCCCTTATACAGTGAGCTCACCAGAAAACTATATGCCTGGACTATATTACTCTGGTCCCTCTAGACTTGGCTTCTCATGACTTAACATCATGCCAACAGATTTCAGTCAGGATTTACTTGTGGTCATGAGTAAAATATCTCCCCCTTTTGAGGATTCAACCATTATGTCATTTATATTTCTCTCAGGACCAGGATAAATCTTATTGCTCGCAATTACTAGAATGCTTTCTTTCACTGGGCCATCAGTTTTGTACCCTAGACACTTTCATTACAAAGAGAGACAAAGTTCAAGGTAATGTTTCAAATTCATGAATGTCAAATCCTAGTGGATTGTTTATTTTTTTAAGATTTTATTTATTTATTTGAGAGAGAGAGACGGATAGTGACAGAGATAGTGAGAGAGAGCACAAGCAGGGAGGAGAGAGAGAAGCAAGCTCCCGCTGAGCAGGGAGCCCGACGCGGGACTTGATCCCAGGACCCTGAGACCATGACCTGAGCCGAAGGCAGATGCTTAACCGACTGAGCCACCCAGGCATCCCCTAATGAATTGTTTAAACAAAAATTTGGACATTTTATAGTAAAGACTCTGTCCTTTGAAGATGACATTGTACGGATAATCTATATTAAAGAGGGCACGTACTGAATGGAGCACTGGGTGTTATACGCAAACAATGAATCATGGAACACTACATCAAAAACTAATGATGTAATGTATGGTGATTAACATAACATAATAAAATAAAAATAAATAAATAAAAAATCTTGATACTTTCAGAAACAAAATATTATTCAGAAAGGACAGGAGATTGGAATCAATTTGTTAAAATCCTTACATTCTTAAAGAGGAGAATCCTGACCTTCTATTTATGAAAGAAACAATGTAACATGGTAGAAAGTCTGTGTCATTAGAATCAGAAGACATGGACTTGGGTCCAAGTTCATCACCAATCAACCATGTGACTTAGGCAAGAATTTGAAAAAAATTGAAGTTTTCCTCTATGACCTACATTAATTGGCTCAGCCAATCCCTCAGAATGCCCCTTGATTCATAACACTAAGGTCTTTAAAACGGGATAAACTCATCTGACATTTCAACACCTGTCTATCAGGACATCTGTGAATGTCATGTAAGATAAATTTATGCAAACATTTTGCAAACTATAAAATAATAAAGTACTGTGACTATTTTTGTTATTATAAAGTATCTCATTATAAGGATGGTACATTCTGATTTTTATTTCAAGTCTTCGAAAGAGCTATCTATATTCAGTGTCTCCACTTCTTGACTGCCCATGCTTTCTCCAGTCAGGACTTTTTCTCCATCTCTCCAACTGCAACCTCTCTTCAAGTTGCTAAATCCAAGGATGAGTTCTCAGTCTTCACTGAGTTTCAATGACCCATTCTACATCTCTGCAGAAAGACTAATATCTCAACAGAATTCTGGTCTCCCAGTCTAGTCAAAGAAAAAACCCCAAAAAACAAAAATAGAACACTACCGCAATGGCATCCTCCTTCCCAGTATTTCCCATCCTGGAACCTCAGCTAAGAACCATGGACTTCCAATTTCTCTCTTCACACACACACAATATGGCAGCATTTTTATTGGTTCTATCCTCAAAATACATTTTAATCTTTGGGTTTTAGATGACATGAAGGGAGTACTGTTACTTTATTGGGTATAGTAATGGTATTATGGCTAAATATATTGTAAGCCCTTATCTGTTCAAGACAAGTACTAAAATATTTACTGATAATGTGATATGACATACAGGATTTGCTTTTATAATACCCCAGAATATAAAAAGTGACAATGGATACAAAAGTAGGAAAAAGTTAGTGGCTGCAGCTGAGTAATATTACCTAAATATGAATTCATTGTATTATTCTATTTTCATGTGTTTGAACATCCATAACAAGATATATTCCTATTTTTTTTATATCCTACATTACTAACATCAAGTCCATGGCATCATCTCATCTGGACAATGGTAGGAAACTCCCAATTTGTTTTCTTAATCCTGCTCTTGCTCCTCTCTGCAGTTCATTGTCCAATACAGCAGCCAGAGAAATCTTTTTGTCATTCCATGCAATTCTCCTGACTAAAACCCTCCAATAGTTTCTCATTACATTGAGTATAAAATTAAAATTCCCCACCATGACCTCCAAAACTTCACTCTGGCCAACTTCTCAGAACTCCCCTTTATCACAAAACTTTAGTCAGAGTAGATACCTTACTATCAAGTTCATTTCAACTTTGGTGCTTTTATACTTGTTTCTTTTACCCAAGATTTTGACATGCCTAGCTCATTCTCAAATCAAATCTCATCTACTCAAAGGGTCTTCTCTGGGCACCCTACTTGAAATCACTTCCTCATCTCTAATCCCATTACTCTCTATTCTAGTAACCTATTTTATTTTCTTTGTTGTAGTTATAACTACCTTAAATCATATTATTTGCTTATATTTTGCTTATTATTTGTCTTCTCCTCTTATAGTAGGCCCCTTATGGCAGGGATTTGTCTGTCCTGCTTATTTTTATATCCCCAATATGTAGGACAGTGCCTGGCTCATGATATATTTATTCAGTGAATATTTGAATGGATTAGTTATTTCCATGGTCATTCATGCTGTGTGCTTAGCATATTTAGCTCTGGGCCTGAAGTGAGTAATAGTTCCACATGGCTACACCTGCTGGGGAGACCCTAAGAAAGTCTAGCAGAGGTAACTGCAAAATACAGAAAGAGGGTAAGGGTAGGATGAATCATTTCAGGCAAAGGATAACAGTTTAGAGAATAATAACATTATTCATTTTCCCCAAAGTGTTAACCTTTGACTTATATTTCATATGGCTATAAGGCAAGATGCGCATTCCACAGGGATGCCAACTTCCTTCATGGTCTTTAAACTTCCAATTTCTTTATTATTAATATGTCATGAATGTATATTGCTGGTTAAAAGAATAGGAAAAATAAACACACAAAAATCATTTTACTTCAAGAAAGAAAGAAAGAAATTAAGAATAAGTAGATTCTGCTGACCTCAATAAATACTGAGCACCCACTATACATCAGGCAGTGGGCCAAGCACTGGGGATAAACACAGTGTAGTTGATGGTATAAAGAGCCTCACAGTCAATGGGAAGTCTAAAGTGAACTAAGTATTAAAATTCCCTGGCTATCTCTAGCCTGTGGGAGCACAAAGAGAGTACTGATTGCTCCACCTGCCTGGCATAGATATTGAAGAGATTTCCAGAGATAATTAACATAGGAGCTGAGCCCTGTTGGATAAGGAAGGGAGAAGAGAAAGAACACATTGCGGGTTTAAGAAAGGCAAGTAGTAATCACGGATCACTACATCAAAAACTAATGATGTGGTGATGGATATTAAGGAGGGCACGTATTGAATGGAGCACTGGGTGTTATACGCAAACAATGAATCATGGAACACTACATCAAAAACTAATGATGTAATGTATAGTGATTAACATAATAATAAATAAATAAATAAATAAATAGAAAGAAAATATTTTAAAAAAGGATATCTTTTGATCTGAACTATTTTACAGAAAGAAAATGGTCAGGAATGTGGATGGCTTAGTACAACCTGGTCCTGCTTAGAGAAACTATATTCAATGTGCACACTACACCAGCAAAAACCCTGAAGCAGTATCTCTGTACATACATAGAAATGTCATTGTTTCCCACTGGAGGAATTTATTAGAAGACAAAATTTAAACTATATTTTCAAACAGAACACACACACAAAAATACTATAACCAACAATAAGCAATTAATATAAATAGGTAAGTTACTGAAAAGAGAAATACAGTTAATATTAAAAAAATAATAATCACCCTCAGTAGAAACCAATTAATTTTTAAAATAGCAAGATACCTGTTTATACTTATCTAGTTGGCCTAGATTTTCTAAAAGAGAATACTCAAAGTTGCAACGATACTGTGGAAAAAACACTCATTTGTTCAAAGGGGAGGATAAATGGGCACAATCTTCCTCAAAAGTAATTTAACAGTATGCATTAAGAATCTTTTTATAAAGGCAATGTAGATTCCCTAGAAATAGAGCCTAAAGAAATAATTAGAGATGCATATAAAGTTTATCAAAGATGTGCCTCTGAGAATTTACAAAAACAAGAAAATTAGAAACAAACTAATTATCCAACAATAGGGGAACATTTAACACATCTATTCAGCTATTAAAAATGTTTTCCAAAAACTGTTTAATGCCATATATGAGTTATCATGTCAAAAAAAGTGGAATACAAATTATATATATGATGGGTTTTTGCATATATGCATGTTTGCAGAAACCAAATAAATACAAAGGTGAGGGATAATACTTTTCTCTAAAAAGCAGAAATTTTTACTGTTTTAGATTTCTTACATTTTTAATTGATTAATTTTGGTTAAAGACTCACCTCTTCCAGGAATTCTTGTCTGACCCCCAGACCAGGCTAAGTACCTGTCTTCAGTACTTCCATGGCAATAAAAACCCCCATCGTCATACACACCATATTGAAACTATCCACTTGTTTATCTCCCTCCTCCACAAATTGTGAATCCATAAAACAAGAAGTGACACATTAATCATCTTTGGTACATCCCCAATATTTGGGGAACTAATGCAAACCTAAGCATTCTTTTTTGCTTCAGAGCAGCCATATGTCTGGTTTTAATAGTACCAGAATAATAATTCAACTGGACCCAATAAGATTGGCTGTATTGTTGAGCCCCATCAGTTTTTCCAATTCAAGCCATCAGGTTTGGGGTATGAGCAGGAACTGCAACATTCTCCCCTGCCCCAACCTAGGGCATGAATTGGAGCTCCCAAATTAATCCACTATCTCTGGACCCTGAAGGCCTAGGTAAATTTGACTTTTGGTGAAGGTCCTTACACATCTTTTGCCCCATGCCCCATAGACCATAATTCTATAAGTCCCTGGAACAGCTGAGAGCCCTGGGTTAAGGGTTGATTTATCAAATGGTGTTTCCATTTCTCATAGTTTAGAGGAAAGGGGGATGATAAAGTGTTTCTAATGCAATCATTTTATTTCTCTCTAACATTACTTAAGTCCCAACATCTCTAGAATTTTCTGCTTCCTACATATAGCTAGATGATGCCTTTTTGCCTGAGGTAGACTCTGGTCTTCTCTATTAGGAAGATGAAAGCTTTCTGCCAGAAAGTTGCCCTTTTAATCACTTTCTGGTAAACATTCTATCTTGTATACTCCACTGTTCTCCAGGATAAAATTTTTCTCCTTCAGAGCAATGATAGGCTGGCCTCACGCTCTCCCCAAGCCCTCCACGCTTTCTAGCTATCAAGAGGTTTCAGACCTTATGGTTTTATTTGTAATCTGCAAAAATGTATTTAAATATGTGTGTAAGCAATCTTCTCTCTTCTGAATTTCTTTCCTAATCACAAGAGCCACTACTGGGAATTGCATTTTTGACTTGGTTAATTGGGAGATCTCATGCCTAGGATGGCGGCCAATAATTAGGTACCATTTGAATAGAACTTATATTAGTTCAACATTATCAGCACCTCAACATCAACAAATTAGAAACTCAGATTAGAAACTCAACATCAACAAATCTGCATGCCAATTCTAAGCATTTATGCTGTGGTCCTTTGCATATTTATTTGTATGAACTCTTCTATAATCTCTAAGAGAGACATCTAATATTCTAAAGTGTTCTCTACTCAAAAGGGCCTATATCGAATATTGTTTTTCTATCACTTTGTATCTTGATTCCAGTGTTCTTTCTTCTTTACTCCTAAAAGAAGAGTGAGAAAGAGATACAGAGAAAGGATTAAATTTGGAATACAGAAGGGATAAAAAGGAGAATCTGAAGATATTTGCCAATTCAGAATGAAAGGGTATCTCTGTTAGTCTATACATAAGAATGAGCGACAACATCTCTGTGCCTCAACACCCACAAGAATTGGGGCCAAAGGTAAAGAAAAGTCTTAATGGAACTACTTTCTATAATGAAGGATCAAGTGAAGAAAAGAAAGTCCAACAAAGAAAACAGGACATATGCTAAGCAGTATTTCTCAAAGTGGGAGGTGATGTTGTAGCAGGTGATGTTACCTGATGGGGAGCAAATAAAGGAAGCCATGACCCTTTTCCTATTTTTTTTTCTTTTTCTTGCTCTTACTAGAAAATCAGGCTCTGTTATTTTAAAAAACATTAACCTATTTCTTTCACCCAAGTTTTAGAAAGAAGAATTAAGTGAAGTAAGGCAATTTCTATTAAGATCATGTACCTGACAACTTATGATGCATAGCTGTTACCCCAGAACCTATTTCTAATAAAGCAAGTGTTGGCAGAGCTGAGTCCTCAAGGGGGTTAAATCTGGCTGGTCCAGCCCCAGCTGATAGAGACAGTAAACAGGCTATATGGTAGAGGTCAGTAATTTCCAACAGATACCTAATAACTAAGTCTAGAGAGGAAAAAAAAAAAGCCTTAGCTCTCCCCTTTAGCCAGAAAGCTTTACTTTTTTACATTTTAAAACTATTTACAGTTCATATGGTTTCCAGACCCACTCCCTAGAAGCGAGGGCACAGTTCCCTGCCTGGGTCTATGAGCTGTCCACATGTGATTTCTCAGGCAGTCAGCCAGATGAGCATTTGATTTGAAAATTAAGCCTTAAATTTAGCAGTGTGAAGAGGGAAAGTATGTCTGAACACAAATGCCTGGAAAGGAGTAAGGTTACCAGATGAGGCAAGCTGGATTAACAGGATTCGTTAGCCAGGCAATTCAGAAAGTCCTGCTGGAGGGAATCTGATGCAGACACAAACAAGCCCATCTCCTCTTCTCTGTTCAAGTGTCCTGGGCACCCAGTTTACCACATTTTTGCTTTTCTGACAAGCTACAGTCTGGGGGGGCAGCTGCAAAAAGAAACAGTAAGCATGCTTCAATGAGCTCTGCTAATTCAGAAATGAGGCCCAGATGAACCTAATCCTCTCCCTTTCTTTACACAGTCCCATGCATGTTAAGGTACAGCAATGTCAGGGAAACTCCCAGTAACCCAGAGCACCTGGATTAAAGATGGGTTTGGTAGCCAATGACCCCATAGCAGACAGCACGGTCAAGTGGCAATGACGGCAGACAATGATGTGCACAAAACACACAATATGTGGACACTTCCCCTTATCCCATATTAGTTGCAGGGAAGAAAGGGGGGAAGAGGGGAATAACTAAAAGAAATTTTGATCTTGACTCAAAATGATTCATTTAATTAATTTAAATACATTTCGTTCATACATCATATAATTATTGAGCAGTGACTACATGCAGGACATTGTTAAGTTAAATGATGGGAATACAGAGATTGTCTCGGGCTCCAGTAACTCACAGTACTGTAAGGACAGACAGACAAGTACAGCAGTAGGCAACCACCTCTCTCATCTTTCCTGGAGCTTCTCCACTGCCTTTTTTCCCATGAAATAGGCATGAGCTTTCCCAAAGGTAAATCCTTCCATGTATTCCCTCTGTTCTTAGGGAAAAGACGCAAACTCTTAGCATGGTCAAGTCCTGCAGGGTCTGGCCTCTGACTGCTTTTCTAGCCTCATCTCACACTGCTCTTCCTTCAGCCATACTCTCTCTGCTTCAGTCCCTGATAATCACCATCCTCCTTCCCCCCACAGGGCCTTTGCCCATGCTATTTCCTCTATAGTTCTTCTTCCCATCCCATCACTCCCCTTGCCTAATGAACTGCTAGTTGTCATTAAGTTCTCAGCTCAAATTTACTACTTCCTCAAAAAACCCATTCCTAAACTGCCTCACCTCTGCCCGCTCCTTCCCCCACATACAAACCCTTCTTTAGATCCATAATCTTTTCCTTAGCAGCATTTCCTTCAGCATGTAACTATACTCTACTTAGCATGATTATTTTATTAAGTCTACCTCCCCCTTCCCAGACACTAAGCTCCATGATTGCACAAGATCATGTCTGTTTGGATTCACTGCATTTCTAGCACTTGGAAGATCCTATAAAGTTCCTCTCTTCTTTCCCCAATCCATTCTGTAACTTTCTCTTATCTAACTCCTCTCTTCCACCACCACCACCATCATTGTCATCGTCATCATCATCATTATTACCATCAGATCCATCCATATACTTCCAACCTCCCATTTTCTGTTAGATCTCTTTATCCTATAGAGCCACTCACTGACTTCCCCTCTTTGGCACCTCACTATCATGGCAAAGCTGAAGAGTATTGGAGTCATAGTATTTAGGGGCTGGGAGGGACTTTGAAGTAACTGGCCCAATGGTACTCAAACTTCAGTATGAGTAAGAATTCCATGAGGTGTTAATTAAAAATGGCACCTTTCCCAAATCCTCCTCTTCTCCCCCTTCCCTCTCAGCCCACCATTCAAATACCTTTTCAATGGCTGAACTTTCTTCTATGACTTATTCTGAGTTAACAATATCCCTGCTACCAGCCTCCCAAAACATGTGTTGGAGTCCTCCCATGTGGGAGCTCCCAAAGCAACTCATGCTTCCTTTTATCATGGTACCTATTGCTGTAAAAGAAGTCTATTTGTCCCCCTCTTCCCCTGGACTTCAGGCTCCTTGAAGGAAGGAACATGGGTCCTAATAATCCTGTACCCTAGTATCCTGCACAGTGGCTAGAACAGACAAGTGTTACATAAATATAGGTGAATGAACAGATTAGTGGTAAACATGGATCCCTGACACTACTCTCACTGCCCCTATAAAACTTCCACTTCATGACCCTGAAAACGTCGCAGCACATGCTGATTGACACAGATCAAATCAGATCATCTGAACGAAATGGATCCCCTGTTGCCCAACACAGCTCCTTCAATCTTCTCTAATGTTCATGTGTTCTCCATGAAGCCCTCTCCAGCCTCAATTCCATTTCTCAATGTTGCACTTTCTTTCTTTACCCTTGGAACTCTCCCATACTGAATTTAACACTGGACTCTAGGCACATTTAAAATCCAAAAAAGATGTGGTATGTATATACAATGGAATATCACTCAGCCATCAATAGAAGGAGATCTTGCCATTCGCAACGACACGGATGGACCTAGAGGGAATCATGCTAACTGAAATAAGTCAGTCAGACATACACCACATGATTTCACCCATATGTGGAATTTAAGAAACAAAACAAATGAACAAAGAAAAAAAGACAAAAAATAAACTCTTAAATACAGAGAATAACTGGTGGTTACCAGAAGGGAGGTGGGCGGGGAATGGGTGAAATAGGTGATGGAGATTAAGAGTATACTTATCATGATATGTGCTGAGTAATGTATAGAATTGTTAATCATTAACAATATGGTGATTAATAATATAAATTAACACTGTATGTTCATTATAATTCAATAAAAAAAGAATCAAATAGGTATTTATTGTGAAAGAATGCTTTTTTTCCAATTTACACAAAGCATATTCATTATACCATATATTTTCCATTAAAAAATACTATCAAAAACTAATGATGTAATGTATGTTGATTAACATAATAAAATTTTAAAAAATTTAAAAAATTAAGAAACAAAAAAAATGTTTCTTGAATAAAGTACATATGTCCTTGGATAAAAAAAAAATACTATCAACTTTCTTCACATCTTCAAAATCTATTCTTTCTCCATCATTAGAGTCCATTTCCTTCCTTCTGTTCAGCATCACAATCTCAATTACACTTTTTCTTCCTTGTCTCTAGTAAATGGTACACAATGTCACTGCCAGAGTTTTCTTTCCCTGGGTTGCTGACAATATCACTCTTACAGCCCCCAAATATCACAGATTCCTTTGAGTCTTTGAATCTATTTTAGAGATCAATACTTTTACTTTCTACGCTCTCTGCACTTCTTAATTTTCTTCTATTATTGCACATCTAATCCTCACCAAAGATCAAACAAGTAGAGAGAATTTTTTTTAATTCCTGATATGAAATAGGGAAATAGATCTTAGTTTTTGAGAATAGTACTCAAGTTTAAAGGTAGTCCAATGTTCCCTTGAGTTACAGCTTCAAGGCACCATTTCCAACCAGCTTCCCAGATCCTACCAAGGTTTTCTACCACCTGGCATAGGTTTGTCTACAGAGTCTCTGTACTGATTAGAATTTCTGAAAGTTGAACATCCTAATAAAATGAGTCATTTTTGCTCACTTATCTTACCTATCAGCAAAAACAATGAAATGTGAGAGCATCATGGCAATTCTAGAAATAAACTTGTTGCATACCATCTATGTATGATTACATCACATTCGAAGTAGAAATTAGGTCTTATTTAACTCTGCATCCCCAGCATATAGCATTCTGCCTGACATATAATAGGCATTTAATATATGTGTACTGAGTGAAAGAATGAACAAATGATCAAATACAGAATCTCTCAATTAAAAGCTAAAAAAAACTCAGTATTATTTTCCTAGGTCTGCTATAACAGATTACCACAAACTAGGTGGCTTAAAGCAGCAAAACTTTATTCCCTCACAGTTCTACAGACTAGAAGTCCCAGATCACGGTGTCAGCAGGTGGTGCTCCCTCTGGAAGTTCTAGGAAAGGATCTGTTCCAGCCTCTCTCCCAGCTCCCGGCAGCTTTAGGCATTCCTCGACTTGGGGCTGTAAAACCCCCATCTCTGCCTCCATCTTCACATTAATCTTTTTTTCTGTGTATCTTCCTCCCTTCTCTTCTCTTATGAAGACACTTGTGACTGGATTACCAGGATGATCTCATCTCAAGACCCTTATTATATATGCAAAACCCCTTTTTCTAAATAGATCATTCACAGGTTCTAGTGGACATATGGGGGAAGGGGCACCTTCAAACCACAACAATAGGATATAATATAATCTCAAGTATTTTTAAAATGAATATTGTGTAGAGAGGAAAAAGCAAAGATGGAGGAGAAAAGAAGTGATAAAATGCCTTCACAAGCACACTGTAGTTTGCTCTGATCTGGGTGATGGAATCAAGAGTAATTTCTATATTTTATTTATAGTCTTGTTTTCTTAATTTTATATCCACAACAGACAGATAGTATACCAATCTAAAATGCATGGAAGAAATTAACCCATTGAGATTATCTCAGGAGATCTAAAGAAAATGCCACTATAGTAGAAACGTATGCATAGTTAATTAATGATAAGTAGTCAATCAACAATGTTATTAACATTGGTTTGGTATAGACAACCTGTGGGCTCTGATGAAAACCAAACTTATTCACTATAATACTATGATCTCATTTAGCTTTCAGATTTTAAGATCTTAAGAAAGCTTTACCTCATTAAAGTTAATGTTCTAACAATTCCAATGCCTTCGTGGCTTAGGTGTGGGTTTGTTTTTTCAAAAGAAATCCTATGACAACTGAGAAGAAATGCATAAACCTATTTTTATAAAGAGAGAGAATCAAGTTTTAAATGTTACATAGAGTTTGGTGTATTTTTTACTTTCATTATTATCTAAGATAAGTGGGTCCTAGTTACAGAAGAGCCTCCTATTTTGGTAAGCAGCTATGACAAGTTTTGAGTTCAGAGCCAAGGTGATTATTTGAGTAATAAAATTATTTGAGTAATAAAAGGGAGATAAATATGAGGGGCTCCAGACACTGAGAAAAGAGACTGGAGCCAACTACACTGAGCACTGAACGGGGAAAGGAAAGATTACAAAGGCCAGCAGCAGAGAAAAAGAACTATGGGGAAGAAAATGTTAAAATAGGATTTCACATTGTTGGCTACGGGGTGTGTAAAATAAACTTCCTAATTTCTATCCCCCCCCCCCCGCCCAATCTTCAGTCAACTCTACCTTGCTCTCTAATGCCTTTATGGGGAAAGGGGAAGGGGATGTCTCTGAGGGACCTTCAAGAGAAGGAAAAGGGAACAGCTAACATCTGGGTTACATCAACTTTAAAAAGAAATTAGGAGATGCCACTGAAAAGCTCATGTGCAGAGTTCTGAAACTGTTATAATTTCCTATTATTTCAAGATGAACCTCATTTGGGGAAATAGTTACCATTTAGAAATCCACCACGTTAAAAAATTATATTCATGCAATATAATTGATTACAATGGAAGATCATTTATAAGAACTATAACAATTTCACAGCTTCATGGCCTTCCATCTGCAAAACTGACACAGAGAAACTGCCCAAGAAATTATCAATCCAAGACTTAAGAAACGGAAATTAATTTATTGAGAGTGAAACTATTTTTGAAACACTTTTACTGTGAGTTAGTAGCATGAGCTAAAAATTAATTTTTGAATCACTTCCACTGAGTCCAAAAAGTACTAAGACTAGTCCTATTAGCTTGCTTTTGAACTCATTGTTATTTTTTAAATATGTTAATCACCATACATTACATCATTAGTTTTTGATGTAGTGTTCCATGATTCATTGTTTGTGTATAACACCCAGTGCTCCATTCAATACGTGCCCTCTTTAATACCCATCACCAGGCTAACCCATCCCTCCACCCCCCACCCCTCTAGAACCCTCAGTTTGTTTCTCAGAGTCCATAGTCTCTCATGAACTCATTGTTATTTAAACTTGTAATGGTGTGTTTTATTAACATTGTTTAAAAAAAGAAGAATCAAGATTTTTGCCTAAAATTTTCCTTTTAAATATGCAGACCCTAAATAGCTGTCCCCTAAACCCAATAGTACCATCATAACATGTGAATTATCAGGGTAAGGTGGACATAAACTCAGAGTTTGTGTTCTGCCTGTGCTTAACTACAGAAGTCTCCACTCTAATTGCAAACCCACAAACCCAAATGAAGAGGATTTAACTCAATGCAGGGTGTATCAGTCCTCCCGTGGGATTAACAAAACCCCAGAACCTCGCCCCCACTTACAAGAAGCATACAGACACACTACATATGTGTCAGCTTCAGGCTCATTAAGTTCAACAAACTTTGGTATTTTTTATTGCAGGTTCTCAAGGAGAAAAAGAAAGCATATTTACTAAGAACAATAATTCACTCTTACCCAAGACTGACATGTGGAATCAAATCTAGCAGAGGGGAACACCATATATGAAGTCTCCCTCTTCTGGGTAAGTTTTTTCCAAGCATTCAGCAGCCAGTGATAGATCTTTTGACCATCTGTCCATATACGTCTAATCTAGCAGGACAAAGAAGGGAAAAGTTCCTTCATAGCTGTCTGAAGGATCTGCTAGCCACACTTCTGAATCATTGCCCAAATTTCCTCTAGGCGATCTGTTCAAAACTATGCATATACTTAATATATGAGTGCTATATAACTAGTAATTGTAATACAAAACTTTTACTCAAACTGTTTCAAATTACTGATGTTTGTGGATTTACATGTGCCACTAATACATTTTTTTAAGATTTTATTTATTTATTTGAGAGAGAGGGAGAGCGTGCACAGGCTGGGGGGTTGGGGGAGGGCAGAAGGAGTGGGAGTGGGGCTGATCCCAGGACTCAGATCATGACCTGAGCCAAAGTCAGATGATTAATCAACTGAGCCACCCAGGCACCCAAGCCACTAATAACATTTTTTTAAAGGAAAACATGAGTTTTTTGGTTTTCATGTTGTGCTATGATTAAGAAGAGATAAACTTGGAACTTGGTGGTGATGGTCTGACAGCCACCCACTTGGGAAACAATCATGTTTGATGGAACTGAAACCTCCCAGGGTTCAGTCTATATGCTCAACCTGGCCCAACTCACACTTAATTCCTGGATGCTCTGATAAAGGCTGTTGTTAAGCAGCCTGAGTAATAATGCTTCAAGTTCTCATTACTTCACATAGGAAATAATGTGTTCATGTAATCATCCTAGCTGAGTTTTATAAATATGTCACAAAAACTCAGTCTAATGGAAAAGGGATCAATTCAGAAAGATCAAGAAATTATATTTTAAAACTGAAAACAGACTAAATATCAAGCAATAGGAAAATGGGTTATTTGAATTATGAGACATGCACTCAACCAAATGTTACACAGCCCTTAAAAATTATGTGTATAATGACCATATTAAAGACATTGGGAAAATGGTAATGATAGGATGTGAAGTGAAAACGGAAGGATACACACACACACACACACACACACATATACACACACACACAATTATAAGAAATCTTGGCATAGAAAAAAAGACCATAAGGAAAAACAAGAAAATAGTAACAATAATTACTTTTGGATAGCAGGAAGTATGGATATTATTTTCTTCCTTCTACTTTTTCTTATTGTCCAAATTTCTCTTAATGGACATATGCTATTTTCATAACAGAAAAAAAGACTATATACAAAAGGAAAAAAAATGAAACAAAATTTTCAATCCTAATATCCAGTGGGAGTCATCACTCAAACCAACCAGAAAAGTTGATTAAACAAAAAGAAAATTTGTTCCTACTGAAATGCGTTTTCACAATTAGGCAGCATCTAGGATTACCAGATTGGAATAGTGCAGAGACAATACTCAACAGTAGTAAAAGAAAGTCCATATTTTTCCCTATACATACACACAGTTTCCAAAAAAAGAAAAAAGACTGAATAAGATTGATGCGTGTTTCTATGAAAGAGCTTGAGAGACTTAAGTAAAATTTACTGATGCTCAAGAAAGTATAAAATGGAATGTGCTGCACAAAAAGCTGATGGTCAAGAGCCATTTAAAATCTAGACATGTCAAGAAAACATCCAGATTATAAGGGTAATTTCACTGCAGCATCTGAACCCACATTGCTCTAATGCAAAAGTGTAAGTTCAGAAGATGTCAGGGAAATAAAATACTAGGAGAAAGTGATGCTGAGCCTATTTGTTAATAGTGACACAAATCATAATGCTGGCAGCCCGTAAGATCTCACAGGGAATCTTGGGCTGAGAATCAGGAGACTAGGTTTGTAGCACAGAGTTCATTTTCTTCTCTGCTCAGTTCTCTCACATGTATCTAAAGGTGTTGTACTAAGCAGTGTCATCCAAAAGAAATAGAATGCCAGCCACAAATGTGAGCCACATAAGTAATTTTCAATTTTCTAGTAATCACATTCAAAAAAAGCTTTTTAAAACTGAGAGCTTTTCCCCTAAGGTAAGGAACAAGACAAGGTTGTCCACTCTCACCATTTTTATTCAACATAGTACTACAAATCCTAGCCACAGCAATCAGGCAACAAAAAGGAACAAAAGGCATCTAAAATGGTAAGGAAGAAGTAAAACTTTCACTATTTGCAGATGACATGATACTATATGTAGAAAACCCTAGACTCCACCAGAAAACTAGTAGAACTGATAAATGAATTCAGTAAAGTCGCAGGATACAAAATCAATGTACAGAAATCTGTTGCATTCTTATAAACTAATAATGAAGTAGCAGAAAGAAAAATTAAGAAAACAGTCCCATTTATAATTATACCAAAATAATAAAATACCTAGGAATAAACTTAACCAAGAAGGGGAAAGACCTGTACTCTGAAAACTATAAAACACTGATGAAAGAAAATGAAGATGATACAAACAAATGGAAAGACCTTATATGCTCATGGGTTGGAAGAACAAATATGGTTAAAATGTATACTACCCAAAGCAATCTACAGATGTTATGCAGTTTCTAGCAAAATAACCAACAGCATTTTCCACAGAACTAGAACAAACAATCCTAAAATTTGTATGGAACCACAAAAGACCCCAAATAGCCAAAGCAATCTTGAAAAAGAAAAACAAAACTGAAGGTATCATAACCCCAGATTGCAAGTTATATTACAAAGCTGTTTTAATCAAAACAGTATGGTACTGGCACAAAAACAGACACAGGATCAATGGAACAGAATGCCCAAAGTAAACCCACAATTATATGGTCAATTAATCTACAAAAGAGGCAAGAATCTGTAATGGGAAAAAGACAATCTCTTCAACTAAGGTGTTGGGAAAATGGACAGCTACATGCAAAAGAATGGAACTGGACCACTTTCTCACACCTTACACAAAAACAAACTCAAAATGGATCAAGGATCTAAATGTGAGGCCTGAAACCATAAAAATCCTAGAAGAGAGCACAGACAGTAATCTCTCTGACATCGGCTGTAGCAACATTTTTCTAGGTAAGTCTCCTGAAGCAAGGGAAACAAAAGCAAAAATAAACTATTGGAAGTAAATCAAAATAAAAATCTTCTGCACAGCAAAGGAAATAATTAACAAAACTAAAAGACAGCCTACTGAATGGGAGAAGATATTTGCAAATGATACATCAGATAAAGGGTTAGTATCCAAAATATATAAAGAACTTTGCAACTCAATGCCAAAAAAAAACCCACAAACAATCCAATCAAAAATAGGCAGAAGATTCCAAAGAAGACATACAGCCAAGAGACACATGACAAGATGCTCAACGTCACTAAGCATCAGGGAAATGCAAATCAAAATCACAATGAGTTATCACCTCACACCTGTCAAAATGGCTAAAATCAAAAACACAAAGAACAAGTGTTGGAGAGGATATGGAGAAAAAGGAACCCTCCTGCACTGTTAGTAGGAATGCAAACTGGTGCAGCCACTGTGGGATACGGTATGGAGGTTCCCGGAAAAATTAAAAATAGAACTACCCTATGATCCAGTAATTGCACTAATGAGTATTTAACCAAAGAATATAAAAACACTAATTTGAATGGGTAAATGTGCCCCTAAGCTTATTGCAGCATTATTTACAATAGTCAAATTATGGAAGTATTCCAAGTCTCCATCAACAGACAAATGGATAAAGAAGAAATGGGGTGTGTGTATATATGTATTAATATAATAATATATAATATTCCAGTATATATTACTCAGTCATAAAAAAGACTGAAATCTTGCCATTTACAACAACATAGATGGATCTAGAGTATAATGCTAAGTGAAATAAGCCACTAAGAGAAGGGCAAATATCATATTATTTCACTCATATGTGGAATTTAAGAAACAAAACAAATGAACAAAGAAAAAAGAGAGAGAAACCAAAAAAACAGACTCTTAACTACAGAGATCAAACAGATGGTTACCAGAGGGGAGGTGGATGGGAGGATGGGTGAAATAGATGAAGGGGATTAAGAGTACACTTATCTTGATGAGCACCAGGTATTATATGGAAGTGTTGAATCACCGTATTATACACCTGATACTAATACAACACTGTATGTTAACTACACTGGAATTTAAAAAAATAAAAGAACAAATTTTTTTTAAAGAAACAGGTAAAGTTCCTTTTAATAATATATTTTATTTAACCAGTATATACAAAATATTATCATTTCAAAATGAAACCAATATAAAAAAATTATTAATGACATATCTTATATTCTCTTTCTGGCACTAAGTCTTCAAAATCTGGGATGTACTTTATACCTAAGAGCACATCTTAATTTGGATCCACCACACTGTAAGTGTTCAGTAGCCACATGTGACCAGTGGCTGCCTAACTGAGTAGCAGGAGATCTCTACACTCCTTTCCTTGTCTAAAATCCATAGGAGTAGAAATGTTGATGGGACAGAGCAAATTGGAATTTGCATAAATACATGAAAGTCAGCAAATGATTCCACAGAAGACCAGACCTGTAATAGGAACAGGTGTTGGAAATAAAAGACAAAAATGGGAAAAATTAAAATTTGAATTTCTGAAGGAAAGAAAAACATGGCAAAGTAATTGATCAGCCAAGTGTTTGACTAAAAATGTGAGCTTTACTATTAAAAAAAAAATGTAAGCATTACAGAACTATTTCTTTGTAAGGATATTTATTATGTGGAAAAATGATGCTTACCATTTTAAAAATTAATGGTATTCCCTTCCTTGGATATCTTTTAAAATCAGAGAAATATAGACATAAAGATATATATATGGACATAGGGATGGCTTCACTTAGGAGTTCTCAACTCTCCGTGCATAGAATCATCTTGGAAACTTAAAAAACACTGGGGTCTCACCTCCAAGACCTTCATTTAATTACTCTGGGGTGTTGCTGGTGCTCTGATACAATGTGCAGCCCAGGTTGAAGGGCACCAGATTAGATGACCTCTGCAGGGACTATCACAAACCTTCTCATTGTCCCTCGGTTGCTCTCAGCGTGGTCAAGGATGTTAGCACAACTTGAGACACCCTCTTAAGACACACTAAGATAGCTATTGGTATTCATACATGCCATCAGCATGTATGTAGTAGTCCCCCCTTATCTGCAGGGGACACATTCCAAGACCCCCAATGGAAGCCTAAAACCACAGATAGTACCAAATCTATACTATGTTTTTTCCTATACATACATACCTACAATAAAGTTTAATTTATAAATTAGACACAGTAAGAGATTAATAACAAAATAGAACAATTATACTGAAAAGTTATGTGAACATGGTCTCTCTCTCTCTCAAAATATCCTATTGTACTTCACTCACCCTTCTTCTTGTGATGATGTGAGATGATAAAATGCCTACATGATCAGAGGAAGTGAAGTTAATGACATAGGCACTGTGATGTAGCATTAGGCTACTACTGACCTTCTGATGATATGTCAGAAGGTCGATCACCTGCTTCCAGACCATGGTTGAGCACGGGTAACTGAAACCATGGAAAGCAAAAGTGCAGGGAAAGGGGGGCTACAGTATTTCATAGCTTGGGGCAAAAATGTGCATTTCCTATTCAGTAGTCACATTAATTTCTACAATATGGAATCATGCCACCTCTACTTAGTTTTAAAACTAAAGTCACAAATTTTGTCAAAGGCTAATACGACACCTATCTCTTAAGCACTTTCACATAACAGATTGCAAATACAGAAGATTGGTCCAAATTTGAAAGGAATATGAGTAACGAAATCAAAAACATAAAATTGAAAGGAAGGTTATAAAAAGAAGGGTTTTATCACTCTATTTTGTGACTTAGGTTTACAGTGTTTAGCATTACAGCTTACACAATGCTAAGAACGTAGATGAGTAATGTGCATAATACAAATATATATTACATAGAGATAAACTACATCTATGTTATGTAATTATGTTTATATTCCTATAATTGTATACACAGTCCTTCAAATACAAAATAAATAGTGAAGCCCACACTTAACACATCACTCATGAAGGGGTAGAATTCTAATTTAGGCTCTTACTTACCAGGGGACCCTGGACAAGTCACTCCCTTTTGGGGTCTTAATCTCTTCATCTCTAAAATGGAGCACTATTACCCACACCTTGGGGGTTTTTTATGAAAGTTAAATGCTGGAGTGGTGGGGGATGCGAGGGATGGGGTGGCTGGGTGATAGACATTGGGGAGGGTATGTGCTATGGTGAGCGCTGTGAATTGTGCAAGACTGTTGAATCACAGACCTGTACCTCTGAAACAAATAATACATTATATGTTAAAAAAAAAAATAGAAGAAGATAGCAGGAGGGGAAAAATGAAGGGGGGGAAATCGGAGGGGGAGACGAACCATAAAAGACTATGGACTCTGAAAAACAAACTGAGGGTTCTAGAGGGGAGGGGGTGGGGGGATGGGTTAGCCTGGTGATGGGTATTAAAGAGGGCACATTCTGCATGGAGCACTGGGTGTTATACGCAAACAATGAATCATGGAACACTACATCAAAAACTAATGATGTAATGTATGGTGATTAACATAACATAAAAAAAAAGAAAAAAAAATGTGGAAGCCCTGGAGCCAACGCATGGTAGTTGCTCAATAAATATGTGTTGAATCTGAATGTAGCTGCCCACCTTCCTCACTTCTGAGCACAGCAGAAGAGAGACCTAAAGCCCAGAAGGAAAACGAATTGCTCAAAGTCACACAGTGATCACTTACATGGACCTAGGTTTCCTGACTGGTGCATTCATCCCACCTCCTTCCCCTCAAAAATGTTGACCCTGAGGCTGATAATGCCTCCCCTCTTTCCAAGACAAGCCAATGATGGCTCCTGCCTTAGTACGAAGACCCCAAGTCCAACAATTCCTGCCAGGAGCACACAAAGGAAGCCACAAGTACCTGGCTGTACCCACCCCACTATGACACTCACCTCCAGCAACACCTGGACTCCCCTGGTCCCCTCCAGGCATCTTACTTTATTCCTGGATTGGGACCCACAGGTGCCAAGGATAGACCCAAAAGCACTTTCCTAATATTTTCCATTAACATTGCAATAGGATTTAGTACATGTTAACTACTGTTTCACATCAGGTTCCCTAGAAACAGATCCTGAGATAAGGTTTCATGTGCAAATGGTTCATTAGGAAAGTACTTCCAGGAGAAACTGGTAAGGGACATGAAAAGCAACAGTGGGGAAAGGGAAAAAGCCACAAAGGATGTGACTGCAGGCAAAGTCCCATCCTCCATCTGATCTCAAGGAGTGCTAGAGAGTACAAATTAACCTCAGAGCTTGCTCAAGCTGAGGCAGGGGCACTGCTCTTTCATACTCTTGCACCCATCAGTCATTGGCTCCAGTAACTCAAGGGCAGTGCTCTGAAGAAAACAGGAGGGGCAAGCACTTATAAGCAATGCACACAGAAGCTGGGGATGAACAGAGAAGATGGTGGGGCTCTAGGCAGAGCACCAACAATATCCTCTACAACCACCAGCTCTAAGGAAGGACTCCAAGCTCCCTGGGATATCTCAGATCTGAGCCCGTTTAATCTCTCCAATTTTTCAAAAATCTAAATAGTGGAAAGCCATCTCCACAGCCTGAGTACATTGTACAAAGACCACCACCCAGCCACTGGAATTGGCCAATGATGGAACTCAGCAAAATTAGACACATCAAAGTCCTCTGGAAGAGTGTTCTTTCAACAAGGATACTTGTTACTGTTCAGTTTGCAAATTAAATAGACACAGTGCTAGGCTCAAGGGACACAGATGTGATCAAGAGATGACCCCTGCCCTAGAGGAGCTCACAGCAATGGGCAATCTTATAAATGGAAAGTCTTGCCTGATTTCTTACTGAATCCTAAAGAACACTCCATACTCAATGATATGTGCTTCTCCCTTCAACTTTATAGGATCAGCAACAATATGTATCAAAACATCACACCATATTGAATTACAAAGAGATGCTACTTCATAAGGAATCAACGGAAAGCTAAATGAAACCACGAGAAAGTAACACTAATACTGCTTCTAACAATAATGATAATGATAGCTAGCATGTGTGGGAGGCATACAATCATCAAGTTTCTCAATGTGTAAGTTCCTGGATTAATCCCTTGGCCTCCAAGTAGAGGCCCCAATATCTATCACTGCCCAGGTATTGCCACAAGATTTAACTGATAAACAGGGGAAGGGAGAGAAAACTGAATGGGAAGAAATCAGAGAGGGAGACAAACCATGAGAGACTCTGGACTCCGGGAAACAAACTGAGGGTTACAGAATGGAGGGGGTGGGGGGATGGGTGACCGGGTGATGGGTATTAAGGAGAGCATGTGTTGGGATGAGCACTGGGTGTTATCTGCAACTAATGAATTGTTGAACACTACAACAAAAACTTATGATGTACTATATGTTGGCTAACTGAACATAATGAAAAAAATATTTAACTGGAAATTTGAGGGAAATTAAAAGATATGCTAGGGCCATTATTTCAAACTCATTATGTAATTGTACATATTTTAAACGTACTTTATATGAGATGATAGTTCAGAGGAATAAGATTTATTATCAAATGTTCCTTGAGGAATTAGTCATATCATATTCATGGCAGATCTAATACACAGTCAGAACTGCAAGACTTGAAAAAGTCCAGATATGCAACAGTATAGCTCAAACAACACACCACATTAGCTTACAAAGTTTCACCACCTCTTAAGAACTTGCTCCAGACCACAGAATTATTTGGGATCAAGACTGAACTCATACTTAAAGTCCCTCTGAGTGCAAAATCCATGCTTTTAAACACCATACTATAGTGGCAACGATTAAAAACCTGCTAACATTGGAAATGAACCACATGGTTCCAGGCATCTTTATGGCTTATCCGTGTCACACCGGAATCACACTTTCAGAGCTCTGTCTCTACCACTATAGTTTTAAAGTATGATCATTTTCCTTCATTGTGCATTTAACACTATTTTCTAAAACAAGCAAATACAGAAAAACTGTATGTATTCATTATGCTATTAGTGATCAGTCAACATTTGAGTTATGGAAAGAGATTACTTACTTCAATCCTACCAATTACTGCCTAGATTACACCTAGTCCCTCTTAATATCTTTATCATTTCTTGGAATTTCATTTTATGATATTCATTTTATTAATTCATTTTATAATATTCATTTTATGATATTCCCTTTAAAAATTATATTCTTCACAGTATCCAAATGATTCAAAATCATCGGCAAATGTGATTGACTGCCAGACTGTATTGTAAGTTTACTTTGTCACATGTTATTATTAGCAGAAAAGGACAAAGAGTAAGAAACAATGGAATGAAGGTTTGAAATATATTTTTGCTAAGTTTTCTGGAGGTGTTTCTGCTGTTATTAGTGTATAAATACATGTTTTAAAGCATTTTAAATTCAAGAATCATTCCCATAAATATTTATCAACTTAAAAGGAATGAAAATCTGTGTTATGGTGGATAATCCATTCTAAATTCAACTATCAAGTAAATGCAAGATTCTTATCATTATCACTTGATACAGTAATATGTTAAAGTCTGTCTAGCAATATTTCCCAGAAATTAACTAATTGAATAATTAAACATTTATGAAACGTTTACTACATACAAGACATAGCATAGGTGCCAATTTTAAGCAATATTAGATCTAAAAATGAAGTGATAACAGCGTGTCTGTGTTCCACAGAACAAACTCCATAGGGATTTGAAGTTGAATGGGCAGCACAGCATTGGTTGAACATTTAAAAAAACCATGAAGAAGAACTTTTGTTGTAGTTTTTAATAAATTGAAAGGGAAAAGTAACATATACTTAATTAAAAGAGAAAGCCACCAACTTCCAAGACCTGTTTTGTGGTCCCAGAAATCTTAAAAATAACCCAAAGAATTTATTTCTTACTTGCTGTCGATGAGCACTTCAGATAGCCGATTATTCACTTGATTATCACTCTTATGGCGAAACTGAAAGTCAAAATGTTTGTGGAAAAAAAAACATTAAATCATACTTTGTCAGCACAAATAGGGACACTAAAAATACTTTGAGTTCATCTGTTTGAACAATATCACCATCAATCCAAAATTAGTAGAGTTTATGCTTACCTTGAACCCAGCCCATGTGTTCTAAATCTGAATCAATATCCTTCTCCCTAACCCTTCTCTGGGTGTTACCAATGGAACAAGTCGAGCCACATGCTCTTCTAATTCCTACACATTTTTAGGTGCTTCTAAGAAGACAATATGCTCTTTACTCTGCCACACAGTTCCAGAGAAAACTATATTTTGAGATCTTCAACAAGGAAAGGAGGCTTCCATTTCTCTCACATATGTCCTCAATACTTCATTGGAACATCAGTCATTCTTTTTTATGGATGTCTTTGAAGCCAAGAAATTACTTGTAATAACATGTATTTTTATTCTCCAGAAATTCTAATTGTTAACAGTAATCTTATGAAATACTCAGTTTTTAAAACAAAACTCAAAATACAATACTAAACCACATTTGGTATGGATTTGTTTTTTTATGCCCAAGTGATACTATTTCTTATTGTATATTCCAGTAAACATCTTATACTGCTTAGAAGAATCCAAGTACTATGAGCACTATACTAAACTCATAAATTAACAGCCATTCAGATAAGACTATCATCAAAATTAGTGCTTTTCCATTTAAAAAATTCAAAATATCAATATCACAATACATAAGATGCTTCAACCAGTCCTTTTCTTTTTTAATATCCTTCCCAAATCTATCCCAATCTCTCTATTATGCTATGCCCAGTGCATGCAATTACCCTGACTGCCAGGTATAAGTTAAAGGATATTATCAGGTAAAATACGATACTTAGCATTTGCTAACATGAAAACATTTATAATATCAGTAGAGGACTAAATTAAGTCAGCCCATCATTGGCATGCAAACTTCTCCTTCCCAATAGAATAGAAATATTATTTTGTCTGAGTATAGCTTTGATGAGGGTGTTGGATATTCTGTGTTTGCTCCTCTATATCCACATCCCATCTTCTCCACTCTACCATTGTTATGGGAAGCTGACCTATAAGGTCCTTACCCTCTGGCTCCTGGTTTGCTTTGGCCAATAGTTGGTTGTGGCAGAAGATCAAAGTAGCCAGAGGAGAGTGAACTGGGCTATTTTTCCCCCCTGGCTTCCTTCAAGCTAAATTAGCTTGAAGGCAGCCCCAGCTGTCATGAGCAGAAGTCAGATACAGGTAACTGCTTCCTCTCTTTGCCCCTTCAGACAGAGAAGCAGTATGGCCATCTGTGTTGCTAAACTATGTGCTTTTCTTTGACAACTTTTCTTTTGCCCTTTTGTAAATAGTGCATTCATTATTAATCTTTCTTCAACCTTACTCATTTCAGGGTGACATCACTTTCCTGCCAAGACCCTGACTGATAAATATATCTGGTTATTGAACCCATACACATTATCACAAAAATAAAAGCATATTCAAGAATTAACTGCGGTAGAGACAAAAAGGAGACTTAGTATTTAGTCACATCTGTATCTAACCAGAAAATAATCCCCTAAACTGACTGGCTGGGAATCACAGAAAAGGACCTATCAGTTCACTCTTTGAAAGCTGAGCAGTTTATTCTCTGGGCCTCAAAATAAACCACTTTCACTTCAGCCCAGGCTTTGCCAAGAAGTGCTGGTATTGGAACAGAATCTGGTAGGAGTGGAAATGGTAGTCTCATGCCCAGGCTGACTCTTCTTGACAATTTCTACTTTAGAAACAGATATGAAGGCTTAGAGAAGAACCACCCAGGACAGGAAGGGAGCAGAGGACTAGCACTGATTGTATACCAGACAGGCTCTGTGCAAAGTGCTTTACACATAGCATCTCATTTTGTCCTTCCAACAGTTGGGGTGTCATTAGCCACATGATACAGACAAGGAAGCGTTCAGAGAAGTGGTTTCACTCATATCATACTGTTAGAACATAGTAGGGTAAGGTGTCTCTCTTCAAAGCCCATGTTCTTTCTATTCTACCATTTTACTCTACTATGAAGTGTGACTATAACAAATAAGACATTTAAAGCCAATATGTAGAAACTCAAGCATCTAAATAAGTACTATTTCCCTGAAAGATCAGATATTGTGGAAAAGACACACATTTACTCCAAAGTTGTCATTACGGAAATCATTGTTAAAATTTCTTCTCCTAGAATTACTTGGAGCATTCTTTGGAATATCCTCTCATTCTTTGAAGATGGAGCTATTTACCCTTAGGAAAGACATGAAGGGATGTCTTATGTTTGGAAATATACAAAAGCTTCTCCTAGAAAGCAGGTAGGGTAGGGTGCCTGGGTGGCTCAGATGGTTAAGCGTCTGCCTTCAGCTCGGGTCATGATCCCAGGGTCCTGGGATGGAGCCCCACATCAGGCTCCCTGCTCAGCAGGGAGCCTGCTTCTCCCTCTCTCTCTGCCTGCCGCTCCTCCTGCTTGTACTCTCTCTCTCTCTGTCAAATAAATAAAATCTTTAAAAAGAAAATAAAGCAGGTAGGGTAAATATGTTTTTTAGGGGCTGGGAAATGGCATTTGTTTCCAAAGCTGGGTGAACACAAAATTACAAGATTGGCTTTCTTCTGTACCTTGTACACTGACCATGAAGGCAATTCTATATGAGGAGCTCCAAAGTACTGTGAACAATGGCAATCTCACAGGAATGAATAAATTCCAAGCTGACCACTTTTAAGTGACATGATTCATTAGTATGAACAGGTTCTGTGTGTTAGTTAAAAATCCTGCCTCAAAAAAGAAAAAAAAAAATCCTGCCTCAAAGGTTATAGTCACAATATGAACCATGAAATACATGAGGCACTTCATTAAAAATGAAGAGAGTCATATCTTATGTATCCTACAGAAACATGATATATGAAGACAAATACATTATATACATGGATAATTTTCAAATGAGTCACATCAAACTGTTGATTTATCAAAAAATTATCCATAAGATCCAAAGGGGTACGTGCACCCCGATGTTTATAGCAGCAATGTCCACAATAGCCAAACTATGGAAAGAGCCAAGATGTCCATCGACAGATGAATGGATAAAGAAGATGTGGTGTATATATATACAATGGAATATTATGCAGCCATCAAAAGGAATGAAATCTTGCCATTTGCAATGACGTGGATGGAACTGGAGGGTATTATGCTGAGTGAAATAAGTCAATCAGAGAAAGACATGTATCATATGATCTCACTGATATGAGGAACTCTTAATCTCAGGAAACAAACTGAGGGTTGCTGGAGTGATGGGGGGTGGGAGGGATGGGGTGGCTGGGGGATAGACATTGGGGAAGGTATGTGCTATGGTGAGTGCTGTGAAGTGTGTAAGACTGTTGAATCACAGACCTGTACCTCTGAAACAAATACATTACATGTTAAAAAAAAAGAAGATAGTAGGAATGGTAAAATGAAGGGGGGCAAATCAGATGGGGAGACGAACCATGAGACTATGGACTCTGAGAAACAAACTGAGGGTTCTAGAGGGGAGGGGGATGGGGGGATGGGTTAGCCTGGTGATGAGTATTAAGGAGGGCATGTACTGAATGGAGCACTGGGTGTTATATGCAAACAATGAATCATGGAACACTACATCAAAAACTAATGATGTAATGTATGGTGATTAACATAACATAATAAAAAAAGATTAAAAAAACTGATGATGTAATATATGGTTATTAACATAATAAAATTTTTAAAAACTTATACATAAAACAACTATGAGGAAGGATCATATGAACCAACTTGATAAGCACAAATCTCCCCATCTCACTTTCCCATACTCAACCACTCTCAGTAGGGCTGGGTTCCCACATCCTCCATGAAGTCTTCCCTAATCCCTAATTCACACTCCACCTCCACTACCAACTAGCCTTTGAAGGGCATCTTCCTCCCACAAAGAACCAAGGTGCTTTGTTTTTTTATGATGATTCCTAACTTTTTTATGTCATATTATTGTTATTCGTGTACATGTCTCATTTTCCCTTGCTGGATTTTAAGCTTTTTTAACTTCAGGTTCTGTGTTGCTTTTTATTTTTTGTGGGTTTTTTTTTTGTTTTTTTGGTTTTTTGGGGGTTTTTTTGCATCCCCCATATAGCTTAGCACAGACGGGTGTGAATAAAGGCCAGTGTTCTAAAGCCAAACCAGCTCAGGTAGACTATAAGTTAAACCCTAGAACAACCACTGTATATATGCCTACAAAGCCAATAGTAAAGAAGGAATCACAAATATACTCAGTCTAAAAGACGAAAAATGGAACAATGAACCAATGAGGCATACAGAAAGCAGTAACAAGATGATAGGTTTAAACCTAATCATAATGATATTCACATTAAATGTAAATGGGTTAAACATTCCAATTAAGAGATTTTCAGATTGTATAAAAAATCATTACCTAGTTATATGCTATCTACAAGACACCCACTTTAAAGACATAGATAAGTTAAAAACAGACAACAGGAAATATGGGTATGAGTTCACAGAAGAAGCTTAGGTTAGGAATATAAATATATAAGTCACTGGCATATAGACAATTATTGAGGCTAGGGCACATGCAATCACTCAGGGTGAGAATATGGCTCAGTCCATGAAGCGTCTGCCTTCGGCTCAGGCCACGATCCTGGAATCCCAGAATGGAGCCCCACAGTCTGGCTCCCTGCTCAGTGGGGAGTATGCGTCTCCCTCGCCCTCTACCCCTCCCTCTGCTCCTTCTCTCTGTCTCTCAGTCATTCTCTCAAATAAATAAATAATTTTTAAAAAATAAATTTAGAATGTTTGGTTTGTGCAAGACTGTGTTTTAAAATCTTTGCATTTTAATGACCTCCCTTGGTTTATGCAGACTTCAAAATTCTCTATTGTTTTATACTTCACTTATTTACATTAGTTGCCTGACTTTTGAAGTGATTTGATTTTGCAACTCCTGGTATAATGAGCATAGAATGTGAGAGCACCTAATATCTACCAATTCCCAAAACTTAGAGAAACACATAGGATATAGGATAAATAATACTTCCCTGGGTAGAAGCAAGTTTGTGTTCTAATTCTGCTCTTACCACTAATTGGTTGTATGATCATTAGCAAATCACTAGTTCTTTAGAGACTTTGGTTTCCTCATCCATAAAATGAAGGAGTAAGTCTAATTATTCAAGCCCTCTTGCCTTTAACATAAACAGGCTCTGGTTCTATGACATCTGTATTAGTCACTAAACAAATAGCAAAAGAGTTTTATATAATACTGACCAAAAGAGCTCCATTCAAAAATTCCAAATGGATCCCAATTTTTTATTTTTGAGAGGTCACAATTGAAATCAAAACCTCAAAAATGCTCAAAAGCAAATACTCACATAGTCATCTGTGGCATCTTTGACAGCTGTCATAGTTATCACCAGGACCAAAGGCACAATGGTGGTAAACCAGGTCAAGGAGGAGATTTCTGGAATCAGCTAAAACAAACATTTCACATAGTTTAAGTCTTTTAAGTTAGGAAATACGTCTTCCAAATTTTGTCATTATATACCACTCACAGAAAGTTATGGAATTATATTCAGTTATTGGTACAAATGCAGAATAACTTTCAATAATTATTTGCATTCACTTATAAGACACACAGAAGTATCACTGAACCAATTTTCAGGCTATTTGACACACACAAAAAAATTTTATACCAACTTGAGAAGTAAGCTTCTTGAAATCTTTCAGATAATCTTTCCCCAGAATGATACATGTCACTTGCCTTTTCTCTGCTTCTCATCTCAACTTTTAACAATTTTACTAACTTCTCACCAATTCCAAAAGAGATTCTTTGAGCATCTACTTTGCACCAAATACTGTGCCAAGTACTTCCCATATATTATGTCATTGGACCCTCAGAAAGTTCATTGAGTTAGATTCTGTACCAGAGTTGTCTTGCACACACCCATAGGATTTGTATTCCACGTAAACAACACCCCCAGTGCACAACATAGAATACATTGTGAATAGTGCCCTGGAGTCAGGAAATGCTGCAGCCCTAGGTATCGTTTTCCCATTTTGTAAATAAGTAACTGAAAGGTCACTGTACTGGGTCAAGAACATACACTGCTAAAATTTGAACCTAGATATATTTGACTCCAAAACCACCCACATGAGAGAGACATAATGACAGCTGAGAGGATTCTCTTAGAAAGGTGGTTTTCTTTTTTTTTTTATGTTTTATTGGGGCTTTTTGTGTGGGCGTGTGTGTTTTTTTATTTTATTTTATTTTATTATGTTATGTTAGTCACCATACAGTACATCATTAGTTTTTGATGTAGTGTTCCATGATTCATTGTTTGCGTATAACACCTAGTGCTCCATGCAGTACGTGCCCTCCCTAATACCCATCACCGAGATAACCCATCCCCCCAAATCCCCCACCCCTCTAAAACCCTCAGTTTGTTTCTCAGAGTCCATAGTCTCTCATGGTTCATCTCCCCCCTCTGATTCCCCCCCTTCATTTTCCCTTCCTTCTCCTAATGTCCTCCATGCTATTCCTTATGTTCCACAAATAAGTGAAACCATATGATAATTGACTTTCTCTGCTTGACTTATTTCACTGGGCATAATCTCCTCCAGTCCCATCCAGGTTGATGTAAAAGTTAGGTATTTATCCTTTCTGATGGCTGAGTAATATTCCATTGTATATATGGACCACATCTTCTTTATCCATTCATCTGTTGAAGGGCATTTCGGCTCTCTCCATAGTTTGGCTATTGTGGACATTGCTGCTATGAACATTGGGGTGCATATGGCCCTTCTTTTCACTACATCTGTCTTTGGGGTAAATACCCAGTAGTGCAATTGCTGGGTCATAGGGTAGTTCTGTTTTTAATTTTTTGAGGCACCTCCACACTGTTTTGCAAAGTGGCTGTACTAACTTACATTCCCACCAGTAGTGTAACAACCTTTCTCTACAACCTCTCCAACGTTTGTTGTTTCTTGCCTTGTCAATTTTTGCCATTCTAACTGGTGTAAGGTGGTATCTCAATGTGGATTCCCTAGGGAATTCTACCAAACATTCAAAGAAGAAATAATACCTATTCTCCTGAAGCTGTTTCCAAAAACAGAAACAGAAGGAAAGCTTCCAGACTCATTCTACGAGGCCAGCATTACCTTAATCCCCAAACCAGGCAAAGACCCCATCAAAAAGGAGAATTTCAGACCGATATCCCTGATGAATATGGATTCCAAAACCCTCAAAAAAATCCTAGCTAATAGGATCCAAAAATACATTAAATACATTAAAAGGATCATGCACCACAACCAAGTGGGATTTATCTCCGGGATGCAAGTGGTTCAACATTCGCAAATCAATCAATGTGATAGAACACATTAATAAGAGGAGAGAGGAGAACCATATGGTCTTCTCAATTGATGCAGAAAAAGCATTTGAAAAAATACAGCATCCTTTCCTGATTAAAACTCTTCAGAGTATAGGGATAGAGGGAACATTCCTCAAGTTCATAAAATCCATCTATGAAAAACCCACAGCAAATATCACCCTCAATGGGGAAAAGATGAGAGCCTTTCCCTTAAGATCAGGAACACATCAAGGATGCCCACTCTTGCCACTATTGTTCAACATAGTACTAGAAGTCCTAGCAACAGCAATCAGACAACAAAAAGAAATAAAAGGTATTCAAATTGGCAAAGAGGAAGTCAAACTCTCTCTCTTCACAGATGACATGATACTTTATGTGGAAAATCCAAAAGACTCCACCCCCAAATTACTTGAACTCATACAGCAATTCAGTGCATACAGAAATCACTGCACAGAAACCAGTGGCTTTCTTATACACCAACAATAAGACAGAAGAAAGAGAAATTAAGGATTCGATCCCATTTACAATTGCACCCAAAACCATAAGTACCTAGAAATAAATCTAACCAAAGAGGCAAAGAATCTGTGCTCAGAAAACTATAAAATACTCATGAAAGAAATTGAGGAAGACAAAGAAATGGAACAACGTTCCATGCTCATGGATTGGAAGAACAAATATTTTGAAAATGTCAATGCTACCTAGAGCAACCTACACATTTAATGCAATCCCTATCAAAATACCATCAACTTTTTTCAAAGTGCTGGAACAAATAACCCTAAAATTTGTATGGAACTAGAAAAGACCCCGAATAGCCAGAGGAATGTTGAAAAAGAAAAGCAAAGTTGGCGGCATCACAATTTCGGACTTCCAGCTCTATTACAAAGCTGTCATCATCAAGACAGTATGGTACTGGCACAAAAACAGACACATAGATCAATGGAACAGAATAGAGAGCCCAGAAATAGACCCTCAACTCTATGGTCAACTAATCTTTGACAAAGCAGGAAAGAATGTCCAATGGAAAAAAGTCTCTTCAACAAATGGTGTTGGGAAAATTGGACAGCCACATGCAGAAGAATGAAATTGGACTATTTCCTTACACCACACACAAAAATAGACTCCAAATGGATGAAAGACCTAAATGTGAGACAGGAGTCCATCAAAATCCTAAAGGAGAACACAGGCAGCAACCTCTTTGACCTCAGCCGCAGCAACTTCTTCCTAGAAACATCTCCAAAGGCAAGGGAAGCAAGGGCAAAAATGAACTATTGGGACTTCATCAAGATAAAAAGCTTTTGCACAGCAAACAATCAACAAAACCAAAAGACAACCAACGGAATGGGAGAAGATATTTGCAAATGACATATCAGATAAAGGGCTAGTATCCAAAATCTATAAAGAACTTATCAAACTCAACACCCAAAGAACAAATGATCCAATCAAGAAATGGGCAGAAGACATGAACAGACATTTTTCCTAAGAAGACATCCAAACGGCCAACAGACACATGAAAAAGTGCTCAACATCGCTCGGCATCAGGGAAATCCAAATCAAAACCTCAATGAGATACCACCTCACACCAGTCAGAATGGCTAAAATTAACAAGTCAGGAAACGACAGATGTTGGCGGGGATGCGGAGAAAGGAGAACCCCCCTATACTGTTGGTGGGAATGCAAGCTGGTGCAGCCACTCTGGAAAACAGTACGGAGGTTCCTCAAAAAGTTGAAAATAGAGTTACCCTATGACCCAGGAATTGCACTCCTGGGTATTTACCCCAAAGATACAAATGTAGTGATCCAAAGGGGTACGTGCACCCCAATGTTTATAGCAGCAATGTCCACAATAGCCAAACTATGGAAAGAGCCAAGATGTCCATCAACAGATGAATGGATAAAGAAGATGTCACACACACACACACACACACACACACACACACACACACACACACACAATGGAATATTATGCAGCCATCAAAAAAATGAAATCCTGCCATTTGCAACGACATGGATGGGAACTAGAGGGTATTATGCTAAGTGAAATAAGTCAATCAGAGAAAGACAATTATCATATGATCTCACTGATATGAGGAATTTGAGAAACAAGACAGAGTATCACAGGGGAAGGGAGGAAAAAATGAAACAAGATGAAACCAGAGAGCGAGAAAAATCATAAGAGACTCTTAATCGCAGGAAACAAACTGATGGTTGCTGGAGTGGTCGGGGGTGGGAAGGATGGGGGGCTGGGTGATAGACACTGGGGAGGTTATGTGCTATGGTAAGCGCTGTGAATTGTGTAAGACTGATGAATCACAGACCTGTACCTCTGAAACAAATAATACATTATATGTTAAAAAAAAAAAAAAAAAAAAAGATAGCAGGAAGGAAAAAATGAAGGGGGGGAAATCGGAGGGGGAGACGAACCATGAGAGACTATGGACTCTGAGAAACAAACTGAGGGTTTTAGAGGGGAGGAGGGTGGGGGGATGGGTTAGCCTGGTGATGGGTATTAAGGAGGGCACATACTGAATGGAGCACTGGGTGTTACACGCCAACAATGAATCATGGAACACTACATCAAAAACTAATGATGTAATGCATGGTGACTAACATAATATAATAAAATTAAATTTAAAAAAAAAGAAGTCCTAGCAACAGCAATCAGACAACAAAAAGAAAAAAAAGGTATTCAAATTGGCAAAGAAGAAGTCAAACTCTCTCTCTTTGCAGATGACATGATACTTTATGTGGAAAATCCAGAAGACTCCACCCCCAAATTACTAGAACTCATACAGTAATTCAGTAATGTGGCAAGATACAAAATCAATGCACAGAAATCATTTGCTTTCTTATACACTAACAATGCAACTGTAGAAAGAGAAATTAGAGAAACGATTCCATTTACAAAGCACCAAAAACCACAAGATACCTCAGAATAAACCCAACCAAAGACGTAAAGGATCTATACTCTAAGAACTACAGAACACTCATGAAAGAAATTGAAGAAGACACAGAAAGCTGGAAAAACATCCCATGCTCATGGATCAGAAGAATAAACATTGTTAAAATGTCTATGCTACCCAGAGCAGTCTATACCTTCAGTGCCATCCCGATCAAAATTTCAATGACATTTTTCAAAGTGCTGGAACAAACAATCCTAAAATTTGTATGGAATCAGAAAAGACCCCGAATTGCCAAGGAAATGTTGAAAAAGAAAAACAAACCTGGGGGCATCACGTTGCCTGATTTCAAGCTCTATTACAAAGCAGTGATCACCAAGACAGCATGGTACTGGCACAAAAACAGACATATAGACCAATGGAACAGAATAGAGAGCCCAGATATGGACCCTCAACTCTATGGTCAAATAATCTTTGACAAAGCAGGAAAAAATATGCAATGGAAAAAAGACAGTCTCTTCAATAAATGGTGCTGGGAAAATTGGACAGCCACATGCAGAAGAATGACACTCGACCATTCTCTAACACCATACACAAAGATAAACTCAAAATGTAAGACCTCAATGTGAGACAGGAATCCATCAAAATCCTAGAGGAGAACATAGGTAGTAACCTCTTCGACATCGGCCACAGCAACTTCTTTCAAGATACATTTCCAAAGGCTAGTGAAGCAAAAGCAAAAATGAACTTTTGGGACTTCATCAAGATAAAAACCTTCTGCACAGCAAAGGAAACAGTCAACAAAACAAAGAGGCAACCCACAGAATGGGAGAAGATATTTGCAAATGACACTACAAACAAAACGCTGATTTCCAAGATCTATAAAGAACTTCTCAAACTCAACAGCCAAAAAACAAATAATCAAGTCAAAAAATGGGCAGAAGACATGAACAGACATTTCTCCAGAGAAGACATACAAATGGCTAACAGACACGTGAAAAAATGTTCATCATCATTAGCCATCAGGGAAATTCAAATCAAAACCACATTGAGAAAGGTGGTTTTCAAATGGGGTTAGATATGGAGCTGCTTCAGAGCCATCAGGTAGGAAAGAGTGGGGTGGAAATGGTCAGTATGGAGATCAAGCCCCAACAAAAACAGCTCTAAACTAAATCAATCTTATAAAATAGCTTCCATATAACATTAAGAAAAAAATTCAAAATCCTCTGAGGTACCAATAAAAACATTGGCCTGAGTGGCAAAAAAGCTAGATTCTAGTCCTAGTTCTATCATTGACTCATGGTAAAAGCTTTACACATTACTTAACCTTTCTGGGTTTCATTTCTTGATCAACAGAAGAAAGGAGACTGGACTAAACCATCCTAAAGGCTCCTTCCAGGTACAAAATTCTGTGAGCAAGAGCCTTTTGACTATACACAGAAAGCCATCAGAGAAATGAGCTCAAAATTCTGGAATGACATAAAGAGTTACATAATGAAACCAAAAGCAAATTCATGGGGCGGGGGGTAAGAAATCTTGGATTCCAAAGTCTTTTCAATAAATTGTAAGGTATACATTAACTGTGGGATTTCTGTTGTTTTGTTTTGTCGTGCCTGTTCAGCGCCCATTTCTTTTCAAGTATACCTTAGGAAACTATCTCACCCCTTCTACTGTCAGTACATACAATGTTGGCAGACTCATTCTATTCTGGCTCCACATTTTGGCATGCAATCTAGGTCAAGACAACTGTTGCTACAAATTCTTGAGCCACCATGGTTAGTTTATGGATAGTGATGTAACTCAGCATGGTCCGGTGAGAGCTAATTGCAAGATTGGTTTTAACAACCAAAAAAAAAAAAAAAAAAAAGATTCATTCTCTTTCTCTCTCCTTCTCTCTCTCTTTTCAATGTTGGGGTTGAAGCCAGGAGAATAAAGGTCTAAAGCTTTCAGGGGCCACCAGGTAAAGAGGACCTGGCTGAGTAAGGCCAACATGAACGAAAGAGAAGCCACATCCTAATGAAATAGTTTGCCCATGAATCCAGTCATACATGAAATGAGATATGTTCCTAAATATATTTCCTTTTTGCCTAAACAAATTTAGGTTTCTGACACAACCAAAAGATTCTTAATACAAATAGTTATTCAATTAAATAAAAATAGTATTCAAAGCTATTAATCTGGACTGTGCATATCTAACCCATCTTTTTACCTTCTAAAATTAACACAGAGCCCTGCACATTTTGAATGTACCACTTTGGTCTGATTAAATTACTCTAAAATAAATACTAGGTAAATAACCAGCTCTCATGAACTGTTTATGTATATTCTTTGATTTACGCATTTTATTTCCTAAAATATCAGTAAAAGCTGAAATTTCATCTAAGCTCATATTTTAGTCAGATGGGAGAAAAAAGGAAGTTTATTAACTACCAATTAACCACCAAAAACTGTAAAAAATAGTCACTCTACAGTGAAATAAGATATAGCATACATCATTTATTATATATATAAGAGATGCCATTGTTCTTAAAAGCAAATGAAATTTGCCCTATTAGGTTCCACTAACTACTGCTCAGCTAGACTGCCTCAACTCTGGCACACCCACACTGTGAACTCGAGAAGGAGATAAAGAAAGGAGGGAGGCTATGGACAGTAATTATTAGGATTTGGTTTGGTTCAAATAAAGTACATAGCTGCATTCTAAAATGACCTCAGTGTTTAAAATGATGAATGCACTAGTTTTTACCCATTCCTAACCCTCCCACATTTGTGAAAAGAAACAGCAAAAATAACATTCGAAATCTGATAAGATGGCTTTACCTAATCGTGAACATTTAGCTGAGTGAATTAGCTTACTTTTTCAAATTATATGAATACTTTTAACAAACAGATGATGAAGAAATACAACCTAAACATTACCTGTAAAATCAGAAGGAAAAGGAAATAGGCATTTGCCACTCTCTGGAACTGTTCAAATAAATTAATTGGCAAGAAGGTAAGAATGTTGTACTTGGATGTGTGGATACGATTATCCTGAAAAAGAAATAGCATCATGTTAGATTGGGGCAAGGTATTGCTCATTATCAGACAGCTCTAAAACTTACAAGGCTAAACATTAATTATGCCAGAACAAGACCGATTAACCAATTATCTAGAAAATTTTAAGTTTTCTTGGCCCAAGGTCTTTATGTTTCCCAAGATGACACTCTCCTGATATAGGTGAAATCACTGGCCAGTGCCATAAAATCATCCATGATTTAAAAATGTATCAAGTACAATACCTGCCCCTGAGATATTTTACTCTTATGCATTCATTCGTTTGGCAAATATTGCTTGAGCACCTACTCTATGCACTGAGTTTATGCTGGGGCCTGTGAGGTTGGAAGAAACTTCAGGGATTATCTGGTCCACCTTCCCACCCTTTAGATAACTCTGACAAAGGGATCCTAGGCCTGTCTTTGAAAGTCTGTGATGGAAAACTGACCACCTCACGATGCAGCCTATTTCTATTTCAGATTTGGAACTGCTAGAAAGGTCTATTATGAGAAACCCAAATCTGCCTCCCTGTAACTTTTTACCATGTGCCAAATTCCATCTCCATGATCACCTACACAATGTCTAAGCCCTTTATATGTTGGAAACCTTCAAATATTTGAAGACCACTCACAGGACTTCCCAAAATCTTCTCTACTCTGATTCAGGCCTTCTCAAACCCCTCAGCCACTCCATGACTTATTTAATAGACATCTCTTCCTGATCAGTTGCTTCTAGATTATCCCAACCTCTCTGCATCTCTCTTAAAACATGCTGCACAGAACCAAACACATATTGCAGATCTGATTCAACCATCCAAGTACAGTAGAGACTTTGATGTTGTGTGTTCTGGACTATTGTATTAACATACCTTAAAATTTCATCAGCATTTTAGCAATTGTATCTCACTGTTGATTGAGTTTGGATGAACTAAAATCTCTAGATCATTTCTTCATAAATCACTATGAAATCAGGTCTCCCCTTCCTAAACATTTATGGTTGATTTTTTTTAAATACTGATGTACAAGATCTTTCATATACTCCTATTATACCAATCTAATGAAAAAAATTAATTTTGAATATACCATCTTTAACTATTAAATTTTTCTGCCATAAAAAATTTTCAAACATGTGCCTTTTATACCTTCTTCCAAAGCTATAGACTAATACATTTCAAAGGACATGAATAAAGACCAAAAAAAAATATTTTTAATTAAAAAAGATAGGTTTCTGTGCTGATGGTGCTCTCGCAAACATGGTGAACATTCCTAAAACCACTGGGCTTCCTGCAAGGAGTGTAGTAAGCACCAACCCCACAAAGTGACACAGTGTAAGAAAGGCAGATTCTCTTTATGTCCAGGGAAAGCAATGTTATGACAGGAAGCAGAGTGGCTATGGTGGACAGACTGAGCTGATTTTCCAGCAAAAGGCTAAAACTACAAAGATTGTGCTGAGGCTTGAATATGTTGACCCCAACTACAGATCTAAGGGAATGGTGGCTATTAAGAGATGCAAGCAGGGGCGCCTGAGTGACTCAGTCAGTTGAGCATCTGACTCTTGATTTTGGCTCAGGTCATGATCTCAGGGTTGTGAGACTGAGCCCCCATGTGGGGCTCCGTACTGGGCATGGAGCCTGCTTAAGATTCTCTCTCTCTCTCTACCCGTCCCCCATCCCCATGGGCATGAGCATTTTGAACTGATAGGAGATAAAAAGAGAAACTGCCAAGTGCTCCAGTTCTAAGCTTCATATTTTGTTATATTATGAAGACAATAAAATCTTAAGGTTATGTTCACTTCAAAAAATTAAAATTAAAAAACAATGGCAAACTACTAGAGACCTCTCCAGAGATTGTTAACATCTTTTTCAGTTGTTTATATAAAACATATTCAGCTTTATTTAACCATTTATAAATGCATGTAACTATACTCCCATGAGGCTTAACTCCATCTTCTCTACAAAGATAGCAAAATTTGGGGTGATAAGTCTTGCTGAAATTCTAAAGCAATATGCCCAAAGATTTTCCACCCACTCATATTTTAAAACTGAGGTTAGTTGGTGACTTATTTTAAGTGAACACTTCCAGTAATCACTGTTACTGTTATTAAAGAAAATATGGGCACCTGTTAAAATAGCCCTTTTTTTTTTGAGAGAGAGAGAGAGAAAGCATGAGTGGTTGTGGTTGGGGGTTGGGGGAGGTGTAGAGGAAGAGGGAGAGGAGGAATCTCCAGCAGACTCCATGCCCAGTGCAGAGCCTGACACAGGGCTCCATCTCACAACCCCGAGATCATGACCTGAGCCAAAATCAAGAGTCGGTCACTTAACTGACTGAGCCACCCAGGTGCCCCTTAAATAACCATTTTTAACATTTACCAGGAATCAGTGTATCTAGCTCTGCACAACAAGCTATGGGAGAATAAGAGAGGTGCCAAGCAAAGAGTTCCCAGCTTAGTTGGTCTGATACATAGTCATGTACTGAAAACTGTTCTGTAAGCTGATGATGAGTATTTTACAGTGAGCTATCTACTCAAGGTCTGGGTTGGAAGGGAGGCTGTGAGAACTGTCAATCATGAAACATATTTCTGAGGAAGGAACGTGGAGAAAATAGGAGGAGGAAAGCTAAGGAGAAAAAGCAGTTAACTAAAAAAAAATATCATATTTCTGTTTTATATTTTCTTCTAAGTTGAAACTAAAATGAGGTTAAGCCTGTATCTTGTAAAAGGACAGATGGAACATCTGCTGGGAAGCTCAAAACCATGACAGGAATTATAAAGAAATTCTCCTACAAAACTGAAATCCCACGCAGGTGAAAAGCCAATTGTGCAGGACAAAGTGATAATGCCAAAGGGGTCTGTGATGATTTTCTCCTATTTGTTTAACTTGACATATAGCAATGATCGTGACGTTCTTTTGGCTCTGTTGTGACTTAGTCACAGATGATGCAAACCCTCATAGCTATGCCTGGGAACAAAGAACGAGGGCTCCCCCTCCTGGAGTGTCTGTGGACCCATTTACCTTTCTTTTTCAATCGAAAGGAAAAAGTGTTTCTATTTCCACTGCCTTACCCAAGGATATGAGTGTAGGTAAGACCTTAAATATTCAGTCATTTCACTGAACCAGCCTATTGGCTTACAGTCAAATTTTAGTACAGTTCATTCCATAATACAGCACAGAAGATCTTCACCTCTATCCTCTTAGCATGACTTTTCCACCATGGACCACTAGAGACATCCCAATTCAGAAGAAATGAGGAAGGGGAGAAGGAAGAGGAGGGGAACAAGGAGAGAGGAGTACATCTGGAGAATCCAAACAGCATCTTTAGTGCTGAAAGAAGCCAGGCTGGAAGTCATGGCTTTAGTTTGTTAGCCAGGTGGACCAGTTAACTGACCCCATGATGAGGTAGACTTAACCACACAGTCGTGGGCAATTCCAGAGCAGCAAGGCCTCCCATGTCATGGGAAAGGAGTAGAGGAGTATCAGAGTATCAGAGAATACCCGTTCCCTACAGGGAGCTTGCTTCCAAGAGGAAGATGGCAGAGCTGAGCTGGTGAGGCCCAGACACTCCTCTAAGACTGACACATCAAATAAATAACTCCACTACAAAGTAAGTAAAGGGGTGGAAAGAGAAGTGTCACCCCAATAGAGATCCCTCCACAAGGAAGACAACATCAGGATGAGGAAAAAAAGCATTGCTCCTCTAAAATATATTAATACCGGGGCGCCTGGGTGGCTCAGTCGTTAAGCGTCTGCCTTCAGCTCAGGTCATGATCCCAGGGTCCTGGGATCGAGCCCCACATCGGGCTCCCTGCTCCGCAGGAAGCCTGCTTCTCCCTCTCCCACTCCCCCTGCTTGTGTTCCCTCTCTCGCTGTGTCTCTCTCTGTCAAAAAAATAAATAAAATCTTTATAAAAAAATAAAATAAAATATATTAATACCAAGGCCCTGCGGTGGGCAGAAGATGGCTCAATTAGGGGTCTACAAAAGGGGCCATGAGGGTGTACCACAGAGGTGAGTACAAACTAAGGCTAGAGAGAGTAGTTCCTTGGAATCCATACTAAGAATTTTGGACTTTATCATAAAGACTAAAATTCTAAGTGAAGAGGAAATAACTGAAAAGTTATAAGCAAAGAAGCAACTTGATGAGATTCTAACTTTAGAAGATTAGCCTAGCTACAGGGTGGAGAACAAGTTGGAAATGACATAAGAATAGATGAGAGAAGACCAATGAGAAGGTTTTTCAATTAGTCCAGGTGAGAGATGATGGGTGGCTTGGAACAGGGGGTGACAGAAATGTTGACAATGAATAATAATAATAATAATAATAATAACATAATGGCAGCTGATATATATCAAGCTCTTCCCATGTGTACTGTTCTAAGAGCTTTACAGTTCACAGCTCATTTTAGCCTCACAATATCCTTATGAAATAGGTACTATTATCCTCATCCCTCATAGAAGAGGAATCCCAGGTTTGGAGAGATTAAGTAATTTAAGCAAGGTTATACAGCTGATAAGTGGTAGAACCAGGATTTGAACCCAGGTACTCTGCTTCCAGAACCCACTCTTTTCAGCAGTGTACTTTCCCAATTCAGGGCAAAGCAGTTCTTTCTTCTGCTTTCAGATCAATCAGCCCTTGCTCTGTCCTCCACTCTGAATTTTTGGCCTGCTGCCACTTTCTTACCGAGGAAAATAATACCGTATATCTGCATTTTCCTCTTGAGTCAACCCTCCCTGTAGGAACTGTGGTTATCTATTGCCTGATGTATGATTACAGTTTCTTATGTTCTCTTTCAATCCCCCTCAAGAGTGATTCTCTTGGTCCTTGACAAAGTTCAATGCAAGTAAATAGTACAGATAACCACTCCTTTAGCTTTCCAACAGAAGCAGCAGTGGCCAAAGTCCTTTACATTTTAACATTAACTATTTGGTACAGGGAAAGAGTAAAGTAAAAATGATAAATTCTTCAAAGGTGGAACATCAAACTAAATATTAGCAAAATGGGAGGCATTATTTTTTATAATGAGATTCTATTGTGTAATCGTATTGCTAAGAAAACAAATCCAATAGAAAATAACAAACACTGCTAAGTTAGTAAACAGAGCATTTAGGGAGTTTATCTAAATTCTTCCACTGGAAACACAAAGCTAATAGTACTTTTCACGTACATATTTATAGGACTACTGTGGAGATTAAATGAGATCATAGATGTGAAAGCATTTTTGAGTTGAGTTTTATGTTGAAAGAATTAGACAAAATAAGATTTTTCTAAGCAATCCCCAAATAATCCAAATAGGTTTAGGAAATTCAATGTACTAGGCAGAATAAACTGGGTATTCCACAGTAACAAACAACTCCAGAGTCTTCATGGCTTAAAATAATAAAGGTTTATTTCTTGCTCATGCTACTTACTCAGCATGAGCCAGCAGGAAGACTCTGTTCACCATAGTTACTCACAATGGACCAGCCACCATCTCAGATACTTCCAATTGCAGTTCCAAAGGGAAAGAGAATGCTCTGTTTCATGGATACAAGTTAATGCTTCAACTCAAATGCTCACAACTCATTGATCAGAAAGAGTCACCACTTGCCCAAAAGGCAGAAAGCCAGAAACACTGATGGACACAACCAGAAATGGAAACTAAGCGTAATATTTAGAGAGTATAAGACACATCAACTATAAAAAATAAATATCAAAAACCAAACTTAGTGCTACAAATCCGTCTTATTTTAATGCTAGGTGTAACAGACATTTGACTATCTTCCCCTTCCCCTCAGCTAAGAGTGCTCCAAATTACTTAGTCTTGTGGTCTGGATGAATTCAATTCTCATCTATAACTCCAGTGTCAGACCCAGATTAGTTTAAGCTAACTACATGGCCCATCTTCCTAATTACAATTTTGAGTTCAGGGATTAGCACATGACCATGTCAATTCTGGGAATTTGCTGGAGATGTTGGCTTTCTCTTTCCTACTGGATTCCAACCTGGAAGCAAGTAGCCCTAGAGATCACTGACAGCATCTTGGGACCATGGGTCCGGGGAGGCTGCCAAAAATAAATTCTACACTGAAGATTCAGGGCCAGGAAATGCAGAGAAAGAAACTAGACCAAGCCTCTCCTGAGGCTAGCCCTATTTCTGGACTTCTCAGTTATATGATTTGTTCATTTATTTTATTGTCTAAGTCAATTTCAGTTAATTTTTCTTTTACTCCCAATCAACCAAATACCAGATAAGAACATTAATAATACATACAAGATCAGTTTACATTTTTGTACAGTAGTGTATTTTATCTCTATATTTGCCTTAAAGAATGAGTCATAGAAGGCCAAGTCTAAATGCATCTGGTGGTTGTCTGGGGACATTGCCTGCGTCTGTGATCCCACAGGCCCAACCCCAGGAGCTTTCGCAATGAGTACCACAGTTTCCACACTCAGAAGATCTTCCCTCCCACATTTGATGAAACATTTTTATGTCATGACAGCTATAAAAAGTAACTGTCAGGAGCTTGAGGGGGAAAGAGCCTAATATTCTTGCCATTAGAGGAGACAGATATATGGTACAACATGGATTTCAGAAAGAGAAATAGTCCTGACTCTTAAAGAGAAATTATCTCTAAACCATAAAATAAAACCCAAAAAGAGACGGTATCCACAGAACACTTGCATTAAAAAAAAAAAAAAAAAAAGGAAGTGGCCTAAAGGCATTTGCACCACTCAGGAAATAAGTGAAACAGCCATGTTTATGCAAAGGTCCCAGAAGAATTCATGTATGGGACAAATGAGCCTGGAGATTGGGTGTCTGGCACCTCACCAACACCAAGCAGAACTGCAACTCCTCAATATTAGTGAAATGGTGCCCAGTGAGGAATGTACAGCATTCAGGGCTGGGAGGCATGGCAAGACGATAGTGCTCCTTTATGAACACTGCTGAGTGAGGGTGGAGCCACAGAAGAGGCTTTACAGAGAGCCATCAATAAACATCATCATCGTTACCACCAGCACCATCTTCCTAAGGTTTTCCTGAGCCTGGGCTCCACAACGTGAACAAAAGCATTTGTGGGGAGGGAAAGAGGAGAAGGCACATTTCCCCTAACATTCATCCATTCATACAACTAAGGGCATTTCATGTGACAGGCACTGTCATTGAGCCAGGACTACAGATGTGAATAGACAAAGTCTCTACCCTCCTAGAGCAAGTTTGTACTTTAGTTGTGGGGAGAGAGGCAGGAATAAACAAACTTATAAACTGATCACACAGTTAAAGATCAGTGCTATTTAGAAAACAGTGAGCAATAGAACAGGAGCACCTTGCCTGCCAAGACTCCCTTAGGAAGCCTGCTTATTTGACATTTCAGGTTCATGCAATCTCAAGATTACCCTATCTGACAAGACCACTGGGGCACCTGTCCTCCAGGGGATGCCCAAGAGTCCTTCAGGCTATTAAAAAAATAGTAACTTCTATCTGTTTTAACAAAGAAATTTAAAGTTGAGGTTATTAATGTTTAATGCACAGATTTTCTTGACTATGTATACACACACATACATACATGCTATATATGTATACATTCTTACATTTATATACATATATAACTACATACATACAAATACATAAAGTAAATATATGTATATTGGGAATGTTTTCTTTTTTCCTTGCTAGGTATTTAATCTGGGAAACATATTTGGATTTATTTTTTTATTAAAGTATAGTTGAAATACAATGTTAAATTAATCTCAGGTATAGGACATAGTGAGTTGACAATTCTATACATTACTCAAGGCTCACCATGGTAATTGTAGTCACCATACAACGTTATGACCATCTTATTAGCTATATTCCCTATATGCTTTACTTTTTATCTCTGCAACTTATTTTATAAGTGAAAGTTTGTACCTCCTAATTTTCTTTACGTATTTTGCCCATCCTCCCACCACCCTCCATCCGGCAGCCACCAGTTTGTTCTCTGCATTTAGGAGTCTGATTCTGTCTTTTTGTCTGTTCATTTGTTTTGTTTTTTAGATTCCACATATAAGTGGTCTTTCTTTGACTTATTTCACTTAACATAATACCCTCTAGGTCACAAATGGCAAAATTTCATTCCTTTTTAATGGTGAAGTAGTATTTCATCATATATATACATCACATCTTCTTTATACATTCATCTATCAAAAGACACAGGAAGGTTTTCTTTTTATAAGTAGGGAACATGCTCAAAAAAAGTTTGAAAATTGCCAGACTAAATATTGTTATAATCAAAGAAAATGAATATGACCCACGTGTTACCAAGACTTGGATGTGAAATGAAGAAAGTATGACTTTGTGTGTAATGGTGTTGCTGTGTCATACAATGACACCTGCTAACATGTATTGTCTCCCTACATAGGCCAAGCACTGTGCTGAGCACTGTGCATACATCATCTCACATAATCTTCAAAAAATCTAATGAGCTGTTGCTACTTCAGCACCACTTTGCAAATGAAGAAATTGAGGCTTAGAGCGGTTACAGGGCTGCCCATAAAAGCTGTTTTGTAGAGTCATGTGTTCTCCCAAATGGTATGTGTTTCCTGGGAAATGAGCCAGAAACAAGGAATATCTGGACTCCCTCTTGATTAATAAATCCACTGACCCTCCTAGAACGTTCTTTGGTAAAGAAAATTCCCTTTCTAAACCAAAGGACCGTGAAAGATGCACATTAATTCAATCAGCTAAAGCAGTGACTTTCAGTGCCTTCAATCTAGGGAAAGCATAATCGGGCTTGTCTAGGGAGTTTCATTTCCCATCTAGACCTCAGAAACACAGACAGTGGGTAGGCAAGCTTTCAGCCTCAGTCTCCCCCCAGAGCAAATCTGCCTGGCAGTAACATAAACTTCATTTTCTTTTCTATCTTCAGAACTTAGTTTAGTTTTCCAGCTTCTGCAAGACTGTTCTAGAGCTAGTAAATGGCCTAGGAATAGTAATTTGTCTACAAAGAACTAATTTTGGACAATTACCAGGAGGACAAATTAAATTTCCCTCTGAGATTAATTTAATTTTTTTTCCTCCAGGGTGTTTAGATGCATACAACATATAAAGCATTCTAACTAGGTCCAAAAAAAATGTTAACTTTTCTTTTGTGACATCTGAAAAAGTAAAAATACTCTTAAAATTATACAGGTTGAGAGAGAGAGAGAAGTAGTATATTCTTTCTCCAGGGAGCTAAGATATAAAACAAAAGGAAGCCATACAAAAGAGAAAAAAAAAAAATCAAAGGTTGTATTTCAGTGGGACTTTCATAGGGCATCCCTAATGATTTGTTTGCCTATTTCTGCTTTGCCAGAGCTCTTCTGTGCCTCTTTCTTGTAGATCTGCCATCTGTGGGGAAGCAGATCCCCAGCTTGGGCCTATTGGCCCATCTCACCCTAGGGCTTTAGAGTTCCTAGACAACCAGAGTGAACATTTCTTTGAGTTGATATGGAGCTGGCTTGCTCAGGCCCAATTCCTGAACCACAAGAGTATCTTTGGACAACATAGTGTATATGAGTTGCTTTGTTTATTAGGACTAAAAATTAGACCATGTTCACACTGTTGTGCCTTCTGGGAACTAGGCCAAATTTCAGGCAAGACCTCAGCATTTATGACAATAAGAAAGGCACAATGGAAAAGTCCAGTTAATGAGGAGACACCCATAAAAAATTTCCCGAAGGGCCAAGGGGTTATAACAACACACTACAAATAGTCTAATCCTTCCTAGGATTCTACCTCTTACACTAGGGTGCTACACAAATAACACCACGCAATTTTCTCCTAAACCCCTGGGGATCAGTTGAGAAGTGTGTACATCTCTGAATTCCAACCCCCAGCAGGGTGCTGGGGCAATTAGGACCCATGGCCAACTTATAGAGATGCCCTCCTACAACATTCCTACCTTTTCTTGGTCTTTTGAGTAGTTTTTACTTGAGAGTAAAGGATAAAGGAGAGGGAAGGATAAAGGACCAGCTGGAACACAAGGAAAAGAAAATTCTCTACATGGAATGGGAGAAGAGCGAGGCTTCAAAGTATCTTCTATAATTAAAACACAATAGCAACAATAATAGTTTATAAATAAATTGAAGTGTCAATCTTTTATTTTTGTGATCACATCATCTACAAAGAGTTTAATGAGTTTTCAGCAATTTTTGCTTAGGATGGTCTGAGTTACATGAAGATTAAATTTGCTTCGGGGAACTGGAAATGGCGCTCCCTGGTGACACACATAAAAACAGGCAGTTGTCTTTTGTAGGAGCAGACATAGAGATTCAGTAAGAAGCTCATGTGAGTGCTGAGCAGAGCAAGGACTCCCATGATATGAACAGAGAAAATGCACAGTGCCTTCAAATGTGAGTCTCCATTCAAAACTCACTAAGACAGATGCTCTAAGTCGCTCAACTGATTTGCAGCTGAGCTGCTCACAGAACAGTTCTAAGTACTAGGCTCCAGGGCTCCAGTGGGAATTTGTTTATTTAATAGTTAGTGATCCACCCAAGCATCACTGGGAGGCCAGCTAGGAGTAACAGTGAGTGCACAGAGCAGACCAGATCCTTTCCCCTGTTTCCTGAATGAATAAAGAAATGAATGAATGAATGAAGGGAGGCAGGGAGAAAGCAAGGACAGGCTCCTAGTTGCATCACCCACACCTTTTCCACCATCTCATTCTACTTCCTTCACATTCCTCTTTCCCAGTGCCTTCCTTTTATACATTCCTCCTCCTGATTGACTCCATCTGAGGTAAGGGTTCCAAAAGTTCATCCAGACTCCTATGCAAGTGTGTCGGTTTGGGGGAAGAAAAAGCCAAAGAGTTTGGCAGAAGAGAATCAGGAGGTATTTCATGGGAATAGAAGCCCGTGCTCTGTGACCCTCTACTGAGGGTCACCTATGGCAATATAAGTAAAGACAAAGGATGTAAAGGGGGCGGAGGGTAGGATCTGACTATGGCATGTGGCCTGAGGATTTTAGGAGAAACTGGTTTTCCCAAATGGTTGTTTTACTTATAATAACAAAGGATGTCAAATCCATTTTAGATATTCTCTTCCCACAATAGTCCTTTTCCAGGGAAATAATTTGCCTATATCCTCAGTAAGAAAAGTGACACCCAGAAAGGCTAAAAACACTTGAAAAGGTCAAGCCAGTCATGAGCCACAGCACCCCCTCCCCGGGCTCCTAGGAAATTTTCTGATTCCAAACCTGAAGAGCCCCCACTGGACTGTGAGCTCCTTGAAGAAAAATACTACTGAGTCTTGTTCACCACTATGGACCTCACCCCCATGCCAGGCACACAGCAATTCCTCAATAATTGTTGCTCTTTATAATTTTTAATAATACTTTCAATTTTTCATAATAACAGTGGTTAAATAAATGCATGAATAGATGAACAAATAAGGAGTTGACTCTAGCAGTGATTCAGAGAAGCCCCCTACCAAAAAAATTTACACACCTAACATATGACTACATATTATAGGTCAACTCTTTGGGTCAAACACATTCTCTGGCCATTGTCTTCCATTTTGACTCCATACCCAAAGAAGGATACATTAATTTCTAACCCTACAGTGTGACACAGGTCTCCTTCCTGATGAAAGATCTTGGAAACAGTAAACTGCCAGGCAACTAGGTAGAGATGGGAAGTTATGGGGAGGGAAGCTGGAAAATAGAAGGTATGGCATGGTCCACCCTTAATAGCTTCACCTGAATGCACTTTACTTACCATCGCATATACCTCAGGAAGGGACTTACCACAGCCTAGATCACCAACATTTTACACCACCCACCCTGTGAATTCAAACTGGATTTTGCATTTGTGAATGAGCCCCATTGTTTCCCTGAAAATACTATTAAAATATCCTAGGTTTCTGTTGTAAAATCACAATATAAAATACTTTTCAACATGTGCCCTCTTATTCATGACAGACAACTATTTTGACAGAGGCTATTATAAAGGAGAAGGGGTAGGCAAAGAAAAGGCAGGGAGACGGATGGAAAGAAGGAAGGGAGTTAAGAAGGCAGACCTGCCTTAAAGAAAGGAATTACATGTAGAAGACAAAAAAAAAATCAAACTTCCAATTTAAAATTCATAGATTTAGAAGACGCTCCCTGCAAGCCCCCTTGTTTCAGGAAAGCTTCAAGAGCTTCTTGAAGACGTTTTCCCAAAAAATCTAAGTCATATTCCCCATAAAGAAACAACAATCCAGTTAATAAGTACTTAGTGAATGCCAATTGTCCCAAGAAATAATTGAGTATTAGGAAAAAGTGAGGGCTTGGATTCCTCAATCCGCGTGGTGACTCAACATTTTACCAGCTAAGTAACCTTGGAAAAATATCTCCTAGTCCCTCCAATCTTCAGTGTCCCTATCTATAAAATGTAGGTAATAATATCTACCATGCATGTGAAGATTAACTGAGAACACATTTAAAGTATTAGCATTATGCTTGATAATTAAATACTTTTTTTCCCTCCTCACCTCTTTGTTTTTGTCAAAATCTTCAGGGCACTCCTAACTAAAATAAGAATAGAGGATTGGTCCATTGCTCCTTTTTTTTTTTTTTTTTTTTGGTCCATTGCTTCTGAAACCCAAATGTATATATAAATCCTTTGGGGGTTTTGTTAAAATGCAGATTTTGAGTCAATAGTTGGAGAGGAGGGACTGCGATTCTGCATATCTAATAAGCTCCTGATGAAGCCAGTGATGCTGGTCTGAGGTCTGTGGACCACACCTCAAGAAGCAAAATATTAAATAACCTCTAAGAGTACTAATAAGCACAAATTTCTGTTATATAAGCAAGGCTGCATGTATTTTTTAAAAGCCTATGTAAATAATTAGATTAGTACAAATCCAAAAAGTCCCATTTGTGCACTATAGATCATGAACTTTCAGAGAACACTTGATTTCACTAATAAACCATGGAACTAAATCATCACAAATAAATGCCTTACACCAGGACTTAGACTATAAAGACAAAATGTCCTTTTGACCCAGCTGAAGATATTCTTCCAGACTTATCCTTTAATCCTTCAAGAAAAATACACTGAATGAAAAGAAAAATCATTGGGAGAAAATGGAGGTTTTTCACACATTTTCAATTTAAGCTCTTACAAATAGAAGATCAGACCAAGGATTAAGTTGGAAAACACAGGACTATGGAAGAAATTCCATAGGTATATGAAAGCAAGGGGGAGCACAGCAGGGTGAGGAGAAGAAATAGAAGTGCAAGAAACCCTTTTCTTAAAATGCTGACATGCAAAATGCAAAATACTGATCATTTGCACAGGCAATAGCGTATAGGCCCTGTATGGCTTCAGGAATTTATTTGTAATTATTTGTTCGTAAAACAAATTCAGAATTATTCCTGACGTTAAAATATTTGAAGTATTGATTTTCAGAAATCGTATATATATCACATTTGAATTAAACAACAAAAAAAAATTCAACTACCTTTCATACTCAAAAAATTTAATTCCAGTATGTCCCAGGAATACTTTTGAATGAGCTCATCATTTTCTTCAGTCAGTTTAGGTTGAGATGGGCTAAAAGGTGACTGACACTTGACCTTTGGCCAAATGGTTCCCCAAATCCAGACAGACCATTTTTATATAAATGCAACATGGTATTTTACCATTCTTTCATAATTTTTAAAAGACATAATTACCAATACAACTTTAAGAAAATGATTCATCTTTTTTTAGAAAATTGTCTTCTTTACCCAGATATAGTGAAAATGCTAATTATAAGTCTAACACTATTCATTTTCATACTTAATATTACAATGTCTTATACTGTTATTTCATTCATGCATACAAAATGATCTCAAAATTCCAAGGGGATAGCAAACTCTTGAAGGGCTAAGAATTATTTTATACTTTTTTAAGTCTCTAAAGTATTTAACAAAGTGACAAACACTTACTAATTACTTGATACAAGGCGAAAACCCAACTGGAAAATACAAAATAATACACGGGGAGAAAAGCAATTCCATTTATCAAAACAAAACATGAGCTAATATAATTATTAGTAATTCACAAAAAAAAAACAGTAATTTCCAGTACAAAACCTGGAGAACTACTTTTACCAAAATAAGCATATTTTTCACAATTTTTAGCACACCATCTTCATACAGTTTATTACCAGATCAGAGAGCAAGGGAGAAGAAAAAAAGTGAAACATTTCTTTAACGTATTTTCTCACCTAGAAAAGTCTGAACAACGCTGTCTCTGCAAAACATTATGAAGTTCAGCCCATTTGTGCTTCTAACCTCAAAAATGTCTTGCTTAGAACAAGGGCGTTTTTGTGGCATTTGGGCTACAGGAGTATTTAAAATATCACAACATGGAACTAAGTGGTTTGCAAGAATCATAGAAACATGACTTGGAAAGGAATCTTTAAAGCTCAATTATTTATTCCACCCTTCTGCTTCCATATAGAAGCCATCTAACCAGCACTGTAACAACTTAAAAAAAAAAAATGTCTGCTTATTAAGATAAAAAGCAATAAACTTAAAAATTAGGTTGGTAGCAAGGAGAGTTAACTATAGAAATTAGAAACTACCTAAGTCAGAAATTCATAATGATTAATGGTCCAATGGCATCTATAGGGAGATATCTAGTGATGTGTCCTCAACTGTGTTGTACTCAAATTTTTATTACTAACTTAGAATAGTGATTCTCAACCCTGTTTGCTAATTAGAATCACCCAGAAAGCTTAAAAAATATACCAGTGGTTGGACTCCACTTCCAGAGCTTTTGATTTAACTGGCCCATTGGATTAGATATCAGTGAAGATGCAGAAGACATGCTCGTTAAGTCTGCATATGACACAATAATGAAAGAGATATTTAATGACAGAGGAAATACCTGTTGTGTGTCAAGTTCTATGACAAGCAAGATAAGAGAGAAATGTGACACAGTTTTTGTCATTAATGATGAAAATGAAATTAATAAGAGATTAAGAGGAGTCAACAATCACCAAAAAGCTAGTACAATCTTAGACTGCAGTAATAGTTCTTCTTCTGCTACTTCTAGCTGCTCAAATAACTTCTAAAATATGGTGTTTGACTCTGGAACAACCCACTTTATGGGGTTGGTTATAGAAAAGTTGAAACTCTTTGGGGAAAAAAGGGGGGGGGGTTGCAGGTGACTGTCCTGGAGATTAGTCTAATCAGTGAGCCCAAGTTTGGTATTTTAAATACATTATCAGGTTTGTCATGTGAATCAGGACACATGTTTGCTCAGCTTTGGCCTCAGAAGAAAAGCTAAACCAATAGATAATAAAGCAAGAGAAAAATCAATTTAGCTCAACTGAAGGAAAAACTGTTTAATAATCAAAACTACCCAAAGACAGAGCCCCAGAGAAGTTCCAAATTCAGTCAATAAATACAAAGGTTGAAAATATGTTATGGATAGGGTGACAGTCCCAGTTTATGCCCATCGTTTTGGCAAAATAACTAATAGGATCTCCTTTCATTCTCAAAAGTATCCTGGTTCGGAAGATAAATTATCTATTCTCCCTAGTTTGGGAGCATCATCAGAATAATTAAAGAAAAACTGAGCCAGGTGGGACCCCACACCCCTCACCCTTTCCCACTAAAGAGAGGTGGTGAGTTGCCCTCTTGTAAGGGATATAAACAAAGACTGGATATGCAGTCAGTGAGAATTCTGTAGAGAGAAGTGGATGGGAAAGCTTGAAAGGATAATTCCACACTGATATTCTATAATGAACTTAAGCTAACTTCTTTACAGCACCAGAGAAGTCAGTCAGGTTTTTCAATTTGTATGAAGCAACTCTTGTTCCCTGCATTTTTCAACTATTGGTGTGGAATGATGTCACCATCTGCAACCTATGCAAAAAGCACCTGGACAGCCACAGCCATAATGATGTGACCTTGTTTCACAGCAAGATTCACAACCAAGGAGCATGAATGAAACCCAGAACAATTAGGGCTGCTAGAGAAGTCAAGACAGGGGTACCAGCAGAGATTTATATCACTGATCTAGATACAGGAATCTGATTGCTGTCCTGTGTTTAATTCCTCAAAGAACAGGCTTTCTCTAGTCAAGCCAGAACATTATCAAAGATAGATACATGGAGTTACAACTACAACCTTACCTACATGCACATATTCATGCAACACACATAGATTTATACCCATACATATATAGCTCCTAACCAACTCCTAGGATCGTTTTTAAAGTATCTTCCAGTTTGACTTTCATGCCTAAATAGCTTACCTTTGTAAGAAACTGCAGAAAAAAGACAGATACAAAATACAACAGTAATCTGACCACTGGTTTCATAATTGTGGACATGAATTTGAGACATTTTTAACACAAACTATTTGATTAATTTTGCAACTACAAAATCTAAAATACGGTAATCGCCATCTTTTCATAGCATGATTCACAGAACAAAACTATTTGGTCCAATAAAGAAAACTACAAAACAAGATAAAAACCACTTTGAAACCGTTGGGGTTGTTGGTTTTTCCATTAACTTCTCAACTGTTACTGAACTTGCCCAATTTTATCCACATGATTGATTTATGTATAACTTTCACAAACCTTTTGCCAACAAAGGAAACTGCATTTGCATTGCTCACTCCACACAGGAAGTTATTTCTCTTCCTGCTCCATCTTTTCATTTCTTGGTCTTGGTTTAAATTTACACCACTGTATCCTGACAATAATGAGCTCTAAAATTCTAACATCAAAATTAGCTTATTTTAATTCTTCTAATTCCAATTACATATTGTTTGGAAACTTTTCAATTTCATGTCATTGCAATGAAGAAAGCAAAACTTAAAAAAAATCTGTGTGTCTTTACTTGAAATTTACTTCACAAATAGATGAAATGGAACAAGTTTATGAGGACACTGAAATTATCTCAAGCCTGGAACAGGTAAATAACAAGCAAACATTTCAGAGTTTTAGAGTTTAACTAGATTCCTTAATTACCTTAATGTGCCATTTTAGAACAATTCAGAGGCTAAAACAAAAGATTAAAACAGACTAACCAAATTAAAGAGATGAGGAATCAGACAAATGCTTAGCCAAAGAATAACACTATTTAAATAAATCAGATGTCAAAGAGATAAAATGTTTATACTTTTAAACTCTTAAATCCGAAAAGAAAATGAAGTCCAAAAATTACCTTTTCTCCTACAAGTAAAAAGGAAAAACTTCTGTCATGTAGAACATAGAATAATTTACACAGATATTAACAGCACACAAAACAGAAGACATTTTCAATGTTTGCTAAAAAACCACTGTTGCTATGGGAATACCCCAGTACAAAACACAGCAACCAACAACCAGAAACCCATAACAAATGCGAGTTTCTGGCACTTTCCACAACTAATTCCAACTTGTCACACTGCTTGTCATCATCTGTACTCTTCGGTTGGTGCATAAATTGCTCTGGTAATCAGGCCTATTGGTGAGGATCTACAGCACGTTGGCACTGCAACTATACTGCTCAGGAAGAAAAGAAAGAGAAACCCAAATTTCCCGTCAGGTTGGGGATTAAAGCAGGAGTCAGATGTGTCCCAGCATGTTGATATCCCAAGAGTCTCCCCCCAAAAAATACTTGAGTTTTACCTTCCCATGGACTTGGATAGCCAAAATATGTAAGAAGATTCATTCAAAAATGTACTTAATTTCAGTGAGCCTGAAAGCTTTTATACTACTTCTCTCTTTTTTATTGCAAATTCTTAATTGAGTTGACTATACCCCACGCCCTTCTTTTTTGCATATTCTTTCTGCCCTTTGACTTCCAAATCCCACCTTAAAAAAATAATAATAAAACTGTTTTCTTCAGGTCCTCTAATTGCTCCCTTCTGATAAAGTATGGAAGTTCCTCAAAAAAATAAAAACAGAAACACCATATGATCCAATAATTCCAGTACTAGGTATTTACCCAAAGAAAATGAAAATACTAACTCAAAAAGATATATGCACCCCTATGTTTACTGCAGCATTATTTACAATAGCCAAGGTATGGAAGCAGCCTAAATGTTCATGCACAAATAGATAAGGAGAATGTGATACAAAAAGAATCTTGCCATTTGCAACAACATGGAGGGACCTCAAAGGTATTATGCTAAGTGAAATAAGTCAGACTGGAAAGACAAACAACATATGATCGCACTCATATATGGAATCTAAAAAACAAAACAAATGAAATAAAGAAACCAAAAGGAGAATTAGACCTATAGAGAGCAAAGTGATGGCTGTGGGGGAGGTGGGGGAAGGATGGAGAAAAATGGGTGAAGGGGAGTGGGAAGTACAGGCTTCTAGTTATGGAACGAATAAGTCGTGAGAATAAAAGGTATAGCTCAGGGAATACAGTCAGTGGTATTGTTAATAGCACTATATGGTGACAGATGGTAGCTGCACTTGTGATGAGCACAGTGTAACATACAGCTTTGTCGACTCACTATGTTGTACACCTGAAACTAATGTAACATTGTGTGGCAACTATACTCAAATTTAAAAATCTTTAAAAAAAATAAATAAATAAAGACCTTTTTCCTTAGTTCTTAACCTCATGAGCACCTAGCATTAGGTATGGTTATCCACCCTTGTCTCCCCACCTCCCCCCCCCCCACCGTTTCCTGAGAGGTTCCTTTCCCCTGGCTTTCATCTCACTGTCCTCCCTTTGTTCTTAATCTCTGCTGCTCTCTGCTCCTTCTTGGGCTCCCCCCTTCCCCTAACTAAATGTGGGTTTCTACCCCCACACTGCACAGGTCAGCCATCACTCCTCAACAAGTTCCATTTTTTTCCTAGTTTCAAGCATCTTCTTCCAACTGATATCCCTGTTCTACAGCTGTAAGCCCACCCAGTTACATTCCATATTACCTGGGCATCTCCATTTGGATACCTAGTCTATTTTATCTGGAAGGCAAATAAAATTCTTTTTCACTTTGTGACTCCTCAACTCCTGAGAGCCTATTACTTCATACTCAAATTTTTTTGAACGATCTGATCTCACCTACCTGAACAATTTCCTATGACACACCCCTCACCCCCAATTAGGTCCAACTACAGGACTTTGCTCATTTCTCCCCTTCCTAATGTTGATGGTACAAACAAACAAGGCTCACATCAATTCCCATTTTCTCTGGCAAGACTTCCTCAAACACTTTCCCTAACACTTACAAGCCACATCACACAATTAAGGATTTAGCATTACCTTTTCCTTGTTACCTATTACCGAGTTTGTTCTTATGGTCTAGTCTTCTCTTCTTGAGTAGAACATATAAGCTCAGGTGGAGAGCAAAACCTATACACCCCGTCTTAGTAATCCCAGTAGCATTCAACGCGTTGCCATTCTAAGCAGATAAGGCCTGCTGGCATGTACTTTGGGGCCCACTAAAAATAGCCTGCTCATCTCATTTTCCTCATTTTTTTATTGAAGTATAGTTGACACACAATGTTACATTAGTTTCAGGTGTACAACAGTGATTTAACAACCCTATAGGTACTATGCTTACCACAACTATAGTTCCCATCTGTCACCATACAATATCATTACAACACCCTTGACCAAACTCCCTATGCAGTACCTTTCATCTCTGTGACTTATTCATTCCATACCAGTTTCCTTGTATATGTTTATCCTTTTGAGCTTTATATTCTTGTTGTACACTGCCTCAAATCTTCTTTGGAAAGTAAGTCAGTCAACAAACATACATGTTTCTGGCTTAGAGCAGGTACATTGTGAGTATGTTGAATTTTGAAAGTCATTTTTATTTCTATAAAAAAAGGACAGGGGCACCTGGGTGGTTCAGTCAGTTAACCATCCGACTCTTGGTTTCAGCTCAGGTCATGATCTCAGGTGTCATGGGATCAAGCCCCGCATTAGGCTCCATGCTCAGAGGAGAGTCTGCTTGAGATTCTCTCTCTCCCTTTGCCCCTCCCCACTGCCCTGCTCATGAGTGCACATGTGCCCTCTCTCCATCTCCCTCTCAAATAAATAAATCTTAGGGGGGAAAAAAAAGGACAGTGAACTTTCAATTCACCTCCACACACAGGAACACAAAGTTTTACTGTTCTGCCAGCCTGGTCTCAGAAACACAGAGACATCATTATAATGTGGGCCTAAAGAGGTCCTTGTAACCAACCTCATTCAAGCTCACATACCCAGAATAATGGTGGACCATATTTTTCTACTCTACTCTTAACCACCTACTCTAAGAGGAAAAAAGAAGTGGAAACATATAAAACCCTGTATAAATGGGTGGGAGGAAAAAAAAGTTTGTTTTGAAGGGAGTCTTGGTCATGTCACTGTAGCACTAACAGCTGAGAGTCAGCCAAGTTGTCACACTGAACAAACACTCTTCGGAAAATCCAAATTATCATTGCTCTAGCAAGCACAAAAATCACAAGAGCAACAGCAAATTCCATCCAACAACCATGATATCCACAAGACATTTTAAGATTCTAGGAATAAATCAGGATATCAGAATTGCTATTTTTGGATGGAAGGCTTTCTTTCTAAGCATGTAAAACTATTTGGTCAAATTTTCACCAACTTATATAAGCCTGTGTACTTCCTAAATGGGATCAACAATTTAGCTCAAAAAAAACATCCTTTAGAAACTTCCTATCTGCGTTTGTGCATAAAATACATTCAGATATTAAGCATCTAGCTTTACTGAAGTTTCTGAGTTTGAGGCAGGATAACTTCCTGATGACTGAAATGAGTTCATATCCCTTCTTAAATTCTGTTGATGTTCAAGCAAATTGAATGAGGATGGTATGTGCCTGTGCCTATTTAAAAAAGGGAAAGGAGAACCAGTGGGAAAACCAATGTTTTCCAACATCATTTCTTTATTTTTAAACAAAATCAGAAAATAGCCATAATTAATCTAACACTTTTTCCTGACATTTTTCGACATCAACACATCTTAATACAACTACAACTGTTTTCATAACTTCCACCATTCACTTTGAACTCCTTTTAATAGGGATAATGAGTATGGATACTTGGCTCATTTTCACAATTTTTCTAACATTTTTAACATTAACATATTTTAATACAACCACTGTTTTCATTACTAGCATTATTCATTCCTATTATTAACCAGGAAAACTTTGAACTCCTTTCTAATGAGAATAATAATTCTAGCACTTGGCTGGCTCTCCCTACACTCTCCAATCCTGCTTTGCTGTACACATCTGGGCAGTCCAAAATACCACTTGTAATTTTATGTTTTCTACCTCCCAGAAGTCACAATATCATATCTAATTTACCAATTTCACCTAGAATAATTAACTTTGTCTTTTGTTAATGTTCTAAACCCTTTATCTCTTAAAAGCACTTTTGATGATTTTTTAAGCCTGTGCTGTATCCTATAATATGCCCTGAAGCTTTAGGCTTTGTTGATAAATTAAGGTTCTCTACGTATTGAAATATCTTCTTCAGCCTTCAAAGAGAAACACTTGCTTGGCCAGGCTTAGGGCTTAAGGAAATCACAGCTTTTATCTGAGCTTTGTGTAAATTTTTCTCCCAAGTTCTCATTTGCAAATGCTAAGGGTAAGATTTAAGGTCATTCTTAGTCTCACATTTGTAAAATTTTTTATCTCCTTTATCTGCCTTCGTCTCCAGAGTATAAATATATTTTATAAGTAGGTATGTGAGGGAAGGAGAGGAGATTGGGAGATTTTGTTTGTTTTGTTGGTAGTGTTTGTTTTTTGGGATTGATCAAAAGAGCAGCATGGTATCATGGGGAAAACAGACTTTGGAATCTGGCCAATCCGAATTAGAATTCCAGTTTTGCCACCTATTAGCTCTGGAAATGGAGACCCGCTTCATCTTGCTTGGTTTTGTGGCAGATTAGCAGTGTACAAAGCACCTGGTATGTAGCTGGACAACATAGCTAGAAGAATGGGAGCCACTCTCTAGCGGTGCGAACTTAGCAAGTCACTCAAGTGAGATCTCTGTGCCTCAATGTTTTTACACACAGAAGTGAGACAATAAAAGTGCTCTTATTCATAGAATTGTGGTGAGGTTAAATAAGTTTAATATAGTAGAATGCTTAGAACTCTGCTTTTCATGTGGTAAGCACTACAGGTGTGTAAGCTATTATTAGTACCACTGTCTTTATTACTATTACTATCACTGTTAGTCGTGGCTCTACCCATCAATATCCATGCTGAGAGTGTCAGGAAAATTTCCTAACCTCGCCAAATGCTTTGCACAGAGTAGGTAATCAGTAAATACCTCCTTGAATAATTCTCATTTCCACGTGGCTTATTTGGCAGGGCAGGGAGGGGGTCTCTATGACCACAATCATTTACACTGTTATTCTTGTTTCTCTAACCATTGCACCATCAGCAACTTCTACACCTTCAGTATCATAGATCTGCTAATTTTTTGGCATGATACTTACTACAAAAGCACCTTATACAACTTTAGCCAATTTTTCGGTATCTTCCTAACATTGCTTTTATCGCTATCTTACTCTATCTGATGCTTTATAGGGAATCTATAATTTATTGTGACTACTTGCCCACCACCATGTTAGTTTTAAGAGAAAAAGCCATAGAAAATGTTTAGCACAGGTCCTGGTACATAGTAGGAGATATGTATGTATGCATGTATATTTGCTAGTCTCACTATTATCAAATATTTTATATAAATTATCTCATTTAATCTTTAATAAATGGTCCTATGAGGAAATTCCCTATTTCACAGATGAAATAACTGATGTTCAGAAACAAATTGAGAACACAAGTTAGCAAATGAGAGACAGGATTCAGACTATGGTCTATTTTATCCCAAAACACTCTTTCCACTACATTTGGGGGGACTTTACCAGTTCTCCTTTTATCTTTTTCATAAAAAGTTTCAGTTTATTCCCACTCCTTTTTAGCATTAAAGTAGGAACATTGCTTTTTTAATTATAAGCGTTCCCCCTAAGTTCTATTGAGGTCTCTTCAAATCCACTTCCATTTGGGGTAATATCCTTTAAAGCTGGGCAAGGTTAAGCAAAAGGCACCAGGCTTCCACCTTTCTTACAAACATATTGCATAGCAAGTGGTTTAAAAGCCTTAAGATCAGACATAGATTCAAACACCATCTCTACACAGACTAGCTTATTGGGTCATTGTGTGTTACTCTACTTTAATCCTTAAAATAACTCTATGAAATCAGTACTTGTATCATCCCCAACTTGTAGCTCAATAGACGAGGGCTGAGAATGGCCCCACAGTTCACTGTATGGCCAGCCATCCAGTTGGGAGTTCCCAAACCAAGACAGTATCAGCTCTGTCTATTGGGGACCCATGCCCATTTAGGGAGGCCTGCCTCATCCTCTCTGAGCCACAGAAGTGATCAATAGAGCAGGGATACCTGTGCCCCTCTCTGCTCTGCAGCCTTTCTTTCTCAACTCTTGTCTTTCTTGGTTTTGCCAGCTCATAATGGGTTTTGTTCTTTCCTTGAAAGGTTTTCACTTAGAGACCGAACTGCCGTATTTGATCTACTATAGCCATGGAATACTGTTCTACGGTTTCGTTGTTAGGGAGCTCAAGAGAAAACACAGCTGCAGCCACAAATCTGTGTGCTTTTGTTCAATATCAAGCAAGCTCAAGAGAAAACCATCTCTGTATCATTGGTGTAGTACTTTTAAAAGATCTGAAATAATCATGGCCAACTGCTAACATCTATTTAATCTGAGTGGTGGGCATACAGGTGTCATTTCCTATACTGTTCTGTCAGTTTGAAATATTTAATAATCAGGTAAAAATAACTAAGTAGAAAAACCTGTATGGTCTCACAAAGGCAAATAAAGTATGGTTTTCCTTATAGAGTTACTACTCACAGAATGAAAATACTTGTTACACACTGGAAAACAAGTAAACACAGCTAAATACTTAAATACTTAAATGCATAATTACCCCACAGCAGATTACTTATTACTGTTTTCCCCAAGGTCTTAAAATATACACGTCTACTCCTCTGATTTGGGGTTTGATGGTCAAGGCTTTCAAGGGTCATCCTCTACAGTTAAAGGACCAGCTGTAGAATGGATAGAAAGGCATGGGGCCAAGTCTGGAGATGACCAGAGGGGCCAAATAACTAGAAGCTGCACAGAAGGGCATTAATCACCATGAGGAAATTTAGTCTCATTCTTTCAGGCTAAGAAACATGTTCATCAACCTCCTAAGAAGGATTCCTTCTGTCAAGGGCAGACTTATGTCAACCAAGCTTGCAAGATTAACAAATAAAATCAGAGTTCCAATATATTATTTTATAATGAGAAGTCTGTCATAGAGCCAGTGTACTGATTCCTTGTAGGAAAACTTCCATTGAACAACAAATTACAATTACATGATTGGCACAGCATGAGAAAAAGAGGAATTGTTAGCTACCTTTGTTAAATATTTAATAGTACCGCTATGAATTGTGCAAGACTGTTGAATCACAGATCTGTATCTCTGAAACAAATAATACATTATATGTTAAAAAAAAGAAAAAGAAGAAGAAGATAGCAGGAGGGGAAGAATGAAGGGGGGAAAATCGGAGGGGGAGATGAACCATGAGAGATGATGGACTCTGAAAAACAAACTGAGGGTTCTAGAGTGGGGGGGTGGTGGGAGGATGGGTTAGCCTGGTGATGGGTATTAAAGGGGGCACATTCTGCACGGAGCACTGGGTGTTATACACAAATAATGAATCATGGAACACTCCATCAAAAACTAATGACGTAATGTATGGTGATTAACCTAACATAATAATAAAAAAAAATATTTAATAGTACCAAGCTACAATAGCCCAATGCATCCATCACCATATATGGGAAAGACCTGCCAATAAGAACAAAATGCTAAAAATTATCCATTGGGCAAAACTCTGTCATCTGGCCAGTGCCTAAATGGATACTGCCAGAGTTCGCCCTGCCTTCATAGTTATCAAAATCATCTTTGAAACTTTCTTTCATGAAATGTGCCGGTGTACTCAATCTTATAACAGGTCTTATAAGGCAAATTCTATCAGTTATCTTTCTTAGAGTTTATAAAAGACTCCATGTAGCAACTTAGGTTGCATCATAGAAAGATAAGAAGAACTTTATGAGGGCCCATCGTGTAATTCATGAAGTTGTTCATCAATGTATCCCAAGTTCCTAGAACAGTGCCAATCACTTAATAGACAATAAATATTTCTAATGTAAATGAAGAAAATCCTCATTAAAAAAATTTTTAAAGTAGTTCAGCATAAACTTAAAGTCAGTACAGTGTACATTTTAACTAATCATTCTTACTTCTCACTTGATAAACACAATCATTCAGGACCTGGGAACTTTGTCCTACATATACTTTTCCACATTCAGCCTGAGTTACTTACAGAAAATCTCCCAAAGCCATTTATCACCGATCAGCCAATACCACCACTTCTATCACCAAGATTTGCCATAGAGGCCCATGTTTATTTTTTCCTCTGTATTCTAGTAGCCAAATCAGCACCAAAATGAACTAAGCATCAATTCTTGAGAAAGAAATTTTATCTTCTTCCTATACCAAAGAGCATACCAACCACTCTTACTGCAGGACAAAAGTAAGTGTACAAATATTGCTAAAATCTGTATTTATAGAAACATATAGCACCCCTGATACTAAAATGGGCCTAAACAAAGAAAGTTTTTGGTGAAGTCATAAAGTTCTAGAAAGCGTGAATTCAACTGTCCTTAAGGTAAAACCCATCCCAGCATGTGTGTACTGTGTATGTTTTACTCACTGCATACTGGAACTTTTCATTATATTCACGGTCATTGGCTTTCACTATCCGTTCCACTTCTAAAGAGAAAGAGAAATCAGGTATGAAACTAAATTTTTGACACAAAGAAACATATAACTCATTAAACTAACATCACTTAGGTTACTTTGATTGTCTCAAGGTTGCAAGAATTCTTTCCTTTGAAATTTGAAGGGCATTGGTTTTTTCCAGCCTAAATGTTGGAACGTGTGTTGGAAAGTCCCAAAATGGAAAGCTAAAATGTGTCTCATTGTAATTCTGATGCCAGCCATAAAACAAAACATTATGTGTCTCCAATTTCTACATCCCTTTAGCTCCACAAAGACCCTTTCTTTCTCTTAACTCCAAGTAGTTCCTAAAGGAGAAGGCTGCTGAAAGTCAAATGCCACCCTGGGACAGGATTTTTTTTTTTTGGCTACGAAGTGACAAAATACGATATAGCCAAACAAAACTATTCTGAAGTGGCCAGTGAGGTCACTGACCTTATGGTCAATGAGCAAAGGTGATATTTCTAAACAACCCAGGCATACTGAAAGGAACTACACATCACCAGGAGATGGAGACTTGCCCTTTGCTGGAAGTAGCCAAAAAAATATCTTCTGGAAACAAATGCAAACACCAGTGCAAATAACAAAATAGAAGAACAAAAAACTCACAGATTATGATGGTACATAATTAAAATTCGCAGAGGGAAAGAAAAGACAGTGCCCCCAGAAACACCAGCAGAGCACATTTGTGTAGTACAAGTAGCAAGTTCTTGCTCCATTTTACTGAATTCAGAGTTGACAAAGGAATAATGATGGAATAATGAAAGCTATGGCATGAAGACCAGCAAAATAATCACCAGATGTCAATATTAACACTCATGGTGAGTGACTTCATCATTTCACCTGGAATTCCCTTAATCCCACAGTTCTCCATCTGGGTAAGTGAAAGGTGGTAAAAAGTATAGGGGTAGTGGTAAAAGTCAGAATTTGGAGAAGGTACATACAATTACAGAGATAAAGAAGACTGGAGGGTGGAAAGTAACTTAGTCATATATTAGGGATAGGGGAGGAAGTGTAAGGGGAAAGCAAAGAGAAGAAGAGCTTTAAGTGGAAATGAGAGGAGAAAGAAGAGGGAGATCAAGAGGAGGGGAAGGAAGAAAGGAATATATTTTATCACCACCACCATCCTCCAAACACCAGGCACTATGATTGTTAAAATTGACTACTTTTTCCCAAAAGTCCAAGAGGAATGTAAACAGCCTCTTTGGTTCAAGTCTCAAGTATGACACTGTGTTCACCTCTGAGAACTGCTTCTGACAAATGACACCCTGTCTTTGGTTATGGTTGAGTCTCTACCTTTTGTGGAATGTTTGTCTGCTTGACAACCACCTACATGGCTTTCTTCTTACCTACGTAATAACGTCAATTCTCTGTGACTGTTCCTGTTTTCAAGGCTAGCTCACCTAATTTCTGGTAAGAACAATATTGGACTGATGTCCACAGCTGACCACACCAAGTGGACCTGCCCCTAACATATATAAGTCTGAAATCCAGAATTCACCAGGAGGCAACCTCTTAAACAACCATCCCCTGAAGGAAACATTTTTTTTTTTTTTTTTTTTTTTAAAGATTTTATTTATTTATTTGACAGAGAGAGACACAGCGAGAGCAGGAACACAAGCAGGGGGAGTGGGAGAGGGAGAAGCAGGCTTCCCACCGAGCAGGGAGCCCGATGCGGGACTCGATCCAGGGACTCCAGGATCATGACCTGAGCCGAAGGCAGTCGCTTAACCAACTGAGCCACCCAGGCGCCCCTGAAGGAAACATTTTAAACCCTGACTATAAAGGCACCATCCTCCCCTTCTTACTGGTTCCCTAACAAAGAGCAAAAAATGAAAGCCCAAAATGGTATTTTGAAGGGTGAGGGCACTTAAAGCTTAAAAAGCTTGGATGATTTGTCTAAACATCCCTACCTTAACGCAAGCATAGTAAAACTGCTGACAGGAAAACAACAGATATTGTTGGGAGGGTGACCATTGGGGGCTCTCTTCTATAAGGAAAAGGTTAACCTGGACCACCTGGCATCCTGCTTATAATTTAAAGAGTAACTTTAGCTGTAAGTCAAAACTTAGATATGCTAATTTATATATTTAATTGCCTTTAGTTTACATCATACACATTCAGATGATGATCATTTTTAAATTTCACATTTATACAGAGCACATCCAGGGATAGAATTCTATAGTTCTGCAGCTAATTTTACTCCAAATCCAGAATTTTGACTCCTGTCCAGTGTCTCCATGTAACCACCCTCCCCAAGAACTGAGAATAACCCTTTCCCAAAGTGGCCAGAAGAGTAATGTCTGTGCTAGGAAAGTTTGGATGTTCTTCTGGGTATCTACATTGCTCTTGTCCCATGAGACTCTGTTAGAGCCAGGAAGTCCTCTTTTGGCTTCTAAATCATTATTAAATCTTTATCTTTGCTCTGTGCTTCCAGTAGGTATGGTCTTTCTGAACTGAATCTTTATAGATAAACTCTGGCATATTTTCTATCCCTTCACTAAGCTCTGCTAAATTCTGGCTTTGTTTCTATATCCCTACAGTTTTCTGCCTTTAACCTAACTATGCTAGACTAAGAACAGACATTCTTCCATGTGCTAGGACAGTGCGTGAAGGGATAGAAACCCCTCTTGGCAATAAGACACATCCTGCAAGAAAAGGAAGCTGAAAACAAATTCTCCATAAACAACTCCCATTGAGAATTGTTCAGAGGTTCAATGAATTAATGTCCAATATTTTGTAGGCATTGCAGGACCCTTCCAGCTGTGACAGTACTGAAAGAAAAGTACACACCGGGAGATTTAGGATCTACTAGGGTAAACTCACTGCTACATAATCATTATCACTGAATTTGTGTGGCTCCATAAAGGAGTAAAGTGATACACAAGGATGTATAAAATACAGTGAGCCAGTATATGTTTAAAGTGAAGTTCAAAGATCTTCCAGTTCAAGATAGCAAACTAAGTATGTCCTTCTACCTCCCTTCCCACCCAGGTCTCACTGAAATAACAGCAATGTTTTTAAAAATAATAAAAACATAACAGTGCTGGAAAACAAGAGTGGAATCTAGCAGAGTTTCATAAATTTTAAAAATTCCCATTGAAGCCCCACAGAAGGTCCAGATTCAGTCAATAAATACAAAGGCTGAAAATGTGATATAGATAGGGTGACAGTCCCAGTTTATGCTTATTGTCTTGGCAAAATAACTTTTCACTTTCAAAAGTGTCCTGGCTTAGAAGATAAATTATCTGTGCATTCTAGTTTGGGAACATCACCAGAATAATTAAAGAAAAATTGAGCTCGGTGGGTCCCCCATATCCCCCTACTCTTGCTCATTAAAGAGATTAGGCAACATGCCTGGGGAGGAAACCAAGAGAGGGTGTTCAGATCTAAGAGAGAAGCACCTCTGAACCACCACATTGGCTATGGGAGACTTAGGTCCTAGTAAACCCTGCCTTACAGATGCAGCTGTGGGATTTGCCAGAATATAGACTATAGACTGAATGTTTGTGGCCCCCCCAAATCTCTATGTTGGAACATTCCCAATGAGATGGTATTTGAGGGCTTTTGGGAGGTGATTAGGTTATGAGGGTAGAGCCCTCATGAGTAGGATTAGTGCCCTTATAAAAGAGTCCTCAGAGAGTCCCTTGCCCCTTGCATCATGTGACGACACAGGAAGAAGACAGCCATCTATGAACCAGGAAGCAGGCTCTCACCAGACACCAAAGGCACTGACTTCTTGATCTTGGGCTTCCCAATCTCCAGACCATAACAAATAAATTTCTGTTTTTCATAAGCCACCAGTTTATGGTATTCTGCTATAGCAACCAGAAAAAGCTAAGACACACAGAAAAACCTCCCTGTGAGCTGGCTACATCACCAGCCCCTCCAATTTAAAGGAGAGGGCTGGCCAGGGGAAAGACCTTTACAACTGCCCTCTTATGTAAACACAAACCAACAACTGTCTAAGTCACCAGACATCTGAGGAAAATCAATAGTACAAAAGAGAAGGATGCAAGAGGAAGAGATAATGCTGAAAATGGATGGGGAAAAGAGGGTTTTTATGCTAATTAGTACCTTGAAGATATTCAAGAAGACATGGCATCCATGAAGCAAGAACAAGCTGATAGGCACAAAGATAACAGAACAAGAAAGAGTTCCAGGAATTTAAAACTACTTAATGGAAAAACAGGTAGGATAGACTGAAAATAAAATTGAAGAAAGTTCTTAAAATATATAGCAAAATGACAAAGAGGAGGAAGATGTGAAAAGAACACTTAGGAGAAGGGAACATAAACCATGGATAAGTAGAAATAATCAAATAGAGAAGAAAATTTCCCTGCACCAGAGTAAGACCTAACTCTTCAAAGTGAAAAAGCCACCAAGTGCCAATTAGAATGAATGAAAATGGACCCACAGAGCTCCACAAAATTTTGAGCTCTAAAGACAAAATATTTTAAAATTCCAGAAGAGAAAAAAAAAAAAAATGGTTAGCCCTAGAGACCTGAGAATTGGACTAACATAAAATTTCTCATCAGCAAAAAAGGATGATAGAAAACATGGAAGTGATGTCTTCTAGTTTTAAGGGAAAATATGCTTGAGCTCAGAATTCTATACTCAGCCAAATAATCAAGTGTGAAGGGGCAATAAGAACACTTTCAGACATGCGAGAGTGTTTACATACAAGATCATCTCCAAAACAATGACTCACGAATGTACAACAGGGAAATAGTTTAAATATTAAAAATAAAATGGAGTTAAAGAAGATATAGAAGGATGATGATCAACTATAGTCAACAATGAAAATAAAATTACCTGACATGATCACCCACATACCTGTTCTAAGTGGGCCACAAATTCTACAGAAAAAGGAAAGGCTTGTCTATTTCCATTTATTTCACAGCCTGAATGGCAAAAATAAACCAGTTTCTCAGGAAAAGTACAATTATGTATTAGTTCTTGGCTCAAACAATAATTTCTCTAAGAAATCCTCATAAAGAAGCCATTGTTTGATACAAAGAACATAAATGAGTTTTTAAGAGCTGTGTTTTGTAACAATTCTAGGGATGTCATTCCAAACACAATTCAGAGGGACCAATGCTAGGGTCTCATACTCAGTCTCTACTGAGCTGGTTAAATTCAGGCATGTATTTTAGGACATTTAGATGAACAAATAAACTGCATGCCCTTCCAAAAAATCATCCTAATTATTATCTCTCAACTGCACTTGTGCTAAATGCTAAATGACTGAGTTTCAGATTGAAATTCCTGAAGAACTGCTATGCTGTGTTGCTAGCTGAGTACAGATTCTTGGGACAGAAAAAATAGTGTTAACATTCTTTTGTGACAGCTGAGGAGCCTAACAAAGACATTTACCTAAATAGGAAGCTATCCTTCATCATTTCAGCAAGCAAGGAAAAGAGCTATTAGCAGAGGCAGAATTATCTTAGACACTTATTTTGAATCTGCTCCAGAATACAGAAAAATAGGTATAGTAAAAAATAGGTAATTAAACCCACAAAGTCCTACTTCATATAGGATAATGGAAGTAGCCTTCACTTTCTCAAACTCATAAAGGCCAGTGTAATTTGATGCCTGCCTCAATCAAATAAAAGATCAATGAAGCATTCATAGAATGCTTATCTTTAAGCCATATGCTTCCTGTTACCTTATCCAAGGTAACTAAATAAGGATACCTCATTTATTTTATGAAGTGGTCATTTATAAATCAGTTAAATGTTAGGAAACATTTACTAAAAAGAGTAACCTTAGTTTAGGGATAAATGACCTGTAGTCTACCCCGTCGCTCCCTGCAATAATTACCTGATCGGGCAGATGATAGGTTTCAGATAATAAAACCATACCCACTTATGTATGTACATATGCTTGTCTTTCCATCTGGAAGGAAGAGATGCATCAAGAACATCAAGTGTTGGGGCACCTGGGTGGCTCAGCTGGTTAAGCATCTGTCTTCAGCTCAGGTCAAGATCCCAGGACAAGATCCCTGGGTTCTGGGATCTAGCCCAGGGTCAGACTCCCTGCTCAGCAGGGAGCTTGCTTCTCCCTCTCCCTCTGCCCCTCCCCCTGCTCGCTCGCTCTCTCTTTCACTCTCTCACTCTCAGATAAATAAAATCTTTATTAAAAAGTTTTAAAGAAAAAAAAAAAGAAGAAGATAGGAGGGGAAGAATGAAGGGGGGAAATCGGAGAGGGAGATGAACCATGAGAGATGATGGACTCTGAAAAACAAACTGAGGGTTCTAGGGGGGAGGGGGGTGGGAGGATGGGTTAGCCTGGTGATGGGTATTAAGGAGGGCACGTTCTGCATGGAGCACTGGGTGTTATATGCAAACAATGAATCATGGAACACTCCATCAAAAACTAATGATGTAATGTATGGTGATTAACATAACATAAAAAAAAAAAGTTTTAAAGAAAATCGAAGTGTTATCCAATCACTAAAACACAACTTTGAAAGATGGGAGGGACATAACACAACCCTGCTGGCAATTTTTAACCTCAGTTGAGATGTTGTTGTTACGACTTTTAGGACCCATAAAAATGAGAGTTTGATGACAGAGCACTCATTCAAGAGGAGGAGGCCTGGATCTTTAAGCCAGAGGCCTGAGATTTTCCTTCTACCAACTATGTGTGTGAGCACATTTTAACTCATGACCTCTCCTAATCTGTGGTTCCTCAGAAAAATAATGCCACTTTGTGTTGACGTCATTATATAAGAAAATATATGGAAAGCACTTTGCAAACAGAAAAATAACCAAAAAAAAAAAAAAACTATTTTTCTATTAAAAAAATAGCAAATAGGTGAGAAAAAGAAATCATCCAAGCTTGGATAGTCAGTCTTAAAGTTGCTTGTATTATTATTTCTCAAAGGGATCTGAAGTAATTTTCTGAATATTCTTAGTGGAAACTCGCAAATACCCATTGATTCTTCCCCAGGTTGTTGGGGGCAACACCCAACCCCTTATCTGGGCTGTTCTTCCTCACACTATATTAAGTTAGATAATATTCAGCTTCTACTTCCAGCAGGCATTTATGTCTTTTTTTCTCTTAGTTTGTCTATGAACAACTCCTAACACCTTAATATTTAAAACTAGTTGGTGAATGCAGTAGCTCTGTTAAAAGACCAAGAGTAAGGAGGAAGATTTAGGAGGCTTCCATTTGACCCATAGTGATTACAGCAACTACGAATTCCTAATTAATGAACACAACTGTCTTTTTTTTTTTTAAAGATTTTATTTATTTATTTCACAGAGAGAGACAGAGTGAGAGAGGGAACACAAGCAGGGGGAGGGGAGAGGGAGAAGCAGGCTTCCTGCGGAGCAGGGAGCCCGATGCGGGGCTCGATCCCAGGACACTGGGATCATGACCTGAGCTGAAGGCAGACGCTTAACGACTGAGCCACCCAGGCGCCCCCACAACTGTCTTTCTTCAATTAACTCCAGAGCATTTTGTCCTTCACCAAATGTGGTTTGGGAGACAGTCTTCAGGCAATTGGCTTTAGATCCCCAAAATCATGAAATGATGAAGCACCACAAAAAAATTGGGGGCTCTGTATAAACCCTGATGACAGGAACTGGTACTTCCTCAACAATGTTGGTCCCAATCCAAAAGCTGAAGAATGTCTCCAAACATGGAGTGTCATTTGGGGCTTGGGGTTGTTGTTGGTTTTTTGGGTTGGATCAGAAGTCTCAGAAAAATACCCTCAAGCCAAATCAATAACTTAAGCTTTTTCCCTTCTGAATTTTCTTTCATTCTTCACAATCTGGTCTTGTGGTTGGGAGCCAAAGCAATTCATTAAAGACATGAGGAAAGAACAATGAGTGGGGAGAGCTTTAAAGAAAAGAGTTCCCCACCCTCCAAGATTTCCTGAGTTGACTCCAAAAGCACATTCTGATACAATTGAAAAATATGTGCCCTAAATCGGGGTTTCCTATTGAAACCCAGTGGTGACCTGCAGCTGCTGGGACTTACTGACATTTGAACAGCAAACTAAGGAGAATTGAGGCAAAAAAGAAAAATCTTCCCACAATTTTTTTTTTTTTTCTTGTGCTCACAAAAGAGTTTGGAAACAGAGTTAGGGGATTCAAACAAATACTGAAAGGCCCTGGGTTTGTTTTCCTCTTGGCTGAGCCAATTTGCTCATCAGGTCCAGATATTTGGAAAATTTGATTTATTGGAAGCTCTATTCCTCCCATGGCTTGCTATAGCTTCACAAAGAAACATAAAAATTTTTAACCAGTTCATTCTTCTTCCACCATACATGAATTGGATTACACAAGTTACAAGTAAAAATCTATAAAACCTTCATATAAGCCCGTGGCATATTGCTTTCTTTAAGTATAGATTCCACAACTAAAGAGTTAAGAATTACTACAATATAATGATAATAATAACAGCTAACATGTATTGAGCACTGGTTAAAAACTAGATACTATATGAACTGTTTTGCATACATTATTTCATTATTCCTCAAAACAATCCAGGTACCAACAGGTATATGCTATTATTTTACAAATGACAAAAATAAAGGCCTCACAAGATTGTGCAGTACAATCAGATTTCAAACACTGAGCTGCCTTTCTTGTAAAAGCAGTGTGGAAGAGATTCTCGGTATAAGGAGATGGCAGACAGCACTGTGTGGAGTTGGCTGGGAAACTGAAAATTGCTGTGTGCCTGCACCCAGAGGTCAAGGAGAGGAAGAAGAGGACTCTGTGATTGAATACCATGCTCCATGGTATAATTCAAACATACACTCCCTCCCAATTAACCTTGCAGCCCTGTGACCTCTCACATTCCACTGCTTCTAGGTTTCTCTCTGTTTCCTGGTGGAGGCTGTCCTAGAGAACCTCTTCTTCTTGGAGCTTTTGGGCAGTCCTTGCTGAGAATATTCTCCCAAACCACTGTTCAAAACGTACTGCTTTTTTGCACCCTTTCTCATATGGGCCCAGTGCTAGACTGTTGGTTTTTATTTCTATTCTTCTATAATTTGATTATGTATAGCAAAAAAAATATAGCATTTTTATGGACTGGGCCAGGATCAGAGTGTTTTCTGTAAAGAAGAAAAATAGCTGTATCTTCCTACAGCATCCCTTTCAAAAAGAAAAATAAAATAAGGATCTACCCCAAAAATCACAAGAGCCTAAAAGAAGCTGGAGGACATTTAATTTTACACTGTGAGACACATTCTGGCCATCCAAGGGAAAGTAAGCCACCTGTCACCAAGAGATTGGAAAGAACCCCAGGTAGAAAAGAAAGACACAGGACAAGGAAATCTAAAGAGGTCTCTTCCTGTTTGATATCTCAGGGGTTGCACAGGAAGCTGTGTTTTTCAAAGCTTACATTTGTTGTTTTGAGATGAATGGGGCTTATAAATTGGGTTTCTTTAGTACATATTGGTTTCTGTGCCTCAGACCCCTGAATCCACAGGGCAATGAAAATCTGCTGGAGCCAAGAGAAAGTGATTTATTCCAGAAATATTTATTGAGCTCCTCTGAGCAAGGCTCTACTGTGGACAGTGAAGGAAAAACAAGCAAGACAGCAATAGCTCTCGAAGGGTGAACATGCCCACAAATACCTGCACAGCTGGGAAGCAGAGGAGAGGGCTAGAAGCCATGGACACCAGAGAAAAAGAAAGTCAGGTCCAGATGGGTGGTGAAAGCCATCGCCACCTGTCTCAAACAGCTCTGAAGGGAATTCATGCAGCTAGACACACACTGGGGAGTATGGTAGGTTGTTTTGCCAAGCACGTTATCCAAGTCACTTACTGAAAAGAAAAGGAATTTGGTAGAGGTGGTCTGCCACCTAAGACAAAATATGGACTTTTCAAGAGGACATCTCCAGGTGCCCCTCCACTGTCCCTTCTAGCAAAATAGTGGATCACATGTGAAAAGACCAAAAGAAAAATTAGGAATTCCACTTTACTTATTAGTGTAGCATTCGAATAACATATTTTAAAAGAGATACAAAGGAGCCAGAACTTCGGGCAAAAAAGAAATCTGCCCACTTCTCACACTCCCCTCCTGCCCCACCCATCCACACTCTGGTCCAAGTCACCCCTCCTCTCTCCTCCAGCTCCTGCAATAGCCTCCCCCGGGCTCTCCCAGCTTCTACCCCTGCCCCTATAATCTATTTTCAATAGGGCAACCAGAGTGATTCTTTTACAGTTTTATTTGTTTCCTATTGCTGCTCTAGCAAATTACCACAAACTCAGTTGCTTAAAACAACACAGATGTGTCATCTTATTATTCTGGAAGTCAGAAGTCTGAAAACGGAGCTCACAGGGCTAAAGTCATGGTGTTTTATCAGGACTGAGTTCCTTCTAAAAGCTCAGGGGAGAATCTGTTCCTTGCCTTTTCCAGCTTCTAGAAGCTGCCCACATTCTTTGGCTCACAGCCACATCACTCTGACCTCCACTTCTATTGTCACATCACCTTCTCTGACTCTCCTGCCTCCCTCTTATGAGAACATGGTTTTTACCATGTAAGATAACACATTGACAGGTTCCAAGAATTAAGACATGGACATCTTTGGGGGAAGGGGCATTAATATGTATACCACAAGAATCATCTCTTTCCTCTGCTCAAAACGTCCAATGCTGCTCCATCTCAAGAGAAAAGCAAGTTATTAAGGCATTCAGGGCCCCGCTTGATCTTCACACACCTACCCCATTATAACTACCAGAAGCCCACTTACAGTGAAGCTAATGAAGCTTAAGCTTCAAGTCACCTCACTTGCACTTTCATTCCAAGACCCTGGGAGTAGCGCTCGAAACGTGTTAGCCCAGGAAATCTTGTTTCCAACAACATGGACAGGCCTTGACGGCATCGTGTTAAGTAAAATAACTCAGACTGAGAACGACAAATACTATCTGACCTCACTTATATGTAAAACATCAACAAACTCATAGAAAAAGAGATCAGACTAGTTGTGGTCATGGGGCAGGGCAAGGAGAGGGAGGCACAAACTTCCCATTATAAGGTAAGTAAGTACTAGGGATATAATGTACAACATGATGACTGTAGCTAACACTGCTGTAGGATACACAGGAAAGGTGTTAAGAGAGTAGATTTTCCTTTAAATAAAGATTTTATTTGACAGACAGAGAGAGCACAAGCAGGGGGAGTGGGAGAGGGAGAGGGAGAAGCAGACTCCCCACTGAGCAGGGCAATCCCAGGACCCTGACATCATGACCTGAGCTGAAGGCAGATGCTTAACCAACTGAGCCACCCAGGTGTCCCAAGAGAGTAGATCTTAAGAGTGCTCATCACAAGAAAATTTTTCTCCCTTTATTCTCTTTTTTCTTTCTTTTTATTGTATCTACACAAGAAGATGGATGTTAGCTGAGCCTACTGTGGTAATCATTTCACAATATATGTAAATCAAACCATCATGCTATATGCCTTAAACTTACACAGTGATATATGTCAACTATTCCCAATAAAACTGGGAAAAAAATTTTTTAATTAAAAAGTGTTTTGTTTCTGATTTTGATTTGCAAAAGTAAAATATTTTAGTCATGAAGGCTAAGATCATTGTCTCTTCCACTCTAATTTCCCCTATTACACTTTGCCTCATGTCATATAGCACTAGGATCCAGATGTCAAGTTGGAAATACATTGGCTTTGTGTTTACTGGAGTATATGTGATTCATGTCATTTCTGTATAGAGCTAAATCACTGGTAGTCTCCCCCAGGCTAGGAATGGTTCTCAGGAATACTACTTCCGTGGGGACTTGCCCAGTGTTATAACATGAAGGTGCAGGGCCCAAGGTCATACAGCAACATGACCATGTGCTATAGACCTAGCACCAGAATTACATGGATCATGGAGGACACAGGTTTGCAATACAGACCCAGAAGTTAGCCTGTGCAGAATTCTTCCAGTCATCACACATGTAAAATTGTATGTGAAAGATTTCATCAACTTAGTTAAAACAGAATTTATCTCCTATTAGGAATTACCAAGTATTGAGTATTTTCCATACTATATATAATAAGCACACCATATATTCTTTTTTCATGGGATTGCATAAAATAAAATTTCTTAGAATTTCTGTTCTTATAGAGCATAAGCCCATTTGTAGCTGTACTATGTACAAGTACATCTGTAACAAGTCAGATATGAAGGAAACTTGATAGAGGTTTTCCCAAGGTTAACAATCATAAATTTTTACATGACATTCTGAAGTCATGAAGCTGAAAAACTATTCTAAACTATCATAACTTTAACTATCATAACTTTAACTATACTAGAGGAAAAATTGAATTATCTTTCTAGTATTTCTATAGAAAATTATGTAGCAGAATAATGGTCATATAAGAAGCAAAAAAAAAATAGTGGGACGAAAGTATAGGAAGAAAAGTACTATAAAGGTATGACAGGCAGTGAATTAATGAAGATCTTAGGGGTTTTTTTTCTGGATTTTGTGATGTGTGTGGTATTTTCAGGTTTTCAAAATTGTAATTTATAGGAATTTATTTTCTTACTCTAAATATTCCCTATTACACCTAATTTTGTATTTTGTCTTAGTTTAGGACTCAAAAAAACTGGATCTAGCCCTGACAACCCTCCCCGCTTGTTCATCCAACTCCAGCCAAAGACAGTCTCTTTGTTAATCCCATGAACACAACTAGGCACACACCCATCTCAAAGCCTTTGCACTTGGTATTCCCTCTGCCTAGGATGCTTCTTCCAGAGATCTACATGGCTCCTCTCTCACTTCCTTCAAATCTTTGCTCAAATATATCTTTCTAAATTCAGCCTTCCCGGATTACCCTTTTCAAAACTGCAGCCCCATACCTGCCTCTTAGTGCACATCATTCTCATAAAATTGCAGCCCCTCAAATGTATAGGATAATTTACTTATTCATTGATTTTGTTTACTGGCTTTCTTCTTCTCCCCCTAGAAAAATGTAAGCTCCATACAGGTTTAAGTTTTTTTTACTTCTTAAAATCTGTTTTGCTCACAGCTGTATCTGAAACCTCTGGAACAATGTCTGGCACATAATAGATGTTCAGTAAATACTTATGAAATGGTTAGATGGATGGATGGATAAACAAGTAAGTAAATGAATGAACTACCAAAGTTCTGATTATCATAAGACAACCAACACTACCACAGTCAAACAAGATCATTCCAGCTAAAATCATTGAAATGTGATGTTTTAATTAGCTTATCGACCTTACAGAAGGTAAATTTACAATTCACAGTAGACAATTTCTGAGTTATTAAGGGTACTTTTCTTTACAGAAAATACCATTTGGGGACTACTTCATAAGCTTTACGATTTTATTTCACCATTAAAAGAGTCTAGATTTCAAAGTTAAGCCCAGAAATAAAAATTATTATTTCCTTTAAATTAGGAAGTTCTGTTTGAAAAAAATAGCAAGCAACATTACATGAGAACAAGGTCCACCAGGGGACTCTAATTCAAATATTACTTACTAAAACTACTGAAAATAATAACAATCACAGCTACGATTAAGGGCTTGACATATGCCAGATACTGGCTCAAATACTGAATTAAAGAAGGGTTCTAAGATTTGGGTCTATGGAAGAGATATAAAAGCATTTTTAAAAATAAATGACTAAAACTCTTAGGGATAAAATTAAGGATTTTTCTTTTACTAAACCAAGTATGACAATTAGAATATTATACATTTGGAAATGCTAAATAAAGAAATGGAGAACTGGAACAAATGCATTTACAAATATGTTCTAAGTCCAATAAGTATATATGGCATACAATGTTATTCCAAGTATAATTTTATTATTCACTATAATGAGGTAGTTCAAAAATACTTATTTTTGTGTATATGTCATGGCTAATACTTAAACCTATTCTATCAGAGAATACTGATTAATATATTCATTAACCATTATTTTCTTACTCAATTCACTATTCATTTCTTTATTCCTTATTCATAGATCCTCCTGATATATTGAAATACTCTTATAACTACTATAGAGTAGTAATATTTAATGTATTCTTCTGGTAAACTTATAAAACGTTTTTAAAAATGTGTTTTTAAGCTTCCCACTATAATGGTGTAACTTGTGTCAGGATCAACCCATCTGTTGAGAACTATAAGAGCTAGATGAAATATACAAAATGTTTGAAAATACATAGAACAAAATCAGACAGAACTTGAAGGCCCAAGAACCAACAGAGAAGAGAAAGGTATTGAGGTAAACCTGATATTCTGTACATTTCCCCTTAAGGCATTTGCTAATTCCTCAGCTTCCCAGAAGACAATAATTAGAGTTCAGAACCTAGCAGGGAAGAGGAGCCTTGGTAACACTCTAGGTTTCCAGTTGACTTCTAAAGGACTGTACTCTAGGAGTAAGAACTAAAAAATTAGACTAGGCCATATAAATACTGAAACCCAGCCTCATAGTATCTCAGTCCCTGACTGGATCAAGATAATCTGTTCCTTCTCTAACTGCTTGTGACAAGAAAAGTAAATTCTCCTCAACGAAGATAACATTATCCAGATGCCCTACAATTTTTTCATATTCAAGGTCTAGGTTTTTTCATATGCAATTTGTTTAATAATAAATTACCAAGTATGGCAGGAGACAACATCAAACTATTGAAAACCAAGAGAAAAAAATAGAAAATAGAAATTGACCTACAAATTATCTAGATATTGGAACTATCAGACATGGACTTTAAAATAATTGTGATTAACATGTACAGTAGAATTGATGACAAAATTAATAATTTCACTAGAAAACCAAATTACACATAAAAGAAACAAATACAAAGTATAGAATTTAAAAATATAATAATGTAATTAAGCATTCAACATATGAGTTTAACAGCACATTAGACAAAGCAGAAGGGAATACTTGTAAACTAGTGATTAGAAAATATAAAAAACTGAACATGGAGGGAAGAAAAAAGTTGAAAATTATCAGAAAAAAGTATAAGTACATTAGAGACATGGTAAAAGGTCTGTCATATGTATAAATGGAGTCCACCAAAGAGAACTGAGAGAATAGGGAGTAGTAACAATATCTGAGGATATTCTGAGAATTTTCCAAAATTCCAAAAGAAATCAAGCTGAAAAACTCAGAATCTCTATAAATTCCAAGCTAGATAAGTACAAAAAAAACCATACCTATGCCCAGAATAATAAAAATGCTGAAAAACAAAAAGAAAATTTTTCAAACAGCCAGAAGACATATCACTTCAACAAAAGAATAACAAGAATGTCAGCTTACTTTTTAAAAGAAAAAGTGGAGGCCTGAATGTGATGGAATGGTACCTTTTTAAAGTGCCAGAAGAAAAGACTACCAACCTCGAATTCTATGCTCCGTAAAAATATTTATCCAAATATAAATGCAAAATAAGGATTTTTTTCCCCTAATAAAAAGTGACTGAACTCACTGCCATTAGTTCCACATTTTTTTAAAAAATGAAGTCTTTAGGCAGAAGGAAAATTATTCCAGACAGAATCACAGAAATGCAGAAAAATGAAAAAAAAAACTGAAATATTGTAGGTAAATCTATACAAATAATGAAAATGTTCACAATAACGCATGTTATTTGTTACTGCTGTCTTGTTAGTATTAAAATATACCAAGAATTAAGTACATGATAACAGTGGCACAGACAGTAGGTAAGGAGAGTTAAAATGCTCTAAATTCTTATGTGGCTCACCAAGTAGTAAAAGTACTAAATTAAATAGATACATTTTAATCTTAAAAATAACCACAAAAAGAATATTAAAGGAATAAGTAACAAGCTAATAGATGCTTAGAAATGGAACAGAAATATTGCTTATACAAAGGAAGGAAACAAAAAAAGAAATGTAGAATAACAAATAGTAAGATAATTGATTTAGTCATAAATATATCAGTAATTATCTTAACCATAAATGAACTAAATACCTCATTTAAAAGCCAAAGTTTGCCAAACTATATTTTTTAAAACCACAATATGCCACATCTTACATTTAAACACATTAAAGGGTTGAAAGTAAAAAGATAGAAAAAATATATAACATATAAACATTAATAAAAAGAAATCTGGTAACACTATACTAATCTCAGATAAAGTAGACTTCAATACATAACAATTCCTAGAGATAGAGCCATAGTAATAAAAGATTATTCTTCCAGAAATATATAATTCTAAGTTTGTATACATCTAATAATGTAACCTAAAAATATATAAAGCAAAAACTGACAGAACTAAAGGAGAAATAGACAAATTTAAGAATATCTTGATAAACTAAAATATGGCTGTGATGTAATTTTAATGTGTCAACTTGACTGGGCCATGAGGTATCTGGATATTCAGTCAAATGATATTCCCCATGTGTCTATGAGAGTGCTAATATGAAAAAGACCTTTAAACATCTGATAATCTTTAATGTAGGTGGCAGAATAAATATTCTGTTGTTCCAAACTACAGAACAGAGAGTAAACTTAAGGATGTGAAATTCTAGTTAATGTGTAGGAGAATTTACTGTCCAGAGGATGATCTATCTCCTAAATTACATGCTTGAACATGTTAGAGTAACCATTCAGGGAAATATTCAGCAACACTATAGGAATAGATTGTCGAGTTGGAAGAAATTCTGGACAAGATGATTTTGAAGACCCTCCTAATTTCCAGGTTTTATCATTCTATACAACCTAAAGCTATATTAATAGAATTATTAGATTAAAGAGAGTACCAACTGGAAATAAGGTATAACATTTAGGAAAGATGTCACAACGGACACCATAGATTTAGAAGTTATCTCCACAGAGATGAGTAGAAGCCAAGATAGAAGAGGAGCCCTCTGAGGAACACATTATACAGACAAAAGAGTATAGAAGACTGAACCAGGGGAAATTCCACCACTGAGGTCCAGTGAAGGAGACAGGGTCATAGCAGTCTGAGAAGCAAGAATTTCCACAAGAGTCATGAAGACCAAGAAAAAAGAGCATTCAAGAAGAGAATATACACCCCACCCCCAAATCCACAGAGAGGTGATAAAGGATGATGTTGAGCAACAACTCCTTTAGAGAGTCTCCAGTGACTGGTGGGTTTTTAATAGCAACCCAACCTAGCCTATATCCTGAGTAATAAAACACCAGATTGCTCAAAGCCTATGTAATACCTCAATTAGAGCAGCACACAATTTTTGGAAGTGTATGAGAGCCAGAAGACATCTCTTTTCTACACTTTCTATTTATAACTGTGCACAATAACTATGATGGCAAATTTTTAAGTATATAGTGTACTCTCTGTGGAGAAAAAGACTTCTATCTAAGCACAACATAAAAATCTAGAACATAAGTAGGACTAAGAATACCAATGTTGCCTCTTCCTTCCCTCCTAGTTAAAAAGCTGATGAACCAACGATTGGATAACTTATGCCCTACAGTACTTAGGATGAGCAACAAAGATAGAGTGCCTGGAATAATTCCTATCGTCTTTTGGCACAGAATTTCGTAAAGTGAAATGGAAGGGACTGGGCATTTCTCCCTCATTTCTAGTGGTACCAAATAAAATTTCCCATGTCCTATTCCCTCTAGACACCAAAAAGTTATGAAAATGTGCAGGAGAACTCATTTGAAAATACTAACCCCAGGGGTGCCTGGGTGGCTCAGTTGGTTAAGTGTCTGCCTTCGGCTCAGGTCATGATCCCAAGGTCCTGGGATCAAACCCAGCATCGGGCTCCCTGTTCAGTAGGGAGTCTGCTTCTCCCTCATCCCCGCCCCCACTCATGCTCTCTCTTGCTATCTCTCGCTCTCTCTCTCAAATAAACAAATTTTAAAAATCTTTATTAAAAAAAGAAAGAAAAATACTAACCCCCAAAGTTGTAAGCGTTTTTGTAAAACTAGCACTGTCTTAGTATGTCACTGACTGGCCAGTACTAATTATCACTTCATTCTAATGGCCTCATTTTTGGTTAAACTAAGAAAATAGAGGATTTTGAAAAAATTATATCCATTTTTTTCAAACAAATTATTATATTAGAAACCAAGTTCAAACAAAAACTAATATCTTCACAAGTATAACTGCAAAAGTACTTAAAGAACTTTTGGATTTGTTGTTGTTACATAAGGAATAAACGCAAGCAGAAATAACACTCTTTAAACACATATATTCATACATATACATGTATTTTTATATGCATTGATATGGTGTCTATAAGGGTAGGTTCCATCTTACATATCTTTTTTATCACCAATCCTCTACTGCAGGACCAACCCACTATCTGATAAGTAGTAGAAGCTCACAATGCCTGAGAAGCAGGAATATAAATTCCAACCAAAAAACTACCTCCTTTGTAAGCACAAAAGCTGCATTGCCTAGGGCCCATAATACTTTGAGGGACACAAAGATATTTAAATTTTTATTTTAAAATTAGAAGAAAAAATGAATATAATAATGGATTCATAATAATAAACCCAACCTGGATTACATTTGTCTTTATACCCACACAACTGTAAAACATACTTTTTAATATTTTATGGAGGAAGGGGCCAACAGAATGCCAATGATAGACATAACGTGACCTCCTCCACACCCCATAAACACACCGAGGGCTTCCCTGTGGAGTGATGCATACTGGCTCCACAACCTCCACATTTTGGAACCAAGAACAGCTTCAGCCAGTTTAAAGAAAACCTCTAATATCTACTTCTTTTCCTTCCCATGTTACCAAACTACGTGAAATCTCAATTAAGAATTTTACACAAGAATAATGGTCTTCATATGCCTTAAAATGATTTGTCTTGGGCCTCCCCTACAAGCTACATAGAAAGGGTGAATTACCAAGAACAGAGAACTTTGGAGAAGATGGTGCGGGAGGAGAACCATAGCTCACCTTGTCCCCAGGGATACAAACCAGGTAACACCCACATGAGTGTAAATAACCCAGAAATCACCAGAAGTCTGGCAGGACAGACTCTCCACAGCTAAATGTAGAGAAGAGGACACATCAAAGAGGATAGGAAGGGCAGAGATGTGGTCAGAACCTCAAAAGACCTATGCGACTGTTATGGAAGGGGAGGGACAACATGGGTGCAGGGATTGGAAAGAAACAGACCCTCACAACAGGCACTCTGGGCCCAGAGAATCCCCATAACATTTGGCTTTGAAAACCAGAGGGGCATAATTTCTCAAGTTCTTACAATCAGCAGGGCTTAACACCTGGAACTTCAAAAATCCACCTGTTCCACTCTGGGAAAGCCTGGAGAGAGGGCAATAGGGAACTGAGTCCCTACCCTAAAAGAGACAGCACAATAAATATCCCCAAGGACATACAGCATAGAAGAAGCAGTTTGAAAAACACCTGGAGTTTACAGGAGGGTGACTTGTTTACTGATTCCAGAGAATGTAATGGAGAAGCAGTAGTCCTTGGGAGACTTCTCAAGGAAGAGAGGAGCTGATGGACACCATTTCCCTCCCTCTCCCCTCAGCCTAGACACAGGGATCCCTACAGGAACCAGCACAGCACCAACACTTGCTATCTAGCTTGCTAACAGCTATGCCCTGCCACTGCATTCTCCAGGGGCATGTCCCTCCAGCGAGGCCTCACCTCCAGGTTCCCTCTCAAACCAGACCCAGGCACAACCTTTGCTAATACCAGCGCCCCACCCCCAGTGCTTCTGTGGATCCATCCCCTCCAATGCGCCATTGGCCAGAACCCACCCAAAGTGGTGTCACAAACCTGGCAGTGTGCAAGCAGCCCCAATAGGGGCTGGCAGCACTCCAAAGTAATTCCTGCCCTCAGGGAGAGGGGAAGATAACCACACACACCCTTTCAACAATGGCCCAGGATGGGCTGGGGACAGACATGTGGTCTGACTACAGGCCCCACCCACAAACTTTTTGAGGGGACAACACAGGGAAAGTGCCCTGCAGTTTGATACTATTCCATTTCTGGCAAATGCCTAGTCAACCTAAGCCCAATGCAGCCCCAGACTGGCTCACTAACAACACAGGAACCAAACCCTACCCACAACAAGCAAAGAGGGCCATTGCAGATGACTGGACTGAAGGCAAATGTGGCTCAGCCACAACACCATGGTGCACACAATACACATAGGAAATATCTCTGAAACACCAGGTGAAGAAGGGACATTGCACTGGAGAGCACTAAAGGACTTCTTCATAATGCCACTACTTTCAAGAGCAGAAGATCTTGCTAATCTTCCTAACACATAGAAACAGACACAGAGAGTTACATAAAATGAGGAGACAGGGGAATATGCCTCAAATGAAACAGGGCAAAATCACAGCAAGAGACCTAAACAAAATGGAAATAAGTAATATGCCTGATAGAGAATTTAAGGTAATGGTGATAAAGATACTCCCATGACCTGAGAAAAGAATGGAGGACTTCTATTAGACCCTCAACAAAAAGAAAAAGAACTTTAAAAAGAACCAATCAGAGATGAAAAACTCAATAACTAAAATTAAAAATATACTAGATGGAACAAAAAATTACACTATATGGAATAAATGGTAGACTAGAAAAAGAACAGATCATCTACCTAGAGGTCAGAGTAATGGAAAACAATCAAGCTGAACAAGAGAGAGAAATAATAATTTTTAAAAAATGAAAATAGACGTAGGGAACTCAGTCTCCATCAACCATAACAACATTCGCACTATGGGGACCCCAGAAGGAGAAGAGAGAGAGAAAAGGGGGCAGAAAATTAATTTGAAGAAATAATACCTGAAAACTTCCCAAATCTGGGAAGGAAACAAATCCACCTGCATAGAGAGCCCCCAACAAAATCAACCCAAGGAGGCCCACACCAAGACACATAGTCATTAAAATGGCAAAAAGTAGTGACAAAGAAAAAACCTGAAAAGCAACAAGAGAAAAGAAAACAGTTACATACAAAGGAAACGCCATAAGGCTATCAGCTGATTTTTTGGCAGACACTTTGTAGGACAAAAGGGAGTGGCATGATATATTCAAAGTGATGAAAGAAAAAAAAAAAAAAACTGCAGCTAAGAATTCTATCCAGCAAGACTATTATTCAGAATAGAAGGAGAGAGAAAGAATTTCTCAGACAGGGATGCCTGGGTGGTTCAGTTGGTTAAGCGTCTGCCTTTGGCTCAGGTCATGATCCCAGGGTCTTGGGATTGAGTCCCACATCAGACTCCTTGATCCACAGGGATCCTGCTTCTCCCTCTGCCTGCCACTCCCCCTGCTTGTGCATACGCGTGCTCTCTCTCTCTCTGACAAATAAATAAAAAATAAAAAGAGTTTCTCAAGCAAAAACTAAAGAAATTTATACCACTAAATCAGCCCTACAAGAAATGTTAAAGGGCACTCACTGAGTAGAAAGGAAAAACCACAAGTATGAGTAAAAGTAGGAAACACAAAAGAAATAAAAATAGGTATATTTTTTAAAATTAGTCAAGAGATAACAAAATGAAGATATAAAGTATGACACCATATACCTGAAACGTGGGGGGTTGGGGAGAAGACTAAAGAATGGGTCCAAACTTAAGCAACCATCAACTTATTACAGACCACTATAGGCATAAGATGTCATATATAACCTAACAGTAACCACAAAAAACTGATAATATATATGCAAAAAATAAGAGAAAGGAATCCCAAGTATATTATTAAAGAAAGCCAGCAAACTGTGAGAGAAGAGAGCAAGAGAAGAGAGAAGAATTACAAAAATCACCATAAAACCAACAAAATGGCAATAAGTACATACATATCAATATTTACTTTGAATGTAAATAGAATAAATGTTCCAATCAAAAGACACAGCATGACAGAATGGATAAAAAAGCAAGACCCATATATATGCCACCTACGAGAAACTCATTTCAGACCTAAAGACACATGCAGATTGAAAGTGAAGGGATGGAAAAGAATTTACCATGCAAATGGAAGTAAAAATAAGGCTGAGGTAGCAAAACTTATATCTGACAATATAGACTTTAAAACAGACTGTAAAAGAGACAAAGAAGGACACTATACAATCATAAATGGAACAATCCAACAAGGTATAAAATTGTAAATACTTATGCACCCAACATGGGAGCACCCAAATACATAAAGCCGCTAATAACAAACAAAGGAGTGAATACACAGTAATACAATACTAGGGAACTTTAACATCCCACTTACATCAGTGGACAGATCATCGAAGCAGAAAATCAACAAGGAAGCAGTGGCTTTGAATGACACATTGGACCACATGGATATAACAGATCTATTCAGAACATTACATTCTAAAACAGCAGAATACACATTCTTGTCAAGTGCACATAGAACATTCTCCAGGATAGATCACACATTGGACCACAAATCAAGCCTCAACAAATTCAAAATGACTGCAGTCATACTATGCATCTTTTCCAACCACAACACTACGAAACTAGAACTCAACCAGACGAAAAAATCTAGAAAGAGAACAAATATATGGAGGCTAAATAACAAGCTACTAAACAATGAATGGGTCAACCAAGAAATCAAAGAGGAGCTCGGAAAAATACATGGAGACAAATGAAAATGAAAACACAACAGTTCAGGGGTGACTGGGTGGCTCAGTCGGTTAAGCATCTGCCTTTGGCTCAGGTCATGATCTCAGGGTCCCAGGATCAAATCCCACATCGGGCTTCCTGCTCATCAGGGAGTCTGCTTCTCCCTCTCCCTCTGTCTCTGCCCCTCTTCCCCACTCATGCATGCTCTCTATTTATTTAATTTATTTGAGAGAGAGAATCTTAAACACACACACACACACACACACACACACACAAAGGTCCAATATCTCTGGGATGCAGCAAAAGCTGTTCTAAGAGGGAAGTTTATAGCAATACAGGTCTGCTTTAAGAAGAAAAATCTCAAAAAAACCTAACCTTACTCCTAAAGCAGCTAGAAGTAGAAGGAAGGAAGTAGAAGGAAGGACATAATAAAGATTAAAGAATAAAATAGAAACCAAAAAAAAAAAAAAAATAGAACAGATCAATGAAACCAAGAGTTGGTTCTTTAAAAAGATCAACAAAATTTGTAAACCTTTAGCCAAATACATCAAAAAAAAAAAAAAAAGGCTCAAACAAAATCAGAAATGAAAGAGGAGAAATAACAACCAACAACACAGAAATACAAAGGATTATAAGTGAATATTACAAATAATTACAGTCCAACATATTGCACAACTTAGAAGAAATGGATACATTCCTAGAAATGTGTAATGTCCCAAAACTGAAGCAGGAAGAAACAGAAAAGTTGAACAGAACAATTACCAACAAGGAAATTGAATCCATAATCAAAAAAATCCCAACAAACAAAAGTCCAGGACCAGAGGGCTTCACAGATGAAGTCTACCAAACATTTAATTTTTTTTAAGATTTATTTATTTATTTGAGAGAGAGAGAACGCACAAGCATGGGGAGGGGCAGAGAGAGAGGGAGAGAAACAGACTCCTGCTGAGTGCGGAGCTTGATCCCACAACCCTGAGACCATGACCCAAGCCAAAATCAAGAGTCAGACGCTCAACTAAGTCACCAAGGTGCTCCTACCAAACATTTAAAGAGAAGTTAGTACCTATTATTCTCACACTATTCCATAAAATAGAAGAGGAAAGAAAGCTTCCAAATTCATTCTATGAGGCCAGCATTACTCTGATACCAAAACCAGATAAAGACACTACAAAAAAAGAGAGAGAGAGAGAGAGAACTACAGGCCAATATCTCTGATGAACACGGATGCAAAAATCCTCAACAAAATATAGCAAACCAAATCTAACAATACATTAAAAAAATCATTCACCATGATCAAGTGGGACTTATTCCCAGGATGCAAGGGTGATTCAATATTTGCAAATCAATCAACATAATACATCACATCAATAAAAGAAATAAAAACCATATGATCATTTCAATAGATGCAGAAAAAGCATTTGACAAAGTACAACACCCACTCATGATAAAAACTTTCAAGTAGATTTAGAGGAAACATACCTCAACATAATAAAGGCCATCTATGAAAAAGCCACAGCTAACATTCATCCTTAATGGGGAAAAACTGAGAGCTTTTGCTTGCTCCTGATCTATAGTCATGAACTATAAAATGTTCATGACAAAAACTGTAGACAACACAAACAAATGAAAAGATATTCTATGTTCATGTATTGGAAGAACAAATATTATTAAAATGTCCTACAAATTTAATGCAATCCCTATCAAAACGCCAAGATCAGGAACAAGACAAGGATGTCCATTCTTACCACTTTTATCCAACATAGTACTGCAAGTCCTAGCCACAGCAGTCAGACAACATAAAGAAATAAAAGTCATCCAAATTGGTAAGGAAGAAGTAAAACTTTCACTATTTGCAGATGACATGATACTATATGTAGAAAACCCTAAACACTCCACCAAAAAACTACTAGAGACGGAGCACCTGGGTGGGTTAGTGGGTTGAGCATCCAACTCTTGATTTCAGCTTGGGTCATGGTCTCGGGGTTGTGGGATTGAGCTCTGATTCGGGCTCCACACTCAGTCAGTTAAGCGGCTGCCTTTGGCTCAGGTCATGATCCCAGGGTCCTGGGATTGAGCCCCACATCTGGCTCCCTGCTCAGCAGGGAGTCTGCTTCTCCCTCTGCCCACCCCCTTCACCAATTCTCATGCTCACTCGCACTCTCTCTGTCTCAAATAAATAAAATCTTAAAAAAAAAAAAAAAGCTACTAAAACTGATAAATGAATTCAGTAAAGTCACAGGATACAAAATCAATATACAGAAATCCATTACATTTCATTCCACTAATAATAAAGTAGCAGAAAGAGAAATTAAGAAACAGTCCCATTTATAATTGCACCAAAAATAATAAAATACCTAGGAATAAACTTAACCAAGGAGGTGAAAGACCTGTACTCTGAAAACTATAAAATGTTCATGACAAAAATTGTAGACAGCACAAATGAAAAGATAATCTATGTTCATGTATTGGTAGAACAAATATTGTTAAAATGTCCTACAAATTTAATGCAATCCCTATCAAAATGCCAAGAACATTTTCCACAGAACTAGAATAATCTTAAAATTTGTATTGAAAGACCCTGAGTATTGCATGGAGCACTAGGTGTTATACGCAAACAATGAATCATGGAACACTACATCAAAAACTAATGATGTACTGTACGGTGACTAACATAACATAATAAAAAAAAGTTATAAAAAAAAGAAAGACCCTGAGTAGCCAAAGCAATCTTGAAAAAGAAGAACAAAACTGGAGGTATCACAACCCCAGGATTCAAGATATACCACAAAGCTATAAAAATCAAAACAGTTTGGTACTGGCACAAAAAATAGACACATAGATCAATGGAACAGAATAGAAAACCCAGAAATAAACCCACAATTATAGGGTCAATTAGTCTTTGACAAAGCAGGAAAGAATATGCAATGGGAAAAAGTCTCTTCAACAAGTCGTGCTGGGAAAACTGGACAGCTACAGGCAAAAGAATGAAATTGGACCATTTTCTCACACCATACACAAAAATAAACTCAGAATGGACCAAGAACCTAATTGTAAGACCTGAAACCATAAAAATCCTAGAAGAGAGCACAGGCAGTAATTTCTTACATATTAGCTGTAGTAATATTTTTCTAGCTATGTCTCCTGAGGCAAGGGAAATGAAAGCAAAAATAAACTATTGGGACTACATCAAAATAAAAGGCTTCTGCAAACGAAACAATCAACAAAACTAAAAAGACAGCCTACTGAATGGGAGAAGATATTTGCAAATGAAATATCCAATAAAGGGTTAGTATCCAAAATATATAAAGAACTTATATAACTCAATGCCAAAAAAACAAATAATCCAATTTAAAAATGGGCAGAAGACATGAACAGACATTTCTCCAAGGGAAGACATACAGAGGGTCAAAAGACACACGGAAAGATAATCATCACTCATCATCAGGGAAATTCAAATCAAAACCACAATGAGCTGTCACCTTACACCCGTCATAATGGCTAAAATCAAAAACACAAGAAACAACTATTGTTGGTGAGGATGTAGAGAAAAAGGAACCTTCGTGTACAGTTGGTAGGAATGTAAACTGGTGCAGCCACTGAAGAAAACAATATGGAGGTTCTTCAAAAAATTAAAAATAGGATTATCATATGATCCACTAATTCCACTACTGGGTATTTAACTAAAGAACACAAAAACACTAATTTGAAGGGGTACACGCAACCCCTGTTTATTGCAGCATTATTACATTGCTAAACTGTGGAAGCAGCACAGTGTCCTTTGGTAGATGACTAGATAAAGAAGTGGTATATATATAGTGTGTATGTGTGTGTGTATATGTGTATATGTATGTATACATACACACACACACACACACACTAGAGTATTATTCAGCCATAAAAAAGAGTGAAATCCTGCCATTTGCAGTGACACAGACAGAGCCAGAAAGTATAACGCTAAGTAAAATAAATCAGAAAAAGACAAATACATGATGATTTCACTCATATGTGGAAATTAAGAAACAAAATCAAATGAACAAAGAAAAAAGGAGACAAACCAAAAACAGACTCTTAACTATAGAGAACAAACTGATGGTTACCAGAGGGCAGGGGTGGGTGATGGGTGAAACAGATGAAGGAAATTAAGAGAACACTTATGATGAACACTGAGTAATGTATAGAATTGTTGAGTCACTATATTGTACACCCGAAACTAAAATAACACTGTATGTTAACTATACTGGAATTAAAATTTTAAAAAAACAAACAGAAAATAGACTAATAATGTTTGAAATATCTGAGTCAATTAGCTGCAATTTTTTACATCTTGAAGAATATGAGACATATGAATATGGTGACAATAAATAATAAAGCATATATGAGAGAAACATTATTCCCCCACAACACCACATTCGGCTTGTTGTATTTTCATATATATATCATCTATGGCCCAAGCTTCCTGATGATGTTGTGGAAGTTTATATAACTGTAAGTACACTTTTGTTGCAGATATTCAATATCTCATTGAGGTAAAATATCATTTCTTCACGATTTTGCCCCCTGACAACCCCAGGCTGATTAGAAGTTCTCCAGTCTGTGGTCCTCTGGCAAATATACCACTGTAGTAATGTCTAGCAAACTATTTTTAAGTTATAATTGCTACTGTAAACTTAACAACTGTGTGAGGACACATGCATTTTATTGAACTGTAAAAATCTATTTGAAGTCAAGAAAGTTTGGCACTTCCTAGCATATCATAGGGGCTCAAAATGTTGGTTGACTGACTGCATAGCATATGAACAGGTTATAATAGCTCTCCAGTCTATGACGAAATCTGTAGGAACTGATGTAACCCAAAGATGTATCATTCCCAATCATGATGATGCTAATGATGGTATCAGTTTTCTCTGAGAATCTGTGCCAAAGCAGATATAGACCCAGATATGTGGCCAAAACATTTAGCCTCATTACACAGCAATGACTAGTGGTCTGTAAAATAAAATTCTGTGTAAGGAAGATCAGAAAGTTGCATTCCTCATAAAAACACTGTCAATTGATTTATTGCCCATTAAAAATCAAATATTTTTATTCGATTTTTGTGCCAAATCTATTTAGCAGTTGGACTGGACTTTTCCAAAATTCTATATAATGAAAAACTGTTCTAAATATAAAAGAAAATAAAGGGATTAAAAGCCAAACACAATGTCTAAACATCTATTAGATAACTGTACCAAAAAAAAAAAAAAACCCAGCTCTGAGAGATAAGATGTTTTAGGGACAGATGGAGAAATTGAAAAATGGAATCTATGTTATTTATCAATGTTTTATTTCTAGGGTATAGTGATAATATTGTGGTAATATAGGAGACTATCCCTGTTCTTAGAAGATTCTTCCAGGGATGTAAAGATGATTCAATATCCATGAATCAACCAGTGTTAACACACCACATTAACAAAATGAAAGATAAAAATCATATGATCATATCAACAAATGCAGAAAAAGCATTCAACAAAATTTAACATTCATAAAAACTTCAGCAAAGTAGATATAAAGGGCACATATCTCAACATAATAAAGGCTATGTATAACACACCCATAGCTAACATCATCCTCAGTGGTGAAAAGCTGAAAATGTTTCCTCTAAGATCAGGACAAAGACAAGGATGTCCACTCTTGCCACTTATATTTAACATAGTACTGGAAGTCCTAGCCGCAGCAAATAAGGACAAGAAATTAAAGCCACCCAAATTGGTAAAGAAGTAAAATTGTCACTATTTGCAGATGACAATGAACAACTGGGACTACACCAAACTAAAAGGCTTTTGCCCAGTGAAGAAAACCATCAACAAAATGAAAAGACAGGGTTGTCTGGGTGGTGCAGTCAATTACACATCTGACTCTTGGTTTTGGCTCAGGTCGTGATCTCAGGGTCATGAGATCAAGCCCTGAATTGGCTCCACACTCAGTGTAGAGTCTGCTAAAGTTTCTCTCTCCCTCTCCCCCTCACCCCTGCTCACTCTAAAATAAATTTTAAAACCTTAAAAAAAAAAAAAAAAAAAAGACAACCTACTGAATGGGAGAAGATATTTGTAAATGATATATCTGGTAAGGGGTTAATATAAAGAATTCATACAACTCAAGATTTTAAAAATCGGATTAAAAATGGGCAAAGGACCTGAAGAGACATTGTTCCAAAGAAGACATACAGATGGCCAACAGACACATGACAAGATGCTCAACATCACCCAGCATCAGGGAAATGCAAATCAAAACCACAGTGAGATATCACCTCACAACTGTCAGAATAGAATCAAAAAGACAAGAAATAAGAAGTGTTGGTGAAGATATGAAGAAAAGGGAACTCTCATGCACTGTTTGTGGGAAAGTAAATTGGTACAACCACTATGAAAAACAGTATAGAGGTTTCCCAAAAGATTAAAAATAAAAATACCATACAACCCAGCAATTCCACCTCTGGTTATTTACCCCAAGAAAACAAAAACCCTAATTCAAAAAGATAGATGCACTCCTATGTTTATTGCACTATTATTCATAATAGCCAAGGTGGAAGCAACCTAAGTGTCCACCAATATATGAATGGATAAAGATATGCTACACAAACACACACACACACAGGAATACTATTGAGCCATTAGAAAGAATGAAATCTTGTCATTTGTGACAACATGAGTGGACCTAGAGGGTAATAAGTTTAGTGAAATAAGTCAGACAGAGAAAGACAAATACCATATGATTTTACTTATATGTGGAATATAAAAAACAAATGAATAAACAAAGCAAAATAGAAACAGACTCATAAATACAGAGAACAAACTGGTGGTTGCCAGACAGAAGTGGGGGGTGAGGAGATGAGCAAAATAGGTGAAGAGGATTAAAAAGTACAAACTTCCAGTTATAAAAGATGTAACAAGAATATAAAGTATTGCATAGAGAATACAAGTAATAATAACTCTGCATGATGACAGATGGTAATTATACCTGTGATGAGCATTTCATAACATATATAAATATCAAATCACTATGTTATACAACTGAAACTAATATAATATTGTATTTCAACTATACTTCAATTAAAAATAATTTTTTAAAGGGCACAAGGAAACTTTCTGGGGTGGTAGAAATTTTTGTATCATTTTGGGATGGTAATTAGACAGGTGTATACAACTGTCAAAACTCATCAAACTGAACACTTAAGATTGATGTGGTTTTTTGTATATAAATTACACCTCCACAAAATAAAATGAAGTGAAATTTTAAAAAGTAAAATAAGAATTATGTCATCTTCACTTTATATCATCTGAAGAGCTCAGCACTTACCAAGTGATTTCTTTTTACTGCAGAACATTATCGTAGCTGATTATGTTTCACCAGGTTTCAACAGTTGGCCTACATAGAAAACAAGAAAAGTACACATCAGTATTTTTAAAATGCTCACAAACCATAAATTTCCACCTTTTAACTTTCTTCCTAGTCAAATCTAGATGACTAGGAATCATTGGCACAATAATGAATAACAGATTCCATTTATCAGGTTTAAATCTAACTAGATAAAAATAATTCTACACAGGCGGTGGTTGCTTGGCCAGAGTTTGAGGCGTGCAACGATGGGGCTTTCGTGATGAAGGCTCCAGGTTCCTGTGACTGCATAGGAGTCTTTTGGATTATCCTGTTTATCTTTCCCAGTGCCCAAGGAGATTGAAGAAAAGAACAGCAGAAACTGTCTGAACAGAAAAGCGACCACTTTCTGGAAGGTAGGACGTGCAGAGAAGTGAATCCAAGGCGATACTTGCGAGGATAGACGGCGGGGGAGGGGGCCTCCGTTGGCCACTTCTGGCAAGTGATAGAGCAGCAGAGCACAAAATCGGAACATTTAGAAGTCGGCTCCGCTGAGGGACGTCGCTCCAGTGGCTAAGCGGGGGGGTGGAACCCTCGTGGGACAGTGTGGACTCAGGACCCTCGGGGTCACAGGAAGACAGAGGGTGCCTGAGTGCAGCAGAGCTCCCAGGTATCGGAGCAGGGAAGCCGGCTGCAGAGACAGAGCCGAGGAGTGGGCTCTCAGCTCGGGGTTGCCATAAACCGTGATCTGCGGCACAGTCGGGCCACTGCTCCTCCAGCAGGGACCCAACAAGCGGCAGATCCGGGGAGACTCACCTTCTTCCCCCGGGAGGAGTGCTGCGGGAGCGCACGGCAGGGATCTGCTGGGTTTGGAGACTCCACATGGAGTCAGGTGCCAGAGATAGAAACGCGCGGTCATGGGCTGGGCGAGCACAGAAGTCGGCCAGAGACCGGGGAGACAGAAGTGATAGACTGCTTTTCTCTGGGGGCGCACTGAGGAGCGGGGCCCCGAGTTCTTGGCTCCTCCAGGGTAGAGATTGGGAGGCCACCATTTTCACTCTCGGCCTCCAAAGCTGTACGGAAAGCTGGCAGGGAACAAAAGCTCCCGAGAGCAAACCCGAGCAGATTACTTAGCCTGAATCAGCAAGGGTGGGGAAATTCCGCCTCCGGCAAAGACATTTGGGAACCACGCAACAGGCTCCTCCCCCAGAAGATCAGCAAGAACAGCCAGCCAAGACCAAGTTTACCCATCAATGAGAACGGCAGAACTCCAGCGCTAGGGGAATACTGCACATAGAATTCATGGATTTTTTCCAATGATTCATTAGTCTTTCAAATTTAATTTTTTTTTTAAACTGCCTTTTTTTCTTTTTCTTTTTCCCTTTTTCAACCAACATCTTATCAATCCCTTTTTAAAAATTCTTTTTTTTCTTCATTTTTAGAGTCATATTCTATCCCTTCATAGTAGTTACCCTTATTTTTGGTGTATATATATACATATACATATATATATATATATATATATATATATATATATATATATATATATATATATATATCTGTGTGTGTGTGTATATATATATATGTATGTTGTTCTCTGTTTAAAATTAAAGATATGTTGATTTTGACTTGGGTAATGTATTTTGACATGTTAGAAGAAACTGAGATAACATATCTTCTAACATATCAAAATATACCCTAAATCTCTAGTGTATGGCTTTGCTCTAGTCTCCTGCCTGATCACATTCTCTCCCTTTTTTTTTTTAAATCCTCTTCTTTCTTTTTTCAACCAACTTCTTATCTTATCAATTCCTTTTATAAAATCTTTTATAATTTTCACCTTTACATCATATGCCATCCCTTCATCGTATTAACCCTTACTTTTGTACATATCTGTTTTTCTTTCTTTAAAATTTTGGGAAGCACTTTCTTCTAACAGACCAAAATATGCCCAAAATCTAGTGTGTGGCACTGATCTATGCACCAGCCTGATCATATTTGATCATATTCTGGTTTTTTTGTTTGTTTGTTTGTTTGTTTTTATCTTTATCTTCTTTTTTTTTTTTTCTTTTTTCTTTCTTTCCCTTTCTTTTCCCCCAGTTTCAGGTCTCTTCTGATTTGTTTAGTGTATACTTTTCTGGGGTCGTTGTCACCCTGTTAGCATTTTGCTCTCTCATTCATCTATTCTCCTCTGGACAAAATGACAAGACAGAAAAAATCACCTCAACAAAAAGAACAGAGGCAGTACCGACTGCCAGGGACCTAATCAATACAGACATTAGTAAGATGTCAGAACTAGAGTTCAGAATGACGATTATAAAGATACTAGCTGGGCTTGAAAAAAGCATGGAAGATATTAGAGAAACGCTTTATGGAAAAAATAAAAGAACTAAAATCTAACCAAGTTGAAATCAAAAAGGCTATTAATGAGGTGCAATCAAAAATGGAGGCTCTAACTGCTAGGATAAATGAGGCAGAAGAGAGAATCAGTGAGATAGAAGACCAAATGATGGAAAATAAAGAAGCTGAGAAAAAAGAGAAATAAACAACTACTGGATCACGAGGGCAGAATTCGAGAGATTAGTGATACCATAAGACAAAACAGTATTAGACTAATTGGGATCCCAGAAGAAGAAGAAAGAGAGAGAGGGGCAGAAGGTATATTGGAGCAAATTATAACAGAGAACTTCCCTAATTTGGGGAAGGAAACAGGCATCAAAATCCAGGAGGCACAGAGAACCCCTCTCAAAATCAATAAAAATAGGTCAACACCCCAACATCTAATAGTAAAACTTACGAGTCTCAGAGACAAAGAGAAAACCCTGAGAGCAGCTTGGGAGAAGAGATCTGTAACCTACAATGGTAGAAACAATAGATTGGCAACAGACCTATCCACAGAGACCTGGCAGGCCAGAAAGGACTGGCAGGATATATTCAGAGCACTAAATGAGAAAAATATGCAGCCAAGAATACTATATCCAGCAAGGCTGTCATTGAAAATAGAAGGAGAGATAAAAAGCTTCCAGGACAAACAAAAACTAAAGGAATTTGCAGACACGAAACCAGCGCTACAAGAAATCTTGAAAGGGGTCCTCTAAGCAAAGAGAGAGCATAAAAGCAACATAGACCAGAAAGGAACACAGACAATATACAGTAACAGTCACCTTACAGGCAATACAATGGCACTAAATTCATACCTTTCAGTAGTTACCCTGAATGTAAATGGGCTAAATGCCCCAATCAAAAGACACAGCATATCAGATTGGATAAAAAAAACAAGACCCATCGATAGGCTGTCTGCAAGAGACTCATTTTAGACCCAAAGACACCCCCAGATTGAAAGTGAGGGGGTGGAAAACCATTTACCGTGCTAATGGACACCAAAAGAAAGCTGGGGTGGCCATCCTTATATCAGACAAATTAGATTTTAAACCAAAGACTATAATAAGAGATGAGAAAGGACACTATACCATACTTAAAGGGTCTATCCAACAAGAAGATCTAACAATTGTAAATATCTATGCCCCTAACATGGAAGCAGCCAATTATATAAGCCAATTAATAACAAAAGCAAAGAAACACATCGACAACAATACAATAATAGTGGGGGACTTTAACACCTCCCTCACTGAAATGGACAGATCATCTAAGCAAAAGATCAACAAGGAAATAAAGACGTTATTTTTTTTTTTAAAGATTTATTTATTTATTTGACAGAGAGAGAGAGAGATAGCGAGATCAGGAACACAACCAGGGGTAGTGGGAGAGGGAGAAGCAGGCTTCCTGCAGAGCAGGGAACCCAATGTGGGACTCGATCCCAGGACCCTGAGATCACGACCTGAACTGAAGGCAGACACTTAATGACTGAGCCACCCAGGCACCCCAGAAATAAAGACTTTAAATGACACACTGGACCAAATGGACCTCACAGATATATTCAGAACATTCCATCCCAAAGCAACAGAATACACATTCTTCTCTACTGCCCATGGAACATTCTCCAGTATAGGTCACATCCTAGGTCACAAATCAGGTCTCAACTGGTACCAAGAGATTGGGATCATTCCCTGCCTATTTTCAGACCACAATGCTTTGAAACTAGAACTCAATCACAAGAGGAAAGTCAGAAAGAACTCAAATACATGGAGGCTAAAGAGCATCCTACTAAAGAATGAATGGGTCAACCAGGAAATTAAAGAAGAATTAAAAAAAATTCATGAAAACAAATGAAAATGAAAACAAAACTGTTCAAAATCTTTGGGATGCAGCAAGGCAGTCCTAAGAGGAAAGTATATAGCAATACAAGCCTTTCTCAAGAAACAAGAAAGGTCTCAAATACACAATCTAACCCTACACCTAAAGGAGCCGGAGAAAGAACAGCAAATAAAACCTAAACCCAGCAGGAGAAGGAAATAATAAAGATCAGAGCAGAAATCAATGAAATAGGAACCAAAAGAACAGAACAGATCAACGAAACTAGGAGCTGGTTCTTTGAAAGAATTAACAAGATTGATAAACCCCTGGCCAGACTTATCAAAAAGAAAAGAGAAAGGACCCAAATAAATAAAATTGTGAATGAAAGAGGAGAGATCACAACCAACACCAAAGAAATACAAACAATTATAAGAACATATTATGAGCAACTCTATGCCAGCAAATTAGATAATCTGGAAGAAATGGAGGTATTCCTAGAGATGTATAAACTACCAAAACTGAACCAGGAAGAAATAGAAAACCTGAACAGACCTATAACCACTAAGGAAATTGAAGCAGTCATCAAAAATCTCCCAAAAAACAAAAGCCCAGGGCCAGATGGCTTCCCAGGGGAATTCTACCAAACATTTAAAGAAGAATTAATACCTATTCTTCTGAAACTGTTCCAAAAAATAGAAGTGGAAGGAAAACTTCCAAACTTGTTTTATGAGGCCACCATTACCTTGATCCCTAACCAGACAAAGACCCCATCAAAAAGGAGAATTACAGACCAATATCCTTGATGAACATGGATGCAAAAATTCTCACCAAAATACTAGACAATAGGATCCAAGAGTACATTAAAAAGATTATTCACCACGACCAAGTGGGATTTATCCCTGGGCTGCAAGTTTGGTTCAACATCCACAAATCAATCAATGTGATACAATACATTAACAAAAGAAAGGACAAGAACCATATGATCCTCTCAATAGATGCAGAAAAAGCATTTGACAAAGTACAGCATCCTTTCTTGATCAAAACTCTTCAGAGTATAAGGATAGAGGGTACATACCTCGATATCATAAAAGCCACCTATGAAAAACCCACAGAGAATATCATTCTCAATGGGGAAAAACTGAGAGCTTTCCCCTTAAGGTCAGGAACACGGCAGAGATCTCCACTATCACCACCGCTATTCAACACAGTATTAGAAGTCCTAGCCACAGCAATCAGACAACAAAAAGAAATCAAAGGCATCCAAATCGGCAAAGAAGAAGTCAAACTCTCACTCTTTACAGATGATATGATACTTTATGTGGATAACCCCAAAGACTCCACCCCAAAACTGCTAGAACTCATACAGGAATTCAGTCAAGTGGCAGGATTTAAAACCAATGCACAGAAATCAATGGCATTCCTATACACCAACAACAAGATAGAAGAAAGAGAAATTAAGGATTCGATCCCATTTACAATTGCACCCAAAACCATAAGTACCTAGGAATAAATCTAACCAAAGAGGCAAAGAATCTGTACTCAGAAAACTATAAAATACTCATGAAAGAAATTGAGGAAGACACAAAGAAATGGAAAAACGTTCCATGCTCATGGATTGGAAGAACAAATATTGTGAAGATGTGAATGCTACCTAGAGCAATCTACACATTCAATGCAATCCCTATCAAAATACCATCCACTTTTTTCAAAGAAATGGAACAAATAATCCTAAAATTTGTATGGAACCAGAAAAGACCCCGAATAGCCAGAGGAATGTTGAAAAAGAAAAGCAAAGCTGGTGGCATCACAATTTCGGACTTCAAGCTCTGTTACAAAGCTGCAATCAACAAGACAGTGTGGTACTGGCACAAAAACAGACACATAGATCAGTGGAACAGAATAGAGAGCACAGAAATGGACCCTCAACTCTATGGTCAACTAATCTTTGACAAAGCAGGAAAGAATGTCCAATGGAAAAAAGACAGTCTCTTCAACAAATGCTGTTGGGAAAATTGGACAGCCACATGCAGAAGAATGAAACTGGACCATTTCCTTACACCACACACAGAAATAGACTCAAAATGGTTGAAAGACCTAAATGTGAGACAGGAGTCCATCAAAATCCTAAAGGAGAACACAGGCAGCAACCTCTTTGACCTCAGCCGCAGCAACTTCTTCCTAGAAACATCTCCAAAGGCAAGGGAAGCAAGGGCAAAAATGAACTATTGGGACTTCATCAAGATAAAAAGCTTTTGCACAGCAAAAGAAACAGTCAACAAAACCAAAAGACAATGGACAGAATGGGAGAAGATATTTGCAAATGACATATCAGATAAAGGGCTAGTATCCAAAATCTATAAAGAACTTATTAACTCAACACCGAAAGAACAAATGATCCAATCAAGAAATGGGCAGAAGACATGAACAGACATTTTTCCAAAGAAGACATCCAAATGGCCAACAGACTCATGAAAAGTGCTCAACATCGCTCGGCATCAGGGAAATCCAAATCAAAACCTCAATGAGATGCCACCTCACACCAGTCAAAATGGCTAAAATTAACAAATCAGGAAATGACAGATGTTGGCGGGGATGTGGAGAAAGGGGAACCCTCCTACACTGTTGGTGGGAATGCAAGCTGGGGCAGCCACTCTGGAAAACAGTATGGAGGTTCCTCAAAAAGTTGAAAATAGAGCTACCCTATGACCCAGCAATTGCACTACTGGGTATTTACCCCAAAGATACAAATGTAGGGATGTGAAGGAGTACATGCACCTCGATGTTTATAGCAGCAATGTCCACAATAGCCAAACTATGGAAAGAGCCAAGATGTCCATCGACAGATGAATGGATAAAGAAGATGTGGTATATATATACAATGGACTATTATGCAGCCATCAAAAAAATGAAATCTTGCCATTTGCAACGATGTGGATGGAACTGGAGGGTATTATGCTGAGCAAAAGAAGTCAATCAGAGGAAGACATGTATCATATGATCTCCCTGATATGAGGAATTCTTAATCTCAGGAAACAAACTGAGGGTTGCTGAAGAGGTGGGGGGTGGGAGAGATGGGGTGGCTGTGTGATAGACATTGGGGAGGGTATGTGCTATGGTGAGCACTGTGAACTGTGTAAGACTGTTGAATCACAGACCTGTACCTCTGAAACAAATAATACATTATATGTTTAAAAAAAAGAAGAAGAAGATAGCAGGAAGGGAAAAATGAAGGGGGGGAAATCGAAGGGGGAGACGAACCATGAGAGACTATGGACTCTGAGAAACAAACTGAGGGTTTTAGAGGGGAAGAGCGTGGGGGGATGGGTTATCCTGGTGATGGGTATTAAAGAGGGCACGTACTGCATGGAGCACTGGGTGTTATACGCAAACAATGACTCATGGAACATTACATCAAAAACTAATGATGTAATGTATGGTGATTAACATAACATAATAAAAAAAAAGAATAACTCTACACAAAACTAATCTATTTGTATTATATGCTATGTGAAACAACATAAGATAAGCCCAAGTGTGCCATTCAATTTGGCATTAAAATTGAGCCCAATTTTCTAATGTATTCCAAACCCTATGAATCAGAATATATCAGGGATGAAGCTACAGCATCTGCTTTTTATCAAGTGTCATTAGATGATTCCTTTCCAGAGCTAGCACTGGGAACCACTGCTAAATTACAGGAGCTACATGTGAGAGGAAATTATTGGCTGGCCAGGCTCATACTTCAAAAATCTTCCTCAGTTCATTCTGTGTATAGTCTTTTCCAGGTAGTTTCCCAGAAAGCCAGAATAATGTCATTATTGCCTTTCCATTTTTCCCTACCTATGATCTAATTATGGTAAACTCTATTAGAAGATTGAGAATAAAGAAAGGGGCAAACAAATGATTTCAAACATTTAGAACCTGAACGACTGTAGAAATGAACTCAAGAACCTTTGCAAACACATGACAGGGTAGGCAAAGGTACTGAATACAAGTTCTTTCAGTTTGAAAGAGAAATGACTTATTCGCTTCCTGCTCAAAGAATTGCTGTGGCAGGATGCACATAAAGAAGAAGTTAGTCAGTCATGCAGAGAACAGAGGAGAGGAACAGTCAATGCTTATGGTTTAGCAGTTCCAAGAAAAGAGGATGCAGAGGAAATTCATCAGCAGCCACTGCTCCACTACAAATCTCTCAGAGTCTAAAAAGCCTGAAACCATCACTATTTCTCCCTGTGGTGGCCCCAGATCCATGAGTTCCTTCTGCCACCCCCAGGAAAAGCAGCAACCTGCTGAGGGCACAGCTACTCCCGAATGTGCCTGACAAACAGGACCCCTGACACCTGGTGACATCCACTGTTTGTCTAGGGACGGGTTACTAAAAATAATGAATCTACACAAGAACGTGGGGGAAATGCTGCCAGGTGCTGCTAGAAGCAGGAATAAGTCCTTAAATATTATTTTATTTATTAATTATTATTTATTTTAATTATTACTAACTCTTCTATTTCTCCCCCCAATACCTTCTACCAACTGTGCTGCCCAAGATGAGTCCCCCCCCACCCCGACCACCACAGCCCCAGGCATCCGCTTGCCTCTAGGAATGCCTGCTGATGAGTGATTGCTTTTCCCTGCATTGCTCATAACAGGTTTCTCTGCTCCTGCCTTAGCCACCTATAGACCAGGGTCCACCCTGAAGCAGAGTCATCTTTACAAAAGGTAAATGGCATCCTGTCACACCCCTGATGAAAACCCTCCAATCACTTCCCATTGGCCTTAGGAAAAAAAGATCAAATTCTAACATGACTCCTTGGACCCTCCACAACCTGGTCCCTGTTCATTTTTCTAGCCTGATTTCCCATCACTCTCCTCACTGCCCCCACTCCTCCTTGTACCCCATCATGTCTATACTCCAGAAATACTCAGCTCATCTTCTTTCCATCTGGGAGCCCAACACATGCTCTTCCCTCTGCCTATAATCACCTAACCCATCCAACCCCTTAACCTAACTCCTACTTATATTTCCAATATCAATTCATATATCACTTCCTCTACAAGGCCTCTCTGGTCCCCCAGATCAGAGCTAGGGGCACCTGTATGTGTTCTCATATAATCCAGAACTTCCCACTAGAGCCCCTATCACTCCAGAACATATTTGCCTATTACATTATATTGGCTGTGTCCTCATTAGTCTACAAACGCCAGTAGGGCAGGGATCTCATCTGTCTGGTCCACAACTATATCTCTAGTATCTAATGCATGACTGGCATATAGTAATCCTCAATAAATATTTGCTAAATGAAAGAATGAATGAGGTCTTTAATTTCATTTAGGAAAGGACCAAGGGCTTTCAGACATTAAAAGGAACTTCCCTTTTTAAATTTTTTGTATTGAAGTATAATTAAAGATTTATTTGAGAGAAAGAGAGTGAGTGCGGAGCCTAACACGATCCCATGACCCTGAGATCATGACCTGAGCCAAAATCAAGAGTCAGACACTCAACCGACTGAGTCACCCAAGCACCCCTGTATTGAAGTATAATTAACATACAATGTTATATTAGCTTCAGGTGTACTACATATGGATTTGACATTCTATACATTACTCAATGCTCACCACAATAAGTGTAAAGCCACTTCCCTTTTAGCAACTATCACTTCCCAGGACCCAACCCCACATGCCAGAATGTCTTAGATCTTCCCAAGCTGGAGGCCACCATGACTTTCTCATCTACTCCCTCCTTCTGGCCCATCCCCATCCTCTTTTATACCCCCCATCTCCAGCCTAGGAAAAACCTCAAGGATGAACATTTGCTTAGCAATAGGAAGAGTGTTGCAGGCAAACTGAAGACCAACAGAAAGAAGAAAGAAATTTGCAAAGCCTGGAGGAAAACAAAAGGAGGCACTCTAGCTATTTAATAAAAAAATAATAAATTAATTAAATTAAGACAAGACGCACTGAAAGATTTTTTTTGAGGTAAGGCCTTCCTGCAAGAAATAATAAGGATAGGGGTGCCTGGGGGGCTCAGTCGGTTGTGTCTGCCTTCAGCTCAGGTCATGATCCCAGGGTCCTGGGATCAAGCCCTGCATGGGGCTCCCTGCTCAGCGGGGAGCCTGCTTCTCCCTCTGCCCCTCCCCCCGACTTGTGCTCGCTCTCCACGTGCTCTCTCTCTCTCTCTCAAATAAAGTCTTTAAAAATAATAAAACAATAAAATAAATTAAAAAGAAATAATATAGATAAAAGTGTGTTTTCATCCAAGGACTATCTTTGTTCTAAAAAACAGTCACAACAGATACAAAACGGGAGCAGGGAGAAGGATGAATGGATTCAGTGACAATGACATCTGGTTCTGGTGGCCCCATCTGGCCAGACGGTTAAGGCTCATCCACAAGTTCTAACCCAACTTGTTAGGGCTTTAAAATTCTCTCCTGAGACTAAGTCAACATGTTGTGTTTTCATGGACTCAGAGTCCCAGGAGCAGGTGAAAGGAAGAATGATTCTTTAAGCAAGAGGGCAAAAGGGACTCTACACCCTGACAGGTGGCAATTAGAATGTAGGCAGAAGAAAGAAATTCAATCTCTCAGGAACTTAATAAGGGTACTGGCCACTGGCCAACTTATTCTTTCTTCTTAATGGTTTGCGACATTGCTTTGATGGATTAGTACTAACAAATAACCAGTTCAAAAGATAAATATATTATATAAATGTAACCAAAACATATATATCCATGATATCACCCCTTCCCTCTTATTTTAGATACTTCTGCAAGCATTTCTCATTTTAACAGCTCCTAGGCAAACAAACATAAAGCAATACCATATCCTTCCTAAAACGACCTCTAAGCCATATAGTTATTTCATGTTTTTAATTTCCCTAATACCATCTTCCAAAATGTCTTCAAAGCCTTTTTTTATTTTAAAGATACTGAATAAGTTCATTTTGTGAATTTTAGCTGTTTTGACTCTTGTAGAAAATCTTTTCCACTTTATAATTAATCCAGAGTGATAATATAATCACAATTGTATAAATTAATATTTCTACAAGACATATGAAAGTTTTTTCTTACTAATGATCCTATTCAAGTGTTTTCACTCCCTGAGACATGAAGTTATAACAAAAAATTAAGAATTGACCTTTAGGCCTGTGTTTCCTCCAATCTAGTATTTTCCTTGTAACAGCAGCAAGTCCAGGCATACTTAACAGAGGATTCACACTAATGTAGCAGATTCTAGTTTAACTTTTAGGAAGTGAAATTTAGTGCTTTCATTCTTGGACATTTATCAACTCACCAAAATACCCCAGCTGACACTCTAATTCTAAAAGATGTCAGAGTAAAGAAAAGTCATCTTTTGTTGAACTTTCAGACCAGTTAAGGTCTAAGGAAATAAAGTAGACAAATCAGGTGGGAGAAAAGGTTTGCTAATATGTGAAATCTAGCTCTAGAAGTAGGAACTTCTGATTCTGAAATTCAACCATTTCCAAATGCTGAAGCAAAATGTATCTATATGAATACATTGTTTTTGATATTACCCCAAAGGAGAGGAAATAGAAAAAGGAAAGCTGCTGGTAGGTCTTATTTAATTCTTGGTTTCTTCTTATGCAAGGGATTAAAATGGTGGTTTCCTTGTGTGAAAGTCATGGCCGGCTGGATGGGGGACGGGAGGTGGGATGTAATAAGAAAAAGACGTATAGTGGTGCCTGGGTGGCTCAGTCAGTTAAGCATCTGCCTTCAGCTCAGGTCATGATCCCAGGGTCCTGGGATTGAGTCCCGCATCAGGCTCCCTGCTCAGCGGGGAAGTCGGCCTCTCCCTCTCCATCTACCTTTCCCCCTGCTCATGCTCTCTCTCTCTCTCAAATAAATAAATAAAATATTTTTTAAAAAAAGAGGTATGGAAAAAGACGAAGAGAGAAAGGAGTAGCTAATGGCTAAGTAATAGCTAAAGGCTTTTATGTATATTAATTCATTTTTAAAGGCAATGAGTGATTTTTTTGAAAAGACTGCAAGTTATGCTTCCATAAGATTTTTTTTTTTTACATTTCCAATTCAGGTTTTGAATCTTGGTTACAAAATATAATTCTTCTAATGGAAAATATGACAAAGTCAAAGGAAGACTCTAGTTTGTTCAGGGAAAATAAGGAGATAGTTTCAGACACCTAGAGACTGAGGGTGATAACAAGACATCGAAGTTAGAAATGCTCCTTAAGCAGCTATATGCAGAAGAGAGCATCCTGTCCATAATATGATTTCACAAGGTCTCTACTTATAGAAATGGGTACACCTGAGTGCAGGTGACTCAACATTTTAAACAAATGATTAAAATGGAGATTCCCTTTAATGACCTGAGGCCATTGAACAATCAAGTTATTATAGTTAATTCCCCCTGCTCCAATTCCATGATCACCAAGCAACCGGCTGGTAATAACTTGCTTTCCCACAGAAGTCTGTCTATAGGGAAACAGTGCACTAGTCATGCCTGCCGAAGTGAACATCCCGGTCCTCCTGACAGTTATATTTCACGTTTTAAATTAATAAATTGTCATTCTTATTTTATATTACCAGTCTCCTGAGCTAATAGTAGTCTAACTCAGAAAGATAAATCTGTTTTTGGAATGCTGTTGAATTATAGTCCAAAATCCACAGGATAAACAACCCCTTCTAGATGCAGTAAATTCACCAAGAGGCCTCCGAGGGAACAGCCAGCCCGCTGACCTGCTCAAAGGGCAGCAGGATGTGGTGGATGGAAGCTTGTCCTTTGGAGCCAAACAGGCTAACCTTGGATTCCTACTTTTTCCACTAATTCATTACAGAATCCAGGGCAAATATACTCAGAACCTACTGGATGGGCTGTTGGGGATGGGGACACACGATGAAAAGGCTCATTAGATATTAGTTATCTTGAAGGCAGCCTTCTGAACTTTGTCAAAGTACCTACATAAACATTAGGATGAAATGAGGACGGTGAGTCTAACTTCCTTCAAGACATTCTACAATAAAACAAAGGAGATAAGTGTGAATGGATAATGAAACTTTAAAGAGGAGATGTGTTTGCGGTGGGGTACAGCCCTGGGGATAAACTGAGGGAAGGGAAAACAGTGGAAAGAGAAAGACTGAAAATAGGAGGCAGAGTGACAGAAAGGCAAAGGAATTGGAGGAGATCAGAGAAGAAAGGGGCAAGAAAGGAGCCGAGGCAGTTAAGGAAAGGACAGGAGCAGTGGAAGCCAGGAGAGCAACATGGGGGAGACTCCTGGCAGCTTCTCCTTAACCCAGAGTGCTGCCCAGGTGAGCCCATTCCTGCCTGTCTTCAAATCAGAGTCTAGGGAGGAACCAGAGTGTCCCTGTGGGGGGGTCCTCTACTCCCTTTGAGCAGTGGGTTCTCTCCAGTTCTCAGGGACAAGATGGGCCAAAGGGGAAAGGATCCATATGGTTTCAGTAAGCCCAACCCCAGACCCCACCTGTTGGGAGGACTTCCCATCCTCTTCTCCCTCTCTTCTCCACTCTCTGGTTCTGCTCTGCTTGCCTTCCTCATTCCCCAACTCTGCTTTCTCTTCTTCTTTGGAAACACTGTACGTATACAGGAGACACTTTTAGGATAATAGGATTCCAATCCCAGCTCAGCTACTTTCTATCTAGTGTTACTTTGGCCAAGTCACTTCCCCTTCTTAAGGCTCAATCTTCAAATTTGTAAAATAGGGACAATAATGTCTTCCTCCTAGAGTTGCTGTGAGGGTAAATATACATGTATATATATGGTTCATTCCATAAAAATATGTTCCCTTCCCTCCTCCCATTTGTCTTTTCTTCTACTCCCTCCCTTTTTTCCTCTTTCAATTTCCCAGGTTTCCTTCCCTGTTTTCTTAACGTTCCTTCATGTTTTTCACTCAGGCACTTGCTTCCTAACCCAAGTCACCTTGTCTCTGAGGACTAACCCAACCAAGAATGGAAGGGACGGGGGCTGATGGCTGGGGGGGGGGGGGGGGGGTTGGCCATCACCAGGGTGGGTATAGGTAAACCTTGAAAAGCCTGCCTGCCTGAGCAATAGTGGCATCTGAGGATGGGAAGCTGGAGGGCAGGATTAGGGACCCAGCCCCTTCTCTCCTCCCTCTTCTGCCCTCCATCTTCTCTGGTCCTACCCTTTTCCCTTTTCTTCCTCTGGCTCCAGGTTCCCAAAGGCAAAAAAGCAAAGTCCTCCCACCCCTGAACAAGATGACCTTGTGGTCCTATCTGTTGGCAACCTTGCCTACAGGCCCAAGAATATTCCCTGGGGCCCTCAGTGCCAGGCCGCTGAGGGATGGGGAGGTGAGGCTGAAGCACAATAAGACCCAAGAAAGACACTCTGGTGCAGCAGGGAAATCTCAGCCTTGGAAGGAATGACTGAGCTTCTGTCCTGCATGTGTGCAGTGTTGAATGTGATGTGTGGGTAGGAGGTGTAGATAGTGTTTTAATCATATTTAGTGTCAGTAACAGCTGCCAACAGCCATAGCACTTGTCAATTGTCCATAATGGGCAAAAGTAGAAGTGAACACAATTTAAGCCTGTGTGTGTGTGTGTGTGTGTGTGTGTGTAAGTGATCATTGTACAGCCAAATTTATAAATTGCTTAGCAATTAGATATAATTACCATTCCCTAACAATAAATTATTCTATTTCCCATATAATGTATATTAGATTGATTTTGTTGTGAGTTGTCATGTCAACGCTGCAGTCTGTTTATATTCTGTTAGGCATGCAGCTGTTACCCAGCCACAAGATTCTGAAGTGGTGGGAACCCTGTTTCCCTTCCTCCTCTTGTTTACACCCTGCTCACTTTCATCCTTGCTCTCATTTCTTTTTCTCTTTCTCTGTTTCCTAGCCTACTCTTGCTGTCTCTCTAGTGCACTTTTGCCCTCATGCTGCCTTTCTCTCCCAAACATGCCTCCCCTGGCTTAGTCATCTTCCTTCCCCTCTCACTTCCCTTTTCCTCCACCATTTCGTGAGTCAGGCAGCTGGGCTTGGTCCTGCCAGCTCTGTAACCTCCAGCCAAGTTCCCTCTCTTCTAAGCCCTGGGTTTCTCATCTGTAAACAGGGACAATTAGAGTAACCCACAGGATCATTAGGTATGCCTACAAAGAAATTAGCACAGTGCCTCCAGCGACAAAGTTAGGACTCAAGAAAGAAAAGCTATTTTTTTTAAATATATGTTTAACTCTCCACAAGTAAAAAAAAACCTCCTGCCAGGGATGCCTGAGTGGCTCAGTCAGTTGGGTGTCTGTCTTCAGGTCAGGTAGTGATCCCAGGACCATGGAATCGAGCCCCGCATCAAGCTCCCTGCTCAGCGGGGAGCCTGCTTTTCCCTCTCCTTGTTCCCCCTGCTTCTGCATGCTCTGTCAAATAAACAAATAAAATCTTTTTAAAAAAAACAAAACAAAAAACCTCCTGTGGGGCACCTGGGTGGTTCAGTCGTTAAGCGTCTGCCTTCGGCTCAGGTCATGATCCCAGCGTCCTGGGATTGAGTCCCACATCAGGCTCCCTGCTCAGTGGGAAGCCTGCTTCTCCCTCTCCCACTCTCACTGCTTGTGTTCCCTCTCTCACTGTCTCTCTCTGTTAAAAAATAAATAAAATCTTAATAAAAAAATAAAAAAATAAAAATAAAAAAAAACCTGTCAAATTTGAACATCAGTAGGGATGGCTCTCAATCATCAAACACTTATTGGGTACCTATTCTTTGTTTTTTTTAAGGTTTTATTTATTTATTTATTTATTTATTTGAGAGGGAGAGAATGTGAGTGAGGCGGGGGGGGAAGGTGGGGGGCAGGTTGTAGATAATCACAAGCAGACTCAATGTGCTAAGTGCGGAGCCCAATGCAGGGCTCATTCTCAAGACCCTGAGATCATGACCTGAGCCAAAACCAAGAGTCAGACTCTTAACTGACTGAGACACCCACGTGCCCCAACTGGATGCCTATTCTATGTCAAACCTGGGCTGGGTAGAGGGAGGTAAGTATCATTAGGTCCTACCTCTGTCACTCAAAAGCCTGTAGTCTGGGAAAGATAAAAACAAATACATAGATCATTTGAATGGCTATCATGGAAGCAAGGACTGAGTACAATGGAGGCAGAGGGAAGGGAGTCACCAAGCCTGCTTTGCAGAGTCAGCTAAGAGGTCACAGACACTGATTCTGAGTTGAATCATTTTGAAAAGGAAAGAAGAGTTTGCTCGTAAAATGAGGTAAGGACAGACAAAAGGAACAGCTTGTGGAAAGACCAAGTGTTGTGAAAGGGAAAGGAAGGTTTGAGGAGCAGTGACAGTCATGGCAACAAGATTATAGGGGGCATGGAGCTGGCAAGGTAGATTAGAGATGGATTCTGAAAGAAGTGATCCTCTTCATCATTATCATCATCACTATCATTCACTGGATACTTGGCCTTGTGCTAAATACTTGACATGTATCATCTCATTTAATCCTCACCAAAACTCTATAAGCGAGGACCATCATTATCCCCATTTGATAGATGAGGTGACACAGGGCAGGGCTGTGTTCAAGACCCATGGTTAATCCTGCAGGTAATGGGGAGGTGGAAGAGGTCTCTCAGAGAAGGATATGGTTAGAATCCAGCCCCCCTTGTCCACTGTCATTGCACTCTGTGTCTCTCTATGCAAGCACATGATAATCAGCACTTTTAAGAAGGTTACTCTGACAGCATGGCCTGGCATGGAAAGAGATGGGGGAGCAATGACAACAGGCAAGTGCAACTGGATTCTAGAAATGTTTCTGCAGTTGAATTGACAGTTTATAAATGGTCCATAGGCTGGGGTGCAGGACAAGGAGGAATCTAGTGTGACTTCTAGGTTTTTGGCTCAGAACAATGAGGAGACAAGAGGTGCCATGAACTAAAATGACAAGTACAGCAGGGAAAGGAGAAGGAAGAGAAAGCAGAAGGGCAGGAACTGGGATGGGAGAATAATAAATTTAGTTCGAACACATCAGTCTTGAAATTTCTCTTGATAGTTGAAAACATCCTTAGCACGAAAGAGAAAAGATGTATTTTTAGACTTGGAATCATCAACATATATGCAAGCATTGAAATCATGGGAAATGAATGATCTTACTCAGGAAGAACAAGAATAAAAAGAAGTGAGGAGAGGACAGAGGGTGAGGATGAGTCAATAAAAGGTTGAGGAGGCCCTAGGGAACACTCAACTTCAAAGGACATGTCAGACAAGGATATATTGAAATGAAATGTTCAGGCTTTCCTACTGTGGTATCTTCCTCTGGGCATCTAGCATAGAGCCTGACGTGGGTAGGTGCTCAACAAGCTGGAGCTGACCAAAGAAATGGAGAGAGAGAAAGGAAAAAAGCATTTCCAAAAATGCAATGACCAATATATTTAATATTTACATTTAATATTTAATCAGAAATTAATATTTGAAAAATATTTAATATTTCTAAGAAGTCAAATAAGATTTTAGGCATGAGGAACACTTGGAGGTTACTATTTTCTTGGACACCTTTTTGTGACAAATCCTGAAAATACCAGCATCTATTTCTTGTATATGCAATACAAGCATCTAGAATCATACATTAAAAAGTGTTTTAGGAGAGCTACAATTTCTAATTCACTTTTAAACAAAAGGTTAAGTCTTTTCCAACTAAATGAAAAGTTCCAATTTACCAGGTAAGAACAAAATAAAATCCTCCTGTGCACCAAAAAAAAAAAAAATTCTCCAGAGGCACAAAAAAAATTATTTGATCCCTCATTTTTAAAGATGCATGCATGATGAAGCAATATAAAAGCACAAGATAGATAAATATAGGTTTTAAAATATCACTCTGAATTTACATTTTGCAGTAAAGGTTAGCATAGAACAACACCTGAGCAAAGGTGACCATTCAGGGACACATGTTGATAACTCCACATACAGTCCTATATTTCCTCCTCTCCTTTCTAATAAGCCTTCAGCCCCCAATTAAAATTTCTCACCAATTTCCTTTCTTTTCAAAACAGCTAATTGTTAACCAGGGACCTGAGACACTCTCGTATCTATCAACCAAATAGCTAGAAGTATCGACTTCTCAGTTCAGACAAATCTCAGCACTAAAAATATACCACTCCAGCCTCAGAGAGTAGTTTAGTAACAAACTGTTCATGTTTAAAGCATGAATTGGTCATAGAATAAACAATACCTGAATAGAGGAGCTAGATACAAATCCCTTGGAAAAAAAAAAAAAAAAATGAAATCAACTACTCCCAAAGGAAGTGACCAATACCCACAAGCCAAAAAAAAATGAACCTCGATGCTACTCCCATTGGCCACTTAATAGGTGATGCTGGGTGCCTGGGTGGCTCAGTCAGTTAAGCATCTGCCTTTGGCTCAGGTCATGATCCCGGGGTCCTGGGATCCAGCCCCACATCAGCCTCCCTGCTCAGCGGGGAGCCTGCTTCTCCCTCTCCCTCTCCCCCTGCTTGTGCTCTATCTCTCAAATAAATAAAATCTTAAAAAAAAAAAAATTGATGATGCTAACAGAATAAAATTTGAAAAAGGAAATAAAGAAAATGTTCTATTTCTCAAACCCAACTAGTTTCTAATTATTTTTTAGTAAGAGAATAATAAAGACTGTTGGCTAAACCTCAACCATACCAGAAGGTGAAAAGAGCAAAACAAAAGAGCAACCTAGAAAAGAGAAACAGAAAGCTCCAGACAGCCCTGAGCTGACTCTGCTCTTGGTCTCAGCAACCCTTGAATGCTCCCCACAGACTCACCTCAGCCTGGACCTAACCCTCTCTCCCAAAAGGAAGGATTCAGGGAGATCAAACAGGTACCCATTCCATGACCATGTCCATGAGAACAATGAGAAAAGCAAAGCTATTCTGAAAGCTCTAGCAATGACATAGAAAACAAACTGGGTCTCTAGGGGACATTCTTGAAAACCTGAGATCAACTCCCGGAAAAACACTCTTGACCACTTACCGCTACCGGAAGCTGCTAGATGGCAGATCAGAATCAGCATCTCATCAGAAAAAGAAGGCGGCTTTGTAGGAAAGCAACTACACTACCAGTGAGGAACTGGGGAAGAAAAACACTCCTTGGAAAAATACCAAAAGCCCAGAAGAGTCTCTCCTTCTAGAGTTGCCTGCTACAGCTGCCACGGCAGAACTGGTTAATCTTGAAGAAACAAAAGGAAGCTCCCTAGAGGCTGGCTTCAGCAGGATGGCTTCCTCTGTGGGAACCAAGAGTTCAGAAGGATGGAAGCAGACAACAGAAGGAGTCACAGTTACCACTTCTGCTTACCAAACTTTCATAAGGAAAGTAAGCAAACGTCTTTAGAGTTCCCACCTGTTTTTCCGAGAGATGAAGGAATTTGCATTTTTTAAAAAATCATTGCAAGGGGAGTTTTACTATCTCATGGATGAAAGCTAAACACACTCAAGCAACATTTAAATAGGAAGGATGAAGACACTTTTTCCAAACATCCTTAATTTCAACTCAGAGTAAAGCAAACAATTAACCCTTGAGGATGCCAAAAAATAAATCCACATTAGGAAATGGATTTAAACTTTTTAGTTCAGAATCACTTTGCGGGGGAGGTTCTTATTTTTAAGATGAGATTAGATGAAAACAAAATATTTTGGTTTGTGTCTATTTTTAAAAGAAAAGATTATGTCTTAAGTATGTCTAAACCTATTTATGGGTTTTCCAGAAGTTGCATCAGATTTGCAGTTAAGTACTGAAACCAAATACATTTTTTTAATTTTTTTCACGTTTATTATTTTTTTTATGTTCAGTTAGCCAGCATATAGTACATTAGTTTTTGATGTAGTGTTCAACGATTTATTAGTTGCATATAACACCCAGTGCTCATCACAACACGTGCCCTCCTTAATACCCATCAGTGGGAGGGGGGTGGGGGATGGGGAAATCAAATACATTTTAATCATGTCTCTATAACCAGAGCAAGTTGCCTCTGCACATACCAACTTCACTCTCCTGGAAAATCCTGGTACTGAGCCCTCACACCTCCAGAGAGAGCCAGATCAGAGAGAAAGGAAGGACTTTTCCTTCCAAGCCTCCCAGTCACAAGAAACTGCAGATTTCTTGAAACGAGAGTGATGGCTTTCTTCCTTGCATGATAAAAAGAACTAGTAACAGCCTATAAGAAGAAACAATCATTTCTTTAAGACATTTAAAATGAAAAACTCTTTAAAAATTTTTTTTAACTATAATTTCTGTATCACTTTTTAACCTACAATATTAGCAACTACTGTAAGTTTGGTAATTCCCTTTGTTGAAGAAGATATAAAGAAATCAGCACCTTCTCCTACACTATTAGTGTAGAAGTTGGTAAAATATTTTTTTAAATTTTTTAAAAGATTTTATTTACTTGACAGAGAGAAAGAGAGACAGAGAGAACAAGCAGGAGGAATGGCAGAGGGAAAGGGAGAAGCAGAGTCCCTGCTGAGCAGGGAGCCTGATGCGGGGTTCAATCCCAGGACCATGACCTGAGCCGAAGGCAGACACTCAAGCAACTGAGCCACGCAGGCGCCCTGAAGTTGGTAAAATATTTTTAAAGGTAAACTAAGTAGTGTCTATCAAATATAGAAATGTGTATATTTCCATATCTTAGGAATTTACCTCACAAATAATCAAACATGTATGTAGAAATGTTCATTATAGCACTGTCTATGACAGGAAAAAACTAAAAATGGCTTGAAAATAGAGGACTGGCCAAATAAGTGAAGGTACATCCATGTAAAGGAGTACTATGCAGCCATCAAGAGGGAGCAGAACTGGAGTGAAGGATCAGGTGGTTTGGCTTCAGATCTGGCTTCAGCAGAGACTAGCCAGGGGACTCTGAGCAAGTTCCCAAACCTCTCTGGGCCTCAGTCCTTCCTCTGTAATAAGATGAAAATTACAGTACTTACCATAGAGAATTACTGGGACTAAGACAGTGCCTGAAGCACAGCAGATGCTCAATAACGATTAGTGAGTACCAGTTAAAGAGATAGGCCTCTTTAGACAGACATGGAAAGATATCCAAGGTATACTGTCAAGTGAAAAGAGCAAGTTGCAAGAGTATGTATAGGATAATTCCATTTGGTAAAATATTTTAAATGTGCTTGCTGTCGACTGCCTGCTTCTTCCCAGTAAAATACAAGCTCCTTGAGAGCAGGGACTTCTGTTCACTGTTGTATCCCGTTTCCATAATAGGCATTCAATAAACATTTGTTGACTGAATGAATAAAATCAGGAAGGATAAGCAGAAAGAAATTTTTAACAGTAGTCACCTCCGAAAAATGGTATGAGGGTGGAAGGGCTGGTGGGCCCTGGGAGAAAAAAGTTCACTGTTTCTTAGAAAAGTACCGCTTTAACTTTTTTTACAGTGAGTTTGTATGCCAACCAATAAAAATGGAGCTCTTAGAAGATAATATTTTTGTTTACAGGGTGCATCTTAAGATCTATGGGTGTCCTCCCTAACAGTAGACCAGTGAGGGAGCAAGAGATGATCTCCCTATTACCTGATAAGTTAATGAGTCAGAAAGCAACTTATAAAAGAAGCATGGAGCTCTCCTTTTCTTCTTGGCCTTATATTGATCTTTCCAAAGTTAACCCTACAATCTCCAAGCCAGATCCTCTGTCCTAATCCATCAGGACCCCTCTCCTTTACCTAAACATCAACCGCACATCCCCATAGTGGCATCTCTGCCCAGATCATCCTCTCCCCCTGGGAGACCTTTTCCTTCATCTTCTCACTTCCAAACCTGTCCATAAAGGACCATTTTCTGAGTCCCAGCATCTCTGGCCCCTCCCTCTTGGACACTGCTAGAGACTAGGCTTGATACCACCCACTGGCACTTACTCTACAATATCTGCTATCTCCCCTCTGTTTGAGATGAGGTCTATATGGACTGAATCTTCAGTTCTGCAACCCCTTCTTTCTTGCGCACACGTGCTCTCTCCCTCCCTCGCATGCAGGCAGTCCTTCAGTATAAAAAAAAAAAAATACTGCCACATTAAGGAGCTATGTGTTGTGATTTTGTTCCATTTGCCCAAAAGTTCCTGACACCAGAGAAAAAATTCACCAGCCCTGTCATTTTCCCTGAAATTTCGACACTAGGGATATCTTTCTTTGGCTTCTTCAGTATATTTTTGTTAAATGCTTCTAAAAGTTCTAAATTGATTTAAAATGCTCTAGTTCTTCATGTACTAACTAGTCAAAACTGATTTAATCATATTTTATTCCTAATCAACAACAGTGATGGGATGAGGAATCCTAATAGCAGAAGAACGTGAGACAGAAGGGCTTACCACACTCACAGTAAAACCACAGAATGACTACCTCACATTCACCTCACTCACAGAAGCTCTCATAATGCACACACATGCATGGGTGGGGAGGGGGACAAAGATTTCATATCATTTTGAAATATTCATTTTAAAATGCAATTATCTTGCCATTAAATGCTCCCTTGCAGATAGATCTTTGGGTGCTTAAAAAATGATTTTACAGTGTCATAGAATTATGTACTTAAAACCACAGAGCATCAGATTTATTTGCCCCATTACTTTAAGTCCCAAAGCTCTTTACCCATCTCTGAAATATAACATTACATTACAGTAGGTGCTGCTACTCCTTGGCCAGGCTGTCTTATCGCCCACATGTCACCTTGACTCACTCCCTCACTTCATTCAGATCTGTGCTCAATGTCACCAACTCTGAGAGGCCCACCTGGTCAGCCTACCTAAAGCAACACACACACCCCTGTGCCTCTCCATCCCTTATCTTGCTTCATTTTTCTCCATAGGAAAACACATAGCTATTATACTGTATATTTCCTTATTTATTGCCCAGTTCCCCCCACCAGAAAGTCAGCTTTAGGAGAGCAGGGAATTTATCTTTGGATATACACCCAGGGCCTAGAACAGTGTGTAGCAGGTGTTTGAGGGATGTTGAAGAAACCAGTGAATAGTAATAGCATTGTTGTGTAGTTTTTGTTGCTTACTAAATACGTATGGATATTCCTCCAGAATAGGAGCTGCTTGAAAACAGAGCTCTTGTCTCATTCCCTGTCATCACCAACAGCACCCAGCAGATAGTAATTTATCAAATGAACTGAAGCTGAAGTCTAAAGTATACTTCTCTGTATGACACTTTCCATTTCTACTAGATTTCCATTTATAATGTGCCCTCAAGTTAATTTTTCTTAGCTCATCTTAATCTGTCAGTCCCCAAAGTAGTGCCAGTTGATGGACCTAATTTGAATAGACCTTGTTACCGGCACAGAGAGGTTAGGGTCAGATTTCAGACTCCTTTGTAACTACATCTTGAAATATGAGATTTAGAGGAGGAAGAGAAGCCTATGGGAAAGGATGGAGGCCTATAGCACATTGAAGATGAAGAAAGCAACTGCTCACTCTTTACAGCATGAACAGAGGAGATACACTTGCTCTGGATAACCTAAAAAGTATAGGGGGAAAGGAGGGTTTAAAAGCTCTGCTTTATTAGCAGATGTCCATCAACAGATGAATGGATAAAGATGTGGTGTGTATACACACACACACACACACACACACACACACACAATGGAATATTATGCAGCCATCAAAAATAATGAAATCTTGCCATTTGCAACGACACAGAAGGAACTAGAGGGTATTATGGTAAGCGAAATAAGTCAATCAAAGAAAGACAATTATCATATGATCTCACTGATATGAGGAATTTGAGAAACAAGACAGAAGATCATAGGGGGAGGGAGGGAAAAATGAAACAAGATGAAACCAGAGAGGGAGACAAACCGTAAGAGACTCTTAATCTCAGGAAACAAACTGAGGGTTGCTGGAGTGGTGGGGGATAGGAGGGATGCGGTGGCTGGGTGATGGACACTGGGAAGGGTAAGTACTATGGTGAGTGCTATGAATTGTGTAAGACTGATGAATCACAGACCTGTACCTCTGAAACAAATAATACATTATATGTTAATAAAAAATTTTAAAAAAATAAAAATAAAATTATAAAGTCTAATATTTTTTTATTATAAAATATAACCATTTTATCTTTTGTACTGATTTGGCCTTAAATCTATTTCATCTAGTTACAATAAAGCTATACTAGCTTTCCTTTGGTTAAAAATAAATAAAATTTAAAAAATAAAAGCTCTATTTTTTCCACTTGTAGGTATATACTCAAAAGAACTGAAGCCAGGGACTCAAACAGATACTTGTACAACAATATTCATAGCAGTATTATCCACAATAGCCAAAAGGTGAAAACAACCCAAATGTCCATCAGTGGGTAAAGGGATACATAAAATATGATATACATATACAATTTAATATTACTCAGCCTTAAAAAGGAATGAAATTCGGGGCACCTGGGTGGCTCAGTTGGCTAAACGTCTGCCTTCAGCTCAGGTCATGATCCTGGAGTTCCTGGATCGAGCCCCACATCAGGCTCCCTGCTCAGCAGGGAGTCTGCTTCTCCCTCTACCCCTCACCCCACCTCAGCACTCTCATGCATGTGAACTCTCTCTCTCCCTCTCAAATAAAATCTTTAAAAAAAAAAAAAAAAAGGAATGAAATTCTCATACATGATGCAACCTGGATAAACTCTGAACACATTATGCTGAGTGAAATAAGCCAGACACAAAAGGAAAGTATTTTAATAATTCCACTTTTATGAGGTACCTAGCGCAGGCAAAAGTTGCCAGGGACTGGGAGGAGGGGAAATGGGAGGGTATTTACTGAGTACAGAGTTTCAGATTGGGATGAAAACATTCCAGAGATCAACAGTGGTCTGATAGTTACACAGCACTGTGAATGTGTTTAATGTCACTGAACTGTACACTTAAAAATAGCTAAAATGGTAAATGGTATATATTCCCACTAGACTATATTACCTGACCAGGGCTTAATTTTTAATCTTCATTAGGTAGCATTTACATTGTCAGAACACGAAAAGTTCTGTTTTTGAAAAACCTTCTTTTGCTTTAAAAATCCTACTTTTAAGAAATGTCCCTGTCTGTAATCTAGAGTTCCCAAAGATTTTTCTCAATGATCACCTAAGTTTGTCCTCACAACAATCCAGTGAATTATGTTAAAGGAATTTTTTTTTTAAGATTTTATTTTTATTTTTCAACAGAGAGAGAAAGAGACAGCTAGAGAGGGAATGCAAGCAGGGGGAGTGGGAGAAGCAGGCTTCCCGCCGAGCAGGGAGCCCGATGTGGGGCTCGATCCCAGGACCCTGGGATCATGACCTGAGCCAAAGGCAGATGCTTACCAACTGAGCCACCCAGGTGCCCTGTTAAAGGAATTTTGATTAAACATCTGAGCACTTGAGAGAAATGTTTTTCTAATTTATTCACCCTCTTACCTTATCCTCCAACTTTGCATATATTTCAACAAAATGAAGAGATGGAAATTTTTACACTTAAGAATATGAAGTCATACAGCTTTTCTCAAAAGAATAAATAGCATATGTTTCTCAAAACATGTAAATAAGTCTAGTGCTGCCAAGGCAGCTAAGAAAGCCAACAAATTACCATTTTCAGTAAACAGATAAACCACCTATAGCAACCAGGATGCCTGATCCAATATTTTTATTCAACAAGTGCACATACTTTGCTAGGCACTTTGTGGGACATAGATAGATGAACAAAATGTGATTCCTGCTCATGAGACACTTATCATGTGCTGGGAGAAGTCAGACATGCAGATGAGGGGATTCTACAATAAACAGTGGAAAACAGGCTCTGCTATTGAGAACAGGACCACCAAACAGATTTAGTCCCTTTGTGTCAATTCAATCTAATCACAATGAAATGAACTAATTAAAATTTCATCAATTCCCTGAAATTTAGTCATTACAAGAGTTTCAGGGTTTTTTTGTTTGTTTGCTTGCTTGCTTGCTTGCTTTTAATGTCAAGAAAGGAAGGTTGAGCTGACTGAAATATCAAACCAAGTCTTAGTGTCAGCCTGAATGGCAGAGAAGTAACTCTGGCCTAAAATTATAATTTGGACATACATAATAAAAAAGAAAAGAAAACCAGAACAAAGTATTCCCTGATTCTGTAAACACTTTCTTGAGCAATCCACCTGCTGTGAGCCCACTAGAGGCCAATTTGAACCTACTGAAGAAGCATCTCTTTGAGAGGAGCCCTTGAGTGTATGTTATGCACTAACGCATGAGAATTGCAGGTGTTATACATCTAAAACTAACATCATATAATAGGTCAACTATACTTCAGTAAAAAATAAAATAAACATTAGCTCCCTGGTTGTAAAATTGGGAAAATTAAAACCTGTTTCTCAAGCTATTTGTGAAGATTAAATGAGATATTCACTAAATGAATATTAATAAAATAAGTGTATGTATAAGTTACATATGCATTGATACAACAAGAATATATAACCCAAAGCCTGTAATACAATCATTGCCCAACAAAGGTCAATGTCCTCCCTGCTGTCTCCAGAATCTTCCCAAATGGCTACCACATTTCTTTTATCAGAAGAGAAGGAAGACCTCTGAATTCTGAGCTATTCCACCTCTCCAGTTCTTTCCATCTTGATACAACCATCTGCCTTCTCTTCTAAGACAGTGGTTCCCAGGAATATCCTTTCTATACACCATAAAACAGCACAAGAAATAGACAGTTTTAAAGGATGAAATCAATCAGGATAAATTGAAGTTTTAGTATTTCCTTCCTGCACCGAGGATTATTTAAGAACCACTGTTCCAGGACAAGGTTCAGCCAGTGAGAGAAGTACACTAAAAGTGTTCCTGCCCACCATACCCTCTTCTCTTCAGTGACTGAAACCTACTCACTTTCCATTCAGAAACAGTTTCACCAAACCTTGAAATCATACATACCTTCATGGTCCTCAATACCTAGAAACAAAGTAGAGTTTTTCAACCTCTTCTGATTTCATGTACTATCTGGCACTTTCCGTGGTGTGTTTGGCTGAAGTTCACCAAGAGAAGGTAACCCAACTCCTCCCCCAATCCCCAACATTACTTCCTCTTGGTTGGTTAAGCTTTTGTGTAAGAAGTAGGTTTCCTTACATTGGCCAACATAAACGATTAACTCATTGCCATTGGTACCATTTCCTATGTGGGACTTTCCATCCTTAATGAAAAGACTCACAGTTGAGTTAGTTATTACTCAACTAACTCACAAAAAGAACAAAAAGAAAATCAGAAAATGCAAGAAGAAAGACATTTCTTTAGAAATTAAGCCCCAGATAGGGATGTAGACCTAGGAATAGAGGAGTTTCCTGCTGTACTGTTAAAATTTCAGGAATTAAAAGTAAATTAAAAATAATATAAACCTACCACTACATTAAAACTAAGCAGGTATGATTTCAAAAATGAAAAAAGATAGCTAAATTCCTGGGTCCTAAAAGTCACCTCTGGGGACTTGCTCCCTCCAGCAATTTGGATTATCCCATAAAGGCTCTCCTGCATACCCCTTTCAGTCCCAACATTCAAACACAAAGCAGAACAGTGAGATCCAGAAAGTTTTTTGTATCCAAGCCACTGCACCCAAACCAGGTGATTTGCATTTAACTTGCCCTTTTAAATTCCTTCTGAACCATGTGTTCCAGAACTAGATGACCCAGCTCTAAACCAAACAGCCTAACTTCAAGCCAGACAATTGGTATCCCTAGTTATAAAAGTCATTCTAACAGTTCATTTCCAAATGACGAATGCTCCACAGCCAAAAATAGATCCTGGCACTGACTGTTGGCACCAGTGAGAGAAACACTCCCCTAAATGATCTCTTGCTATCAAGAAGGCACAGTGTATTCTTTGCATATAACAAGTGTCCAGGAAATATTTTGGGGCTCCACTTTTTCATAGATTGGCATCATAAGAAGTCCTTAGGACAATAGTAGGTGTCTACCAGAAAGAAGGAGTTGATCTGCATCAGTGTCAGGGTTCCAGTGGTTCTTGCTGTCTCAGAACCTTCAAGACACAGGAGGAGCCAAACACTCAGGATCTTGTAACACTCACTCCTGCCCCACTTTCTCCTTAACAGGCTGTCCTCTCAACAGAGGGAAGGACCAGGGCCACAAGGCTTTAAAGAAGTTCTTGCCTTTATCTCTTTACCCTTTAGACTTTCCTGTGCAACAATAGGTGTGAAAACTCCCTACCCCTTACGTGTCATTTGGAAAGGGCAGGGTCCAAGACCAAAGGAGTTCAGGCTCCTAATCAGGACTATCTCTAGGACATTTCATATATTCATCACCATGAATGTATGATACAGTATGGTAAGAACTCTAATAGAGGTATCCCTGCCCAAATATGCCTTGGAACTATAGGAGAAGGCATACCTATTTCTATGTGGTGTGGAGATATCATAGAAAAACATCAGGATTTGAAGCTGAATCCTAAAAGATGAATAGGAGATGAATAGGGACGACCTGGTTAGTTCCACAAGCTAACAGTCCATGAGAATAAATATCACTGATAGTTTTTATCTCCTCCCCTCAGCTACTACTCCATCCCACCTAAGAGAATAGCAGCCCTCCACTACCACTTGAGTTTCCATTCCAGATGGCAGGAGTGAGTCACAAACCCACATCCTACAGCATTCATGAATGTGGAGGGCAAAAGGGAGTTCATCATCACTTCAGTACATCAGTGAAGGTAATTACTAGGTCATAGCAGATCAAAGGCCAGGCAAGGGTTAGACAGGAATTGAGTTCTGAACGCGTCAAGCACTGCCTTGGGCACACCACCTCTGAGGAAAGCATGCATTCTTTCCTGCATAAGGTACTAAAGCTGTGTTGTACTGTAGGTTGTAAGAAAATCCACCCTACTATGAAGCTGGAAGACTGCACTGGGATGTGGTATAGGAGGCAAAAGCACAAGATGGCAGGAGGGAGGCAAAACTGTCTCAGGTGGCTCCAGAGTCATCCTGCCCTCTAGAGGTATCCCATATCTAATGGAGAGTAAGAGATCCCATTAAATGCTTTCTTTGAGTAAATATTAATTCCAGATGAACAATTACAAAGTGTGCATCACTCCAGTTCTGTACACATCCCCACTAACGCTGAGCCACCTTTAGGTAGAACATGCTCCAAACTCAAGGCTTGGGACCCACGGAGGCTGAGTGGATGATAAAGCTATGTCTGGTGCATTCACACATTCTTATGCATCCTTGGGTAAGGAAGGTGTTTTTCAGATTTTCCCTTATTGGTAAGCTAGTGTTTCATCTTGTATCCAGTCTATCAAAGGGAAGGGGCATAAATATCTTCCCAGGAAAGGAGGTGAGACATGGGGTTAAGTCATGCCAGAGACAGAGAGAAAAGGGGAACAATGGATACAGACAGCAGAACCCTGGTTTTTCCTACCTTGGGACCTAAGCTCCAGAGGGTGCTGTCTATAGAAGCATCCAGAAAGATGTGGAGGCACCCAAGTTAGTGGCCTCTTTCCTCCAGCTCTAAAGGGCACCCTTGTCCACCATGGCATCAAATTCAGCAAGGCTAGAAGCAATAGGAGAGCAGTGGAGGAAGAGGGTGACTCCAGACACTTGAGGCTGTGTTCCTGCCTCCTTGTGATTGACAAAGAGCAAGGCCAGGTCAGATGAAGAGATCTCCTTGAGCAAAGAGAAACCAAAAGACCTGGCATGGACACAAGGCTCCTACATGTCACAGAGTTAAATGAGTCCTCTATTTACCCAGATGCCTCCCATCTTGGAGAGAAACAGGGGTAGGAGGACACCCAAAGGCTCTAAAAAGACTAAATAATCAAAAGGAGCTTATTTGAACTCGAAAAGACTATGATACCTAAGTTAGCTAGTTCAAGGTTTGTTTGGCGGGGGGCGGGGGGGGTGGTTAGATTTTTTTTATTATTTTTAGAGAGAGCGATGCACATGTGAGAGACAGAGAGAACAGGGGGAGGGGCAGAGGGAGAGGGAAAGAATCTCCAGCAGACTCCACACTGAATGTGGAGCCTGATGTGGGGCTCGATCTCACGAACCTGACATCATGACCTGAGCCAAAACCAAGAGCAGGATGCTTAACTGACTTAGCCACCCAGGTGCCCCTAGCTCAAGGTTTGTTAGAGATTATTTTTCCCATCAGGCTGTGTGGGTTAGTGAAAAAAAAAACAGATCCTTTATAAAAAATTAAGCAGCCATTTTTTTTAAGGCATATAAGCAATAGAGTGAGTAAACTGTGACCCGCTACACTCATTTCCATCACTGAAGGCATCTATGTATGCCTTGTCACCTAGAAGAGTCAAACTCACCAAGAATGCTATATTGGTTTGCTAAGACTGTGACAATAAATTACTACAAACTAGGTGGCTTAAAACAAGAGAATTGTTTTTTTCATCACAGTTCAGGATGGTAAAGTCTGAAATCAAGGTATTGGCAAGGTTGGGTCCTTCCGGAGTTACTCACGGAGAATCTGTTTTATACCTTTTTTCTAGCTTCTGAGAGTTGCTGACAATCCTTGATATTCCTTGGTTTATAGATGCATCCCTCCACACTCTCCATGTGAGATGGTGTTCTTTGTGTGTCTCCTCTGGATCTTTGTGTCTTCACATGGCTTTCTTATAAAGATACAAGGCCCTGAATTTAGTGTCCATTTTAATCCAATATCTCATTTTAACTTAATTACATCTGGAAATATTCTATTTATGTATAAGGCTATATTCTAAGATTCTGGGTAGACATGAATTTGGGGGGCACGCACATTATTGAACCCAGCACAAATATAATAGGGAGTTTTAATAAACAGCCAGTATTAAAATTACAGGGTAGAGTCTAGGAAAATTTTCATTTACTGCAAAGAGAGAGGTCTCCAGTCTTTGGCCAGACTGGACATTTTTTGCTTCTCTACATACATTACATGCATGTTGGGGCGTTTGTACACACTGTCCACATGCCCTCCCCACCTCCATTTACATAGCTAAATCTTCTACATCTGCTATGTATCCTTCTAAAATTCATATGCTGTAACCCTTACCTTCTCCCCACACCCACCACACACACACACACACACACACACACACACACACACACACACACCCTCCAGGCGATGGTATTAGGAGGTAGGGCCTTTGGAGGTAATTAGGATTAAATGAGATCATGAGGATAAGGCCCTTACTGACAGGATTAGTGCCCTTAGACTCACTAGAGAGCTTCCTTCCTCTCTGCTTTCTACCACATAAGGAATTAATGAGATGACAGCAGTCTGTAACCTGGAAGAGGGCCATCACCAGAACTCAACCATGCTGGCACCGCATCTCAGACTTCCAGCCTCCAGAACTGTTGAGAAATAAATTTCTGTTGTTTATAAGCCACTCAGTCTATGGTAATTTATAACAGCAGATCAAATAGACTAAGGCAACATCTTTAAGGTTTTACCTTATATCATTTCCCCTGGGAACCCCGTTGGAGACTCTAAGAAATCTAGATCTCCTGGGGCGCCTGGGTGGCTCAGTTGGTTAAGCGACTGCCTTTGGCTCAGGTCATGATCCTGGAGTCCCGGGATCGAGTCCCACATCGGGCTCCCTGCTCGGCAGGGAGTCTGCTTCTCCCTCTGACCCTCCTCCCTCTCATGCTCTCTGTCTCTCATTCTCTCTCTCGCAAATAAATAAAATCTTAAAAAAAAAAAAAAAAGAAATCTAGATCTCCTCTGAGCTCCTGTAAGATGCTGCACTTCTTCATCATGGCACATTACTTGCCTTACTGTAACTTCCACCTGTCTACTTCTCTGGGCTTCCAAAACCTGAGGGTGGCAACTCAATGTCCCACACCAGGACCTAGACAGAATATAAGAGCACACAACCCCTGTGATGAGATTACCCAGGCTCTGAGGAGCATCTGGATGCTCTTACAAGTCACTCAACGTCTTTGGGTCTCAGCTTCTTCATCTGGAAGAATCTCAGACTAATAATGTCCAACAGCCCATAAAAATAATGATGAGTAAGAACTCCTAATAGCTTAACAGTACTTACTTAGTTGGAGTGTAGAAGAAATAAAGCATGACAAATTATGCAGTGATAAGTGCCCCTATAAAGGTAAAAATAAAATTGTAATGGGAAAGGAAAAAGAGCAAGAAGAAAAGAGGCTCATGATCAGGGCAGACTTTAGGGACCAGAAAGCATTTGCACTGGGCCACGAAGAGCTTGTATGACTTATGTATACAACAACAAGGAGTGAAAGCCATTCAGGGAGCAAGAAAGCAGTAGCACGCAGTAGCACAGTCAGAGAAGTCAAAAAAACCACACACAAAAAAACCAGTATCTGCAAGAATCATCTAATGCTATGCATCAGTCTATCTTGCAAAAGGAGATAATGGAAAATAAGGAAGAAAAACATATGTTAGAGGTAAATTATAGCCTCTGCCAATTATCTTGGCAATTGATAACAATAACGTAAATTAAGTCAATATCACTGGGACTGGCGAACAAAGTACAGATTCAAGAAGTATTCCCAAGATAGAATCAATAACATTTGGCAATAGGAAGGGAAACGAGAGGGCAAAAATCAAAGATGATGCCAAGTTCTGAGCCCAGATGGCTGGGGGAATGTTGGAGACATTGAAAAAACTGGGAAAGAAAAGGTGAAACAAGTTCTGGGTCATCTATGTGAGCTCCTTGCACCAGTCTCAGCTAGCACATCACCAAGCAGGAGGAGAGAACATCTCAAGTCGAACAGTCTCTCTATGATTCACCAGATGTGAGGGTAAAGTTATTTTTACTCTCACAGCAGTAAAACAAATCCTACACATCATTAACCAGATCCTTCAAGATGCCTGAATGTTCAGGTAGGAGGTCTACAATGACTAAGTCTTAACTCAGAACCTCAAAATCTAACCTTAGAGAAAGTTTTAAAGGTTTTATGTTCCCGCTCTTCAGCCCTCAGCTGGTTGAAATCTGAAAGCTATATTTTCTCTTTTTGAGGTATAGTAGTGACATACTCATTTCCAAACTATCTTTGTTTCATCTGCATTCAATATTTAGTGTGACAAATTCTCAACTTGTAAGTCAATCAAGGAGGCACTCTAGAGTTCATCATTTGGATTTTACTTTCTATCAATATTCTGACGAGTCTTTCCCTATTGCTAGCAATCTTTAATCATTGCACCATCACTTGAAGGTGTCACACTTCAGAAAACCTTTAATTTTAACCCTGTTTCCATGAATCATTTTCACTGTGGTTTGTGGGAATCATTGGAACACCCAGAACATTTGACATGTCACATCTGTCCAACAACACTGCTTTGGGTACCCTTTGCAGTGCATACTTATCTAAGCTCCTAGACATTCTTTCAAATTTAAAACAAACTGGTCAGAACTTGTATAATTTTACAAAAGTGTGGGGAGCAAACCAACTGAATATCCAAGTGCAAGAATTCTGCATGGGACTTCAACTAGCAGCACAGTAAGTAGATACTTCTGCTAAGTAATGAATTGGGGTCTACATCCTAGACACATTCATCATAATTGAAACCTGACATACATAAAACTGTAACTAAATACTGATGCCACTGGAGCAGAGCACCACAAAGAGAAATGTCCTAGGCTCCTCTTGTATCCGACTGGGAAACTTTTGATCCAATTATGGGAACACAGATGTAACTTCAAAGGGCCTCCAAAAAAGTGCAAATTCTCACTGATAAATCCTTATCTCCTCACAAATAAACTGTCAAGTCCCCAGACATTTAATAATTCTCTCATGTACATTTCAACAAAAGGTGAAGCTGTTTTGTTTTTTTTTTAATCCAACCTTAAGTGTGGAGACTTTCTTCTTCTGAATTGACATAAGCATGGCATTTAAATGTGCACAACAAGTAGCAGCAAATCTGTTCGGATTCCTGATTGTGTCAATTACTGTGATGATAACCATGCCCCTACCATCCTGGAGTTTAAGTAAACAGGACCACCACTCTCTGCTCTTAGCTGAGGATTTATAGGGGCTGTGTGTCTGGCACTCGAGGAGATGTTGGCTTGCTCTCACCCGTGATTACATATACAACATTGTCATATAATTTTCAAAGACTTCAAAGCTCACAACCTTCTGTGAACTTGCTATCTGGGCATGTTTATCATGGCAAGGAATAAAGGGAGGAGTGCTATGCAGAAACTTCAAATTAAAAGCACTTCAAAAATGCATTCTGTATGTCTATAAAATCTCAAAATGTCCAGGAGAAAAATGAAAAAGATCAATCAGTCTACCACCCATACAGGGCTAAAGCCAGGCTGGAGCAAATGTGGCTTAAATGTTGGTTTGGAAGGGCTGTTTGATTTTTTCATGATTAAGATGTTTTATCCTAATTGTTTCCTTTGCTAAATGAGTAGTCCTTAATTGGTAAGTAGAAATGAGTTCACTTCCTCCCCTCTCTCTTTTTTGAAGGTGACCAGATGTCTCATTTGGGGGAATTATCCTTGTGACATGGTACTGAGAATATAGAACAGGCCTGTGTGTCTAAAGAGACCATGTCACGTGAGTGTGAGAGTAGGGCCTCTGGAGTTCAGCTTGCCTGTAGACAAAGCCTGGCTCCACCACCCTGTAGTTGAAAACCACTGGATAATTTCCCTATGTGTCTCAGTTGTCACATCTGTGAAATGGGGGTAATAATAACAGAACCTACCTCATCAAGCTATGAGGATGAAATAATATGTGCCTAGTACATGGAAAGTTATTCACTAAATATTATTTATTATAATTGAAACATTGGACAGGAGAAACAAAAGTACTTCTTTTTAGCTCAGGGATTAACCCCTGAAGAACCAATAAAAATTTTCTTGTTGGGTATCTGAATTCTGTATCCCCAAAGCTTTGGTTCATACTTTACTGGAGCACTTATAATACTGATGTTCTCCTCTGCATCAGGCATTGTGCAAGAGGCTTCTCATACTTATTACAGCCACAGAATCAGACAATGTGTTAGCACTGATAAAATGTCAATCTTCCCTGAATAATTTTCCATTCATTCTCTCATTATGTTTCATTCATCGAATGAAGGACCTATCACATGCCAGCCAATGGGCTACACAAATGCAATGCCCCAAATCCCTGGCTCTTACCAATCAATGAGTAAACTTTTCTAAAAAAAAAAAAAAAAAAAGGCAACATTTTGGGAGATGCCTAGATTCCCTATGTTAGCCAGAATTTTCTGGGAGGACTCATCCCAAGGGATCACAAGTTACGCGTCTATCTTTCTGTACAGTGCTGGCTGAGGAGAGCCATTGTGTCCTTTAAATGCTGGGCATCATAGTGCGTCATCATGACTCACGAGTAATCAATCACCGAGTGACATTTAAACATCTTGATTAACTACCAGCCACATTTTCCTGCAGTTATAGGAAGCTTCTCAAACTGAATGTACCCTTGGGATAAGATCTGAATCACTGTCTCTGAGGGCAACAATGCAGATTGCCAGGACATGCCTAACAACCGGGGCACAGGAAGAGTCTCATTTGTGTCATTCCTCACCATGAGGCATCTGCTGTCTCGCCCTCATGAACAATACTCACCACACTTCTTTTATGAAGTGACACACAGACTCTTTTAGCTATATACAGGGTTAGAGGTGGGAGGAACACCATCTGAGACACAAATGATAGTCAAAGAGGGGAGTGGACAGAATCCAACATTTATTAATTCCACAACCCAGGCTTCCTAATTGCCACTTTAATGATCTTTCTACTTTACCACACCTGGTAACAAGATTTCAAGATTCTCTGCTCAGCTTCTTTTTCACCAGAGTCCCACTGATAACTCAATTAACAATATTTGGTAAAAGCTGTGAGCACAGCCTGCCAGCCGTAATGATCATCTCAGTATCACTCTAGCAGCCGGCTGAGAGAATCTATCACATTTTCATCCTTCCACAATCTGTAAGCCACACTGGGACAGTGTCTCTCATACATTGGTAGAGAGAGGGTAGACTGACAAAGCCTTTCTGGAGCTCAGTCTGGCAGTTTATCAAACACTTCATACATGTGCATACCTTGAGATTCAATCCTTCCGTTGCTGGGAATGTACACTTAGAAATGATCAGAGATGCAGAATTTTATATGTATAAATACATGTAAAACTGAATGAAATATACTCAGTCCTCAGTTAGCTATACCTGGACCTAAAAGGGTGTCAGATACTGAAAATGAAGGCACAATGCCAAGAATGAACTATCAAATAAAAGTGTATCTTGTAAAGTCGACCAAATTTCACTAACTGCAATATCCCTTCAAACCAGAAATTAGAAACGATTTTAATAAAAAACATCACTTTCTAGTCACTTTTTATTTATCCTTTTCTCCTTCTGCTCCTTTTACACCCACCCATACTGCCACCATCACCTTCATCTACCAAGAAGTCTGTTTGCATTGTAAATCCTTCCCCTTTTTTTTCTTTTAAAGGCAAAGTAACAGGGGCGCCTGGGTGGCTCTATCAGTTAAACATCTGCCTTCAGCTCAGGTCATGATCCCAGAGTCCTGGGATTGAGCCCTGCATGGGTTCCCTGCTCAGCAGGGAGTCTGCTTCTCCCTCCCCCTCCCCGCTCCCAATCCCCATCCCTCCCCCCTGTCTGCCCCTCCCCCCATTTGTGCTTGCACACTCATGCTTACTCGCCCTCGCTCTCTCCCAAATAAATAAAATCTTAAAAAAAAAAAAAAAGCCAAAGTACAGATGAACAGGACTCAATTGCTGGTATGGGGGAAACTGTGTGAATAAATAAGGTAATTAAATGTGTCCATTCTATAGATGACTTGGAGTGACTTTGATATATCAGACTGAACCTAATAGTTCCAGTACTAGGTAGTTCTCACTGTTAAACATCTTCTTACAAAATTTCAAATTTATACTTGAGGAAATCCACTGATTATCATAGACTACACATATTAGGGGAAGTGACTTCATTAATTGACTACGTTCTAAATAAAGCTTTTTTGTTAGAAATCACATTTTATCTTGAGTCTGGAAGTTTATCTGCACAGCAGGATGTTTTCTGTTTGATAGACAGAAATTAAACCTGGACAAGCACAGTAGGTAGCTTCATAAAGAGAAGATAATACAACAGTAGGAAGAGATTATCACACAGGGGTTCTGAGAGAGAGTACCTAGAGATATAAAACCAAGTTCCCACTGTCCAGGGCTGCTTTACCAGCCTCCTCCACCCATAGGCTCTTCAATGTGACGCCCACCTACAAGATCCAAGGACTAATCTAGTCCTTTTCTGATCCTGCACTCCTTCGTCTTACTGAAACTAAGCCTGAGGGCTCTTACATTTCAGCAGCATCCTGTACACTTGTAACTCTTTAATTACTTGAATTTTTTTGTTTAATGATATCTGTCTTCTCCTTAAAACTCTAAACTTCCTGAGAACAGAGACTGCATCTATCTCATTCAGGATTTTGTCCCCAGTGCCTAGCACAATGCCTAGCATATTGTTGGTGCTCAATAAATTTTGTACCCATGAGATTGTGATTTATATTAAAAAAATTATCTTCATCCTCATACCTAGCATAGAACTTCTAAAACCCTTGGAATTTCCAAAGTGGAGAGAGAAATGGAGGTGTCATTTTTTATGCTAACAAGGCAATTTTTGGAAAGCATTTAAGCATGGGACTGATTGCCAGTGGAGGGTTGGAACTTTCAGTCTCACTCCCTGACCTCTAGGTACCTGAGAAGTCAGGTAACTTTCTCTCCCATACTCAGCCTCTTGTGCAAGCCTCTGCCTGGAACATAGCCACTGAAGACCAGGAGCAGGGGCAAGGCTCCACCTTGTTCTTATCAGGGAATTCCCCCTCCTCCAGGTAATGAAGTGCAGTCCCTGAATGTCCTCAGGCTTCTGAATCATGCTGATTTCCTCCCTCCTAGTTCCACTCTCTCCACTCCCTGCCGCTGGATCTTCCTCCAGGTGAGGGTCCCATCCCTTCACAGGCTGTATCTATCTGCCGGGTCCTGTCTCCTCCTTTTCTGGCCCCTCCTGGCCTGGCCTCTTTTCATACCAACAGAGCTCCAGTTCTGAGTGTGGGGACCTAAAGAGAGCTAATAGGCCCTCAAAGTACCTCCAAATTCAAGACCTGAGACAGTGTGGAGAAAAATACTATGATGAGTTATCAATGTAAACAAAGTTACGTTGAGTCACCCACTATGTACTGAACTGTCCTAAACTCCAATAAAAGGCAAAAAAGAGCATTTAAAACACAGCCTACTTGAGAACATGATTTATTCACAAATATGAACTGAAATATTTTTAAAATTCACAAAGCAAATTATATGCATGTTAAAACAATGCAAATGGAAAACATGAAAAAAATTACCAATTACTACTTTGTCCAGGGAGGGACTCAGGAGAGAGGAATGACTGCTAGTTGCTCTTAGTGTAGCGTTAATGGTATAATACTAGCAGTAGCTAGCCTTAATCTGTTTCCACTGTGGGCTAGTCATTGCACCAGTTACCTTACATAAGTTATCTCAGATCTTCACCATAAACTTGCAAAAGAGGGGATATCCTCCTTTTAAAGATGAGAAAATGGAGGTTAGTAGCTCTCCCCATGTAACATAGCTTGTCAAAAGTGGGAGAAATATCTAAACCAGTGTCCATCTGAGACTAAAAGCTATGCCTCATCTCAACTCCACATTGCTTTCAGGAGAGGAGTTTGCTGCTGAGTGACATCACTCAGCAAGTAAGAAGAAGGAACTTCTGCCTAAGGTGGGTGTCATGGCAGAAAGTGTCAAATCTATTCATCTGGCAGGGGTGGGAAGGTTGCTTGAGAGGGTTGCAAGCCCTGAATTCGGTGAATAAAAGGACCACCATTTGAGGGTACTGACAATCAAAAAGTTACAATTTAGACCTAATAGCACAGGCTTTTTTAAAGAGTTTATGCAAACTTTTGAATTGGACAGTGACCAGGTGAAGAGAATTCTTCATTGGAAACTCTGTGTAGAGCGGGATTGAATAAGAATAGACGCAGGGGGGCGGAGCAAGATGGCGGAGGAGTAGGAGACCTGGATTTCGTCTCCTCTCAGGAATTCAGCTGGATAGGGATCAAACCAATCTGAACACCTATGAACTCAACAGGAGATCAAAGAAAAGAAGAGCAACAACTCTCTGAACAGAAAAGCAACCACTTTCTGGAAGGTAGGACGTGCGGAGAAGTGAATCCGAGGCGATATTCGGGAGGATAGACGGCGGGGGAGGGGCCTCCGTCGGCCGCTTCTGGCAAGTGATAGAACCACGGAGCACAAAATCGGAACTTTTAGAAGTCTGCTCCGCTGAGGGACGTCACTCCGGTGGCTAAGCGGGGGGTGGAACCCTCGTGGGACAATGTGGTCTCAGGACCCTCGGGGTCACAGAAAGACCGGGGGTGCCTGAGTGCGGCAGAGCTCCCAGGTATCGGAGCGGGGAAGCCGGCTGCAGAGACGGAGCCCAGGCGCGGGCTCTCAGCTCGGGGTTGCCATAAACCATGATCCAAGGCACAGTCGGGCCACTGCTCCTCCAGCAGGGACCCAACAAGCGGCAGATCCGGGGAGACTCACCTTCTTCCCCCGGGAGGAGCGGCGCGGGAGCGCACCACAGGGATCTGCTGGGTTTGGAGACTCCACCCGGGGTCGGGTGCCAGAGACAGAAACGCTTGGTCACAGGCCGGGTGAGCACGGAGTGCGGCCGGAGACCGGGGAGACGGGAGTGACTGACGGCTTTTCTCTGGGGGCTCGCTGAGGAGCGGGACCCCGAGTTCTCGGCTCCTCCGAGGCAGAGATTGGGAGGCCGCCATTTTCACTCTCCTCCTCCAAAGCTGTACGGAAAGCTTGAAGGGAACAAAAGCTCCGGAGAGCAAACCCGAGCAGATTACTTAGTCGGGACCAGGCAAGGGCAGGGCAATTCCGCCTCCGGCAAAGACATTTGGGAACCACGGCAACAGGCCCCTCCCCCAGAAGATCAGCGAGAACAGCCAGCCAAGACCAAGTTTACCGATCAATGAGAATGGCAGAACTCCAGCACTAGGGGAATAATGCACATAGAATTCATGGCTTTTTTACCATGATTCCTTAGTCTTTCAAAGTTAATTTTTTTTAACTGTCTTTTTTTTTTTTTGAACTTTCCTTTTCCCTTTTTCAACCAACATCTTATCAATCCCTTTTTAAAAAAAAAAACATTTTTATTTTTCATTTTTATTTTTCATTTTTAGTCATATTCTATCCCTTCATAGTAGTTACCCGTATTTTTGGCATATATAAGTTGTTCTCTCTTTAAAATTTTGAGATAGTTTCTTCTAACACATCAAAATATACCCTAAATCTCTATTGTATGGTTTTTTTCTACTCCCCTGCCTGATCACATTCTCTCCCTTTTTTTTTCTTTTCTCTTTTTTTTTAAATCCTCTTCTTTCTTTTTTCAAACAACTTATCAATTCCTTTTATAAAATTTTTTATAATTTCCATCTTTACAGTCATATTCCATCCCTTCATCATATCAACCCTTATTTTTGTACATATATAAGTTTTTCTTTCTTTAAAATTTTGGGAGGCACTTTCTTCTAACAGACCAAATACACCCAAAATCTAGTGTGTGGCACTCATCTATATACCAGCCTGATCATATTTGATCACATTCTGTTTTTTTTGTTTTTTTCTGTTTTTGTTTGTTTTTATCTTTATCTTTTTCTTTTTTTTTTTTCTTTTTCTTTTTTCTTTCTTTCCCTTTCTTTGCCCACTGCTTCAGGTCTTTTCTGATTTGTTTAGAGTATATTTTCTGGGGACATTGTTACCCTGTTAGCATTTTGTTCTCTCATTAATCTATTCTCCTCTGGACAAAATGACAAGACGGAAAAAATCACCTCAACAAAAAGAACAAGAGGTAGTACTGACTGCCAGGGACCTACTCAATACGGACATTAGTACGATGTCAGATCTAGAGTTCAGAATCACCACTTTAAAGATACCAGCTGGGCTTGAAAAAAGCATGGAAGTTATTAGAGAAACCCTTTCTGGAGAAGTAAAAGAACTAAAATCTAACCAAGTAGAAATCAAAAAGGCTATTAATGAGGTGCAATCAAATATGGGGGCGCTAACTGCTAGGATAAATGAGGCAGAAGAAAGAATCAGTGAGACAGAAGACCAAATGATGGAAAATAAAGAAGCTGAGAAAAAGAGAGATAAACAACTGGATCACGAGGGCAGAATTCGAGAGATAAGCGATACCATAAGACGAAACAACATTACAATAATTGGGATCCCAGAAGAAGAAGAAAGAGAGAGAGGGGCAGAAGGTATATTGGAGCAAATTATAACAGAGAACTTCCCTAATTTGGGGAAGGAAACAGGCATCAAAATCCAGGAGGCACAGAGAACCCCTCTCAAAATCAATAAAAATAGGTCAACACCCCAACATCTAATAGTAAAACTTACGAGTCTCAGAGACAAAGAGAAAACCCTGAAAGCAGCTCGGGAGAAGATATCTGTAACCTACAATGGTAGAAACATTAGATTGGCAACAGACCTATCCACAGAGACCTGGCAGGCCAGAAAGGACTGGCAGGATATATTCAGAGCACTAAATGAGAAAAATATGCAGCCAAGAATACTATATCCAGCTAGGCTGTCATTGAAAATAGAAGGAGAGATAAAAAGCTTCCAGGACAAACAAAAACTAAAGGAATTTGCAAACATAAAACCAGCCCTACAAGAAATCTTGAAAGGGGTCCTCTAAGCAAAGAGAGAGCCTGAAAGCAACATAGACCAGAAAGGAACAGAGACAATATACAGTAACAGTCACCTTACAGGCAATACAATGGCACTAAATTCCTATCTTTCAATAGTTACCCTGAATGTAAATGGGCTAAATGCCCCAATCAAGACACAGGCTATCAGATTGGATTAAAAAACAAGACCCGTTGATAGGCTGTCTGCAAGAGACTCAGACCCAAAGACACCCCCAGATTGAAAGTGAGGGGGTGGAAAACCATTTACCATGCTAATGGACACCAAAAGAAAGCTGGGGTAGCAATCCTTATATCAGACAAATTAGATTTTAAACCAAAGACTGTAATAAGAGATGAGGAAGGACACTATATCCTACTTAAAGGGTCTATCCAACAAGAAGATCTAACAATTGTAAATATCTATGCCCCTAACATGGGAGCAGCCAATTATATAAGGCAATTAATAACAAAAGCAAAGAAACACATTGACAACAATACAATAATAGTGGGGGACTTTAACACCCCCCTCACTGAAATGGACAGATCGTCCAAGCAAAAGATCAACAAGGAAATAAAGACTTTAAATGACACACTGAACCAAATGGACTTCACAGACATATTCAGAACATTCCATCCCAAAGCAACGGAATACACATTCTTCTCTAGTGCCCATGGAACATCCTCCAGAATAGATCACATCCTAGGTTATAAATCAGGTCTCAACCAGTACCAAAAGATTGGGATCATTCCCTGCCTATTTTCAGACCACAATGCTTTGAAACTAGAACTCAATCACAAGAGGAAAGTCAGAAAGAACTCAAATACATGGAGGCTAAAGAGCATCCTACTAAAGAATGAATGGGTCAACCAGGAAATTAAAGAAGAATTTAAAAAATTCATGGAAACCAATGAAAATGAAAACACAACTATTCAAAATCTTTGGGATGCAGCAAAGGCAGTCCTAAGAGGAAAGTATATAGCAATACAAGCCTTTCTCAAGAAACAAGAAAGGTCTCAAGTACACAAACTAACCCTACACCTAAAGGAGCTGGAGAAAGAACAGCAAATAAAGCCTAAACCCAGCAGGAGAAGAGAAATAATAAAGATCAGAGCAGAAATCAATGAAATAGAAACCAAAAGAACAGTAGAACAGATCAACGAAACTAGGAGCTGGTTCTTTGAAAGAATTAACAAGATTGATAAACCCCTGGCCAGACTTATCAAAAAGAAAAGAGAAATGACCCAAATCAACAAAATCATGAATGAAAGAGAAGAGATCACAACCAACACCAAAGAAATACAAACAATTATAAGAACATATTATGAGCAACTCTATGCCAGCAAATTAGATAACCTGGAAGAAATGGATGCATTCCTAGAGATGTATAAACTACCAAAACTGAACCAGGAAGAAATAGAAAACCTGAACAGACCTATAACCACTAAGGAAATTGAAGCAGTCATCAAAAATCTCCCAAAAAACAAAAGCCCAGGGCCAGATGGCTTCCCAGGGGAATTCTACCAAACATTTCAAGAAGAATTAATACCTATTCTTCTGAAACTGTTCCAAAAAATAGAAATGGAAGGAAAACTTCCAAACTCATTTTATGAGGCCACCATTACCTTGATCCCAAAACCAGACAAAGACCCCATCAAAAAGGAGAACTACAGACCAATATCCCTGATGAACATGGATGCAAAAATTCTCACCAAAATACTAGACAATAGGATCCAACAGTACATTAAAAGGATTATTCACCACGACCAAGTGGGATTTATCCCTGGGCTGCAAGGTTGGTTCAACATCCACAAATCAATCAATGTGATACAATACATTAACAAAAGAAAGAACAGGAATCATATGATCCTCTCAATAGATGCAGAAAAAGCATTTGACAAAGTACAGCACCCTTTCTTGATCAAAACTCTTCAGAGTATAGGCATAGAGGGTACATACCTCAATATCATAAAAGCCATCTATGAAAAACCTACAGCAAATATCATTCTCAATGGGGAAAAACAGAGCTTTCCCCCTAAGGTCAGGAACGTGGCAGGGATGTCCACTATCACCACTGCTATTCAACATAGTATTAGAAGTCCTAGCCACAGCAATCAGACAACAAAAAGAAATCAAAGGCATCCAAATTGGCAAAGAAGAAGTCAAACTCTCACTCTTTGCAGATGATATGATACTTTATGTGGAAAACCCCAAAGACTCCACCCCAAATCTGCTAGAACTCATACAGGAATTCAGTAAAGTGGTAGGATATAAAATCAATGCACAGAAGTCAGTGGCATTCCTATACACCAACAACAAGACAGAAGAAAGAGAAATTAAGGAGTCGATCCCATTTACAATTGCACCCAAAACCATAAGATACCTAGGCATAAATCTAACCAAAGAGGCAAAGGATCTGTACTCAGAAAACTATAAAATACTCATGAAAGAAATTGAGGAAGACACAAAGAAATGGAAAAACGTTCCATGCTCATGGATTGGAAGAACAAATATTGTGAAGATTTCAATGCTACCTAGAGCAATCTACACATTCAATGCAATCCCCATCAAAATACCATCCACTTTTTTCAAAGAAATGGAACAAATAATCCTAAAATTTGTATGGAACCAGAAAAGACCCCGAATAGCCAGAGGAATGTTGAAAAAGAAAAGCAAAGCTGGCGGCATCACAATTCCGGACTTCCAGCTCTATTACAAAGCTGTCATCATCAAGACAGTATGGTACTGGCACAAAAACAGACACATAGATCAATGGAACAGAATAGAGAGCCCAGAAATGGACCCTCAACTCTATGGTCAACTCATCTTTGACAAAGCAGGAAAGAATGTCCAATGGAAAAAAGACAGTCTCTTCAACAAATGGTGTTAGGAAAAGTGGATAGCCACATGCAGAAGAATGAAACTGGACCATTTCCTTACACCACACACAAAAATAGACTGCAAATGGTTGAAAGACTTCAATGTGAGACAGGTGTCCATCAAAATCCTAAGGGAGAACACAGGCAGCAACCTCTTCGACCTCAGCCACAGCAACTTCTTCCTAGAAACATCGCCAAAGGCAAGGGAAGCAAGGGCAAAAATGAACTATTGGGACTTCATCAAGATAAAAAGCTTTTGCAAAGCAAAGGAAACCGTCAACAAAACCAAAAGACAACCGACAGAATGGGAGAAGATACTTGCAAATGACATATCAGATAAAGGGCTAGTATCCAAAATCTATAAAGAACTTATCAAACTCAACACCCAAAGAACAAAGAATCCAATCAAGAAATGGGCAGAAAACATGAACAGATATTTTTCCAAAGAAGACATCCAAATGGCCAACAGACACATGAAAAAGAGCTCAATATCGCTCGGCATCAGGGAAATCCAAATCAAAACCTCAATGAGATACCACCTCACACCAGTCAGAATGGCTAAAATTAACAAGTCAGGAAACGACAGATGTTGGCGGGGATGCGGAGAAAGGGGAACTCTCCTACACTGTTGGTGGGAATGCAAGCTGGTGCAGCCACTCTGGAAAACAGTGTGGAGGTTCCTCAAAAAGTTGAAAATAGAGCTACCATATGATCCAGGAATTGCACTACTGGGTATTTACCCCAAAGATACAAAAGTAGGGATCCGAAAGGGTACGTGCACCCCGATGTTTATAGCAGCAATGTCCACAATAGCCAAACTGTGGAAAGAGCCAAGATGTCCATCGACAGATGAATGGATAAAGAAGAGGTGGTATATATATACAATGGAATATTATGCAGCCATCAAAAGGAATGAGATCTTGCCATTTGCAACGATGTGGATGGAACTGGAGGGTATTATGCTGAGCGAAATAAGTCAAACAGAGAAAGACATGTATCATATGACCTCACTGATACGAGGAATTCTTAATCTCAGGAAACAAACTGAGGGTTGCTGGAGTGGGGGGTGGGGTGGGAGGGATGGGGTGACTGGGTGATAGACACTGGGGAGGGTATGTGCTCTGGTAAGCGCTGTGAATTGTGCAAGACTGTTGAATCTCAGATCTGTACCTCTGAAACAAATAATGCAATATATGTTAAGGAAAAAAAAGAAGAAGAAGAAGATAGCAGGAGGGGACGAATGAAGGGGGGGAAATCGGAGGGGTAGATGAACTATGAGAGATGATGGACTCTGAAAAACAAACTGAGGGTTCTAGAGGGGAGGGGGGTGGGAGGATGGGTTAGCCTGGTGATGGGTATTGAGGAGGGCACGTTCTGCATGGAGCACTGGGTGTTATGCACAAACAATGAATCATGGAACACTACATCTAAAACTAATGATGTAATGTATGGGGATTAACATAACAATAAAAAAGGGGGAAAGTAAAAAAAATAAAAAATAAAATAAAAAATAAGAAAAAAGAATAGACGCAGCTCCCCACCCCCCCACACACAAAGTCCTTGTGGGCAGGATGAATACAGAAACTGAGAGAATAGGAAGAAAAAGGAGGAGCTGAAGAAAGATGGGAGGTTTGGAGGGCAGGCAGAGTGCAGCTGTGGGGAGAGAAGAGCGTGAAGAAAGTAATATTCTGATTAACTGTGCAGGGGATTTGTGTGACCTAACAGAGTTATTTGGGTGAAGAGGAGAGGAAAGAAAGAGACTATAAAGACTAAGAGAAAGTTGAGGCTGCAGTCAGCTGTTACAGATCATTTGTTCCAAAAGCCTAGAAGGAAAATGAGATGAGCCGGTAGCTGGTTGGAAAAATTAGTTTTGGGTGTTTTGTTTTGTTTTTTTCCTGTGTAATTGAGAGCTTGAATACAACAGAAAGAGAACAAAGGGGTAAGAAAGATGAATACACTGAGTCTTAACTGATCTCCAGGAGATGACCCAGGATGACCATGACAACACCAGAGCAAGGTAAACACACAAGCTTCCAAGCAGCAAAGTCCAGTATGTGATGAGTCAGGCTGGGTCACTGCAGGTCCTGCCTCCTGACTCTTCTAACCATTGACCTTAGGACATTGGTTAAGTCACCTACAATTCATTTCCTAATGTGTAATGTGGGAGCAATAATAATTTCCCTATCTACCCAGCACTGTTCCCAGTCAACACTAGGAGCTCATTAAACATTCCTTGGTTGATTATCTTGTGGAGTAGTTATGAGGATATAGATAAGAAAGCATGTGGGAAGATTTAAAAGTGCTATAAATGTCATTATTCAGTAAATGTTATTTGCCACGGTAGATCAATATTCATCATGTGTTAAAGTCATAACATGATTTCATTTACTCTAATTACTAAACTTCAAATATAACACCCTGTTCTCTGGGGGGGGAGTTATTTACACATAAGTTTTAACATGTTTAGAGCAGTGGTTTCTAAATATCCACCTGAATAAATTGCCAGAGAATCAAAAGGGGAATTTTTCAAAATATAGAGACATTTGCAGCCCCTTCCTGGAGATTCTGATTCTGTAGTTCTGGAGACAGACTGGTGGATCTGTACTAAAGTTCCTGAGGTGTTTCTAACATGCAGGCAGCTTTGGGAAGTACTAACTGAGAATGTTTTACAAAAGTACTGATCTCTCTCAAACAATTATTAGACTGTCCTCCAAAGAGCAAAAAGCCACCAGTACCTTCTAGAACCCTACCACAGAAGCACCTGTGGGTCAGATATCCCCACCCCACTGTGAGCCCTGAAATACTATTGCTCACACCTGCTCCCTGGGCCCACTTCATTCTGTTCCTCTTTTTTTTTTTTTCTTAAAGTTTCCTCCACCTACCCCAACACTTGTGGTTCTCCCCTCCTTCCCAAGACCTTTTCTTCTTGCTTTGCTGTCCCTGTAGATAAGCACACCAGCCCTTTCCGTTTTAAGGGATGTTAACCAACGATTACTATAAAGGAGAAGGAAAACAAGAGGCAACAAACCTGGGGGGAAAGATAAAGGTCCCAGACTCTCCAAGATCTTACCGGCATGATGCTGGGCCACGGCCCTTGATTCCCATCAGAGAGTGAGGCAGGTGGCAACTTTGAGGGAAAAGATCTTAGAGGAAGGTTCCAAATCAAGATGGTGGTGTTGGAGGATCCTGGGTTCACCTTCCCCCCCCAGTCACACTGGATATGCAGCTACATAGAGAACAACTTTCCCTGAAAAAAACCTACAAACTGAGCGACCCCTTCACGTCAGGCAGACAACAGAAAGCCCCACAGCAAAGCAGGTAGGAGAGGCTGAACACAATCTCACCAGGAAGTCCATCCCCCGCAGCGTTGAGGCACAATCAGGAGGGAACTCAAAACCCGGACCTTCTCCCTGAGGAGTGAAGGGTTTAGGAACCCTACATCAGACACCCCAGCTTTTAAGACCTGCACCTGAAAGGCAAGCCCCTAAAACATTGACTTTGAAAAGGCACAGGGCTTGACCCAGGAAACACACAAGGGTCTAACCACTTGAGAGACGCTCTTAAATAGCCACGCCCTCAGACTCACCTGCTCTGACTCAGCGCAGAGGCTGTGAATGAGGCTCACGTGCTTTCAGAAGCCTGAGAGGCAGGCATCTCATTTAGCAGCATCTAAGGGCCTGCTGGTTGGCCCATGCTCCACCTCTGCTTTGCTCTAGCCAATGGGTGCCATCTTCTTTTTTTTTTAATGCCAGACATTTTTTGTCATTGTTCTTCCCACCCCCCCACCTCCTTTCCTGCAGGGGCCATCTAGATACTCTCCCTCGGCTACTCCAGAGTGCCAGTATTTCCTGGAGGGGAGCTTTTGCACACATCTTGTTGCCTTAAAAGCAGCAAGAAAAAACGACTTATTACATACAGGGGAACCCCCAAAGGACTATTAGAAGATTTTTCAGCAGAAACTTTACAGGCCAGGAAGGGAGGAGCACAATATATCCAAAGTGTTGAAAGAAAAAACTTCCTACGGTGAATACCTCTATCCAGCAAGTTATTCAGAATGGAAGGAGAGATGAAGATTTTTCCAGACAAACAGAAGCTAAAGGACTCATCACCACTAAACTGACCTTACAAGAAATGTGAAAGTGACTAAGCTGAAAAGAAAAGGTGCTAATTGGTAACAAGAAAACACATGAAAGTATAAATCTTACTGGTAAAGGTAAAAATATAGTAAAGGTAGTGGATGAATCACTTATACAGCTAGTAGGAAAGCCTATAATATGATGTTGCTGGTAGAAAGACAAAGGAGGGAAAGAAAAGTGAAAGATTCTCAAATAATTCTAGTGAACATGATAGATTTTTGCATTTAGAATTAAGTCATGGTTTCCTTCATTCCATCACAGAAGAATGGTATGATGGAAATGGCATGATTTGCAATTATCCATATTTTCTTACATATTTCCCCCTATCCACCCTGTCTACCTTTTCCCAGCTACCAACTCAGGTACACTTTTCCTTCATCAATTTCTCAAAGCTCCCCTACTCCTGGAAGCCCTGACTAGTCCCAGTGGATGCGATCAGTCCTCTCCTCTACACCTATGAAAACAGTTTGCTTCATGTCATATTAAACTAGTGAATGTTATGCTTAGCCTTTACGGTCACTTCTGGATATTGTATTATTACTTCTTCAAATTAGGATCTCTCATGTCCCAGTCCAGCCCAGTGTTATCATAAATCCATGTGTGTACCTCAGCAACCAGCGAAAAAGTGGGAGACAGCAAAAGAACAGGATGAAGAGCAGGGAATCCTGCAGCACCTGGCTTGCAGGTTCCAGCCTTCTTCCCATGCCCACAAATATGTGGCTTTTGGCAGGAAGACTGATTATAGACCTGCCTAGCTGCTGGGGTGAGCCTGCAAATGGAAGAGACTTAGTATCTCTGTCCTAACAAGACCATGAATGCCACGACTGGTATTAAATAGTACTTTTTGCAAGATCTGCTGAATTAATCAGGGGTATGGTGTTACCTCTATAATTTCTAAAAATAACTGCCAGTTCCTAATCTGAGAATAAATTTTGCTATTTAATTTACTTTTCAATTTTGTCTATTTTTTTACTTATTTTTAAAATCAGGATCAAACAAAATTGAACTAAGAATAAAGAAGTTAGGATACTTTTAATAAAGAACGCTTAACTAACTTTAGGTTTAAAAACACATTTTACTGAATCCTAGAATTATTTTTAATATTTGCTGTTCATAGCATCTTACCTGATTTGAGATCATATATAGATTGATTCAGGGTCAGAGTCCCATTACTGAGGGATAAACAGTGTTGAGAATTAGATTTTAAAAGTTAAATTGGTATTATCTGAAGAGTAAATCCATTTAAAAGATTCTGCCGGAGAAGAGAGATTGTACTTGGGCATGCTCCTTCCTAGTAGGTTTATCCTGTTCCCAGAACGCTTAGGGACCTTATTCCTGGGATGTTACTGCCATCTAGTGGAAACTTCACTAAATGTAAAATAAATGCTTTTCCAAGGCCAATTTTTCTCCCCATCTTCTCCCCCACTGCTCTCCTCACCCATTCTTTTCTGTTTCTCTTTCTTTCTATCATAGGTACCCTCAGGCACCTCATTGGTATCCCAGAATAGAAAATGGTCAGTCATTGAGAACTTCCTTGAAATTTGGGGCTTTCTGCCAACAGGACAATATTTCTATTCGGCCAAAACTGATCTGCCAGAACCATAATAAGAGAAAAGAGAATTTAAATTTTTTTGGATAAATGAAAAAAAGCAAGGTAAAAAATGAAAAGTATGCTTTTCAAAAAATTTTATGCTACCTTCTGTAAGAAAGAAGGTGAAATAAGAAAATACGTTATATGTCAACTGAATCTCAATACAACTGGGGGAAAAAATACAGGCGTATTTATGCAAAATGAAATGCAGGGAAGATAAACCAGAAACCTAAAGGGAAAACATGAGAATGAGTGGGAAAGATAGGGAAAACAATGGAATGACTCTGATCAAATTTTTATCATATTTTTTATAGAATTTTGACTTTTGAACCATGTAAATGTTTTTATTTTCAAAATATAAAATTAAACCCCCAGGTTGGATTAACTCTAAACTGAACAGAAACAGAAACAAATCAGCATAAGTGTGATCACATCAATAGCATGACCACTTGAAAGAAGAAAAATACCAAGTAATTTTTTAACGCAAAATTCCAATTTTCCATCATCAGGGGGTGTTCTAAGGGTAATAAGAACTCCAAGAAACCCTTGAATGCAACTCTGTAAGTTTGTTGTTGGCAGTGGTATCGATCTGGTAATTCTGAAACCAGTTTTGTGTGTATTTTAGAATTCCAAATAAATAGATATATTGATATTGGGAACCAGTTTTCCCCACTGTGAGAGATTTTTATTTAAGATATGGAATAAGGGAAGAAGCAGCAAACCCTATGGCATTGGATTAAGGCATTAGAAGTATCACTAAAATTCAAAGACTCTTCTGTAGCAAAGAGTACACCTTGTACCCTGATCTCAGTATCTAAATGCCAAAGTTCAACAGAAGGAAGCAGGGTCTCGTAGAAAAAACGGCTGATTCCAGGGCTAGGTCAGGGGAAATACAATGTGACTTGGAACATATTCTTTTCTCAGAACTAACAGCATGCTCAAAGGCTGATAGGGAAATGCAAAAGAACACAGGAGCCAGCAAAAATAAACAACCGAAAAGAACTATAATATGTTGAACTTTTTAAAAATCCATGAGTCAAAAAAAAGAAAAAAATCCATGAGTCTATACCCATCCTTAAAAAGAGAGGAAAAGAAAAAGAAAGGATGCCAATAAATGCATGTGGAAGGAGTGATCTGCAGCCAAGAAGACTCTATCCAGCAAGGCTATCATTCAGAATAGAAGGAGAGATGAACAGTTTCCCAAACAAAAACTAAAGGAGTTCATGACTACTAACCCAGCCCTTCAAGAAATGTTAAAGGAGACTCTTTGAGTGCAAAGGAGACACCAAAAGTGACAGACAAGAAAGATCGGAGAAAATCTCCAGAAACAATGACAAAAGTAATAAAATGGCACTAAATACATATGTATCAATAATTACTTTGAATGTAAATGGAATAAAATCTCCAATTAAAAGACATAAGGTGTCAGAATGGATTTAAAAAAAAAAAATCCATCTATATGCTGCCTACTAGAGACTCATTTTAGACCCAAAGACACTTACAGACTGAATAAGTAAAGGGGTAGAAAAATATTTATCACGCAAATGGCTGTCAAAAAAAGAGTAGCGATACTTATGTTGGACAAACTAGACTTTTTTGTTCTTGTATTGTTTTTATCCTGCTTGGGTATCAGATTAGTACTGGCCTCCTAGAATGATTTTGAATGTGTTCCCTCTATTCCATTATTTGTACGATTTTGACAAAGATTGTCATTAATTGTTCATTTAAATGTTCAGTAGAATTCACCAATAAACTCTGAGAAACAAACTGAGGGTTCTGGAGGGGAGGGGGTGGGGGGATGGGTTAGCCTGCTGATAGGTATTAAAGAGGGCACATACTGAATGGAGCACTGGGTGTTATGCACAAACAATGAATCATGGAACACTACATCAAAAACTAATGAGGTAATGTATGGTGATTAACATAACATAATAAAATAAAATTTAAAAAAAAAATTCACCAGTGAAACCCTGTGGCCCTGGGCTTTTCTGTGCTGGGAGATTTTTGATTCCTAATTCAACTTTCATGCTTGTTATTGATCTAAGAAGATTTGCTACTTCTTGGATTCAAGATGCATGATTCAATCATGGTAACTTGTATGTTTTTAGGAATTATCTGGTTTTTTTCCTAAGTTATCTGATTTGTTAGTATGTAATTGTTTATAGTAACCTGTTAGCACACTATGTATTTCTGTGGTTATCTGTTGTAATGTTTTCTCTTCCATTTCTCATTTTGGTTTTTTAGCTATCTCTCTCTTTTTTTTTCTTAGTTAATGTAGTTAAAGCATTGTCAATTTTTTTTTTTTTAACTGGACATTACTTTCAATGTTATGTTATTGTTTAATCTGGTCCCTATTTCATTTATTTCTGATTTTTCTTTGTTATTTTCTTTCTCTACTAAATTTCAGCTAAGTTTCTTCTTTTTCTAGTTCCTCATGGTGTAATGTTGTCTGTTTGAACTTTTTTCTTAATACAAGTATTTATGACATAAATTTCACTCCAACATCTGCTTTTGCTATATCCCATAAGTTTTGGAATATTGTGTTTTCTTTTCCTTTTGTTCTGAGACACATTTTGACTTGTTTGATTTCTTATTTGGCCCATTGCTTGTGCAGTAGTGTGTTGTTTAATTTTTATGTATTAATTACTTAATATTTATAGATTTTCCAGCTTTGTGTTATTAACCTTCAGTTTTGCGCCATTGTGGGTGGAAAAGATATTTGGAATGATGTCAGTCTTCATAAATTTGTAATATTTATTATATCTCTTTTTATGTAATTTAACCAGGGGATTCTTCTGTGTGTACTTGAAGAAAATGTGCATTTCATTTTTCTTGGGTGGAATATTTTTTTAAGATTTTATTTATTTGACAGAGAGAGAGCAAGACAGCAGAAGCAGGGGCAGAGGGAGAGGAGAGGGAGAAGCAGGCTTCCCGCCGAGCAGGGAGCCCGATGCGGGGCTCGATCCCAGGACCCTGGGATCATGACCTGAGCTGAATGCAGACGCTTAACAACTGAGCCACCCAGGTGCCCCTGCAATGTTTTATATATATCTTTAGAACCATGTATTCTGAAGTATGTTTCCAGTAAAAATGTTCTTGTTGGGAAAAAAAATAATAACTTTAACTGAGGGTATGTGTTTAAAATATAGCATATCAGAGGGGAAGTGGGGAAGAATGGGTGAAATAGGTAAAGGGGATTAAGAGTATATTTAACATGATGAGCACTGAATAATGTATAGAATTATTGAATCACTATATTGTACACCTGAAAGTAATATAACACTGTATGTTAACTCTACTGGAATTAAAATAAAAAACTTAAAAAAAAAAAAGAAGAAGAAAGAAAATACTAGACACCAAAAAATAAATAAATAATTAATTAAAATCCATGAGTCTATACCCATCCTTAAAAAGAGAGGAAAAGAAAAAGAAAGGATTCCAACAAATGCTTGTGAAAGGAATGATAGAAATAGAAAATCATCATTTTAGAACCACCACAGGAATAATAGATTCAGGCAAGAATCATCAAAGTGTGCTAAAATCATTCAGTAAAAAATTGGGGCATAAAAGAATATTTATGCAGTCTGAAAGTATTGCTCCACAGAATATGTATGAATTACAAACAAAAATATAGCTTTACAATGAATCTGGCAGTTAGCACTTTGACTAAGTGATCAAACTTAATATAAGCAATAATGGGACAATCTGACAGCAGGTGCCTCTTGATATGACACACTGAGGATACAAATCACTTCTATGGTATTCCTGCCAAAACTGCATGACCTGAGTCTAATCTTGAGGAGACATCAAGTAAACCCAAAACAAAGAGGATTCCACAAAATACCTGGCCTTGGGGCGCCTGAGTGGCTCAGTCGTTACGCGTCTGCCTTCGGCTCAGGTCATGATCTCAGGGTCCTGGGATCAAGCCCCGCATTGGACTCTCTGCTCAGCGGAGAGCCTGCTTCTCCCTCTCCCACTCCCCCTGCTTGTGTTCCCTCTCTCACTGTGTCTCTCTCTGTCAAATAAATAAAATCTTTAAAAAAAAAAAATACCTGGCCTGGACTCCAAAAATGTCAATGTCATAAAAGACTAAAGAAGGCTGGAGAGCTGCTCTTGATTAAAGTTAACAAAAGAGAGAGATAATTAACTACAATGTGTGTAATCCTTAATTGTCTCTTGGATGATTAAAAAATTCCATAAAAGATATTACTGAGATAATTTGGGATATTTGAATAAAGTCTCATATTAGGTGATAATATTAAACATATTAGATAATAGAATTGTATCAATTTTAAATTTCCCAAGTGTTATAACTCTATTTTAGCTAGAGAATGCCCTTGTTTTTATAAGATACAGGCTGAAGTATTTGGGAATAAAATATCACAATGTCTACAACTATCTCTGAAATGGTTCAACATGATCTCTTCCATAAATATTTTAGTGTGTATCTCAAAAATATAAGAGCATCTTAAAAAATAACAATATGGCATGCAATTTTTAAAGCTTCCCTGGTAATTCTATTGTCCAACTACAGATCAATACTACAGAGATGATAAGCAAAACTAAATCTCAGAAGTCAAATCTGATAATTTGGTCGTGGTAGCTTAGAGCACTGTGTTAAAAAAAAAAAAAAAAAGATTCTGATATATGCTTAGGCTCAACCAGAGAGAATGCTATGATTGATTGGCTAGGTCTGTCTTGGTATTCAGAAGGTCCCTATATATTATCCGGGTCACATTACAAGCATGAAACAGGGTTAACACAGAAGAGCAAGCTACAGGCTAGAAGATAAAAAGGAGATTCTAGCATCATCAGTGGAGTCTGACCTTATCTTAGATAACTGACCTCCTCAGTCTTGAAGAAATCAGGACAGGACTTATTTTCCTAGTTAATATGACTAACATTATAATGAAACAAAAGTCAGTTGTGGGGTGGGGAGGGGTACGTGTGTATGCATTAAGCTTTGAAGAACTCAGAGTCCACGCATGTGGGTAGGAAAGAACTATAGGGAGGAGCTCTTTAGAGTAACAGCCATTTTTTTTTAAATGTATGAGCAGATGGGGAATATCAGCGAAATGAAAACGATAAGGAAGAGTCAATGGAAGTGCTAGAAATAAAAAACACCATACCAGAAATGAAGAATTATTTAGATAGACTTATTACAGCTGAGGAAAAAAAACTCAGTAAAATTTGAAGATAGGTCAAGAAATTACCCAAACTGAAACACAAAGAGAAAAAAAGTGAATAAAAAACTGTGCATCCAAAAACTGTTAGACAATATCAAATGACCCAATATATGAATAATTGGAGTCATAGGAAAGAAGGAAGGCAGGAAGGCAGGAAGGAAGGAAGGAAGGGGAAATAGGGCAGAAGAAATATTTGAAGAGAAAATGACCAAGAAATTTTCCAAAATTATGAAAGACATAAAGCCATAGACCCAGAATTTCATAGAATCCCAGACAGGATAAATTAAACACAGCCACACACACACACACACCTAGTCTAACTGCTGCAAACCATAAATAAAGAGAAAATCTTGAAGATATCCAGAAAAAAAAAGTAAAAAGCATACGAAGATACGAATTTACAGCAGTCAGAAACGATGCAAGCCAGAAAACAGGAAAGCGACATCTTGAAAGTACCAGAGAATAAAACTATCATACCAGCATTCTTTACCCAGGGAAAACACCATTCAAAAATGAAGGTTAAATAGGGGCACCTGAATGGCTCAGTCGTTAAGCGTCTGCCTTCGGCTCAGGTCATGATCCCAGGATCCTGGGATCGAGCCCCGCATCGGGCTCCCTGCTCGGCGGGAAGCCTGCTTCTCTCTCTCCCACTCCCCCTGCTTGTGTTCCCTCTCTCACTGTGTCTCTCTGTGTCAAATAAATAAAATCTTTAAAAAAAAAAAAAAAATGAAGGTTAAATAAAGACTTTTTCAGAAAAACTAAAGCTGAAATAATTCATTGCCAGTTTATCCACAATTCAAGAAATATTAGAGGAAGCTCTTCAGGCAGAAGGACTGTGACATCAGACAAAAACCTGAATCTACACGAATAATCTCGCCATGTAAGTAAACGCTAAATTATGAATTATATTTATTATTTATTAGTTAAAAGAAGTTAGTTTTCCACAAGTATTTTATGTAGGAGTCAGAAGAACTCAATGGAGATATTACAACCTGAAATAAACAGAAGAGAAAGATAAGACAAGCTAATTAATGTGTTTAACATGCTTGTAGTCCCTTTAGAGGAAAACTGCCAAGTCTCTACTAGTGAGTAAGACTTACGTACAGCGACCATGACTCCATCCCCCTCTCTGTTCCCACCTCCACGCATCCCCACAAATACACACAGCTAATTGGGCCAGGACTGTGCACCTTACTCGATTGCAGTAATCTATAGGCTGGAGAGCAGACCCTGGATATTTAAGAATTCTATATAGTCATGTTTATGGGCAATTTGTTTGGGCTACCAGATCTGCTCAAGAATATGAGCTAGAAAATTGGGAATATAATTGAGCAAGAAGGGAGCCAATGGTGAAAGATTTGCAAGGAGAAGGGAGTAATCACATGTCATTAGGCAACAGAGGACAAGATTTTAAACAGAATCCATGCGACAGGCAGGAGAAATGATTTACAGAACTGGGGAAAATTTGTGGCAGGAACTACAAAACAGGGATAGAGAAGAGTTGAATCACCATGATAGCAAATGATCCATGAGTTTTAGGTTCTGGAGTCAATAAAATGACCCTAGACTGCGTGGGAAACCAGACTCCCAGATCACAATTTTACTTTTCATGAGGCCTACTACATGAAGATTCTTTTTTTTTTTTTTTAAGATTTTATTTATTTATTTGACAGAGAGAGAGATAGCGAGAGCAGGAACACAAGCAGGGGGAGTGGGAGAGGGAGAAGCAGGCTTCCCGCCGAGCAGGGAGCCCGATGTGGGGCTCGATCCCAGGACCCTGGGATCATGACCTGAGCCGAAGGCAGACGCTTAACGACTGAGCCACCCAGGCGCCCCTACATGAAGATTCTTATTGTTCCAGTAGACTCAGTAGGACTTACTTCAGATATTCATACTTTTTTCTCTTTTGTCAACTGCTGGACTATTTGACCCACTGTGCCACTCCGTCCTGAGGTAGGAATCCTAATTTATGTGAAACACAATGTGGCTTAGTATATTAGTTTCCTGGAGCTACATAACAAATTACCACAAACTCATTGGCTAAAACAGAAATTTATTCTCTCACAGTTCTGGAGGACAGAAGTTCAGAACCAAGGCATTGGTAGGACTGGTTCCTTCTGCAGGCTCTGGGAGAGAATCCATTCCAGCCCTCTCTGTCACCCAATGGCTGCCCACAATCTTTGGCATTCCTTGGATTATACAGGCATCACTCCCATCTCTGCCTCCATTTTCACATCCCCCTCTCTTCCGTGTGTCTTCCCCCCTTCCTTTCTCTTCTAAAGACACTTGTCATTGGATTTAAGGCGCATGCTAGTGCAGGATAATCTCATCTCGAGATCCTTAAGTTAATTACATCTGAAAGATCCTTTTTCCCAATATGGTCACGTTCACAGATTCTGCAGCTCTACTGAGTAAATATTTTTTGGGGGGATGGAGGAGGAGGCATCATTCGCCATGACACCTAACCATGAATTGAAAAATGGGTTTTAGTCCTTGCTCCACAATTAACTTACTTGCTGTGCGTGACCTTCGACATATTGGTTAACTTCCCTGAATCTTAATTCACTCATCTGAAAATGAGAATAATATCTGCCCTGTGAAGTAGTGTGTATCTAGTACACTTTAAAAAACATTAAATGAATAAGTTAATAAATGAGTGATTGAATAAATGAATTCATCCGGAGGTGTTCAGTTTGCCATTATCAAACAAGATCTGGCACTCAGGGGAGAGGTTAGGGCTGCATACTCAGACTCGGGAGTCTTCAGCATCAGCAGGAACAAGGGAGACCACCTAGAGAGAAAGACAGAAGAAAGGTGAAGATACAACCCTAAGAATTTTAACATTTAAGAATCAGACAAGAAGATACACCCGAAACTAATATAATATGGTATATCAACTATACTTCAATTTAAAAAAAAAAAAAAAAGAACTGGACAAGAAGATAATTCAAGAGAAGGTAAAATAAGAGCAAAGGAACCAAAAAGTAAAGAATTAGGATTTTTCCCTGTTAGAATTCCACCCCAAATCAAAGGCATTCTGGTCAGAACTAGTGAGAACAAACACCTTTTTTTCAAATTGTATTTTGTCTTGATTATGTAGTTAGCAAGCCCAACTGGGATGCCAAAAAAAAAAAAAAAGACAGAGGAGGAGCCCTTTGCTCCCTCACGTCTAATACCAACAACCCATTGTCCCCAGGCTCTCCTCTCCTTCGTTTCTCCAAAAGAAGGGCCAATCTCAGCATATGCCATCCCTGCTGACCTCTTACAATGTCCCTCTCTGAATACTAAACATTCTGTACACCCCTACCCAAATGCCACCATGCTGGCTATTCCACAGGATAGTAGGCACCCCTCATTTCAAGAAATGTGATTGATTCCTGGAAGACAACACAGTTGCAGCCTTTCTCATAAGCCATTGAATGAGTCAATCACAAGATTCCTATTTGTACTAAGTAATGTCACAAAATGGCAGGCTTCATAATGTATACATCTTTGCCAACTATTGCCCCTGTGCATGCACTACCTCAAGGCCTACAGAATTAATACAAGGTAACTGCATCAGCATTTCCTAGTAACCTTGAGGTGAGTTATGTCAGCCAATATGTGATGGACGAGGACTTGAACCCATGTTCTCTGACTTTAAGTCTCATGCTCTTTACCGTGACTTCATTCTGGAAAGCTGAATTCTATTTGGGAAAGGCAAAACTAACAGACACAAAATCAAAAGCCAAGCTGTGTGGTGGGTTTATAAGTTCAGGACAAGAGATAGATCCTCATGGGCTAGAGGATTTAAAAGAAGATGTTTTTGGAAAACTTTGCTCATGTGAGGTCTACGTGGAAGTCCAATCTGTAAAAGAGACATATATGGAGCTGCTCTGATGAGCTAATGTAGGATTCCAGAACCCCTTTCCCAGGCTCAGCAAGGAATTCTCCTCAGTGGCTCTTCAGCAGTCCTGGGGCTCTGCTGAGCACGTGGGAAACAACTGAGCTAAATATGTGGTTTTCAAAGTGTAGTCCCTGGACCAGCAGCATCAGTATTTTCTGGGAACTTCTTCAAAACATTAATTCTTTGGCCCCACACAAGATTTATTGAATCAGAAAATTTAGCAAGCGGAAAAAAAAAAAAAGAAAAATTTAGCAAGCTATATTTTAGCATGCTTTCTGGGTAATTTTGATGGCCATTTAGTTTGAGAACCAGTGGGCTACTTCATCTCCATAAAGTAGGAGGGGTGACCACCCACTTTGAAAGAACAGTTGTGGCTGGGTTTGGGGACTTTGAAGGGAGTTGGGAACTGTCACTGAGAGGCCTTCTCCAGGACACCAGCAGAGATGGATGAATGGGACTGAAGCAGCAGACAAGCCCTGACCAAGGCTAGAAGGTGCCAGTGTGCACTCACAGGAATCACGTCTATCCCCTGACTTCCTCCAGCAATGTCACAGAATAAGACAGAAGAGAGTGGACCTTTGAGGTGACCTAGCACTCTGGATAGAAAGTTTAAGGAAACGAGGAGTCTAGGAGGCTGCACTCAAGTGCTTGGCCATGAAAGGACTAGACTTGAAAATCTAGATCCCAGGGAAGGTAGCAGGCAGGCTCAGCGGGTGTAGGGGCATGGGAGAGGTGGGGAGTAGACAGCCTTACTAAGGACACTGGGGTGGAGAGGCTCTGGGTTTGAGGTCTGGTCTCAGTGCTGAAACAATCCTAAGTTATATCAAAGCCCAAGATTTGGTTCTACTTCATGCTTCACTGTTGAGTTTATATTTCCAAATGGATAAACTTGCATAGAAACTATTTGTATATGATATAATAAACCAAATAAAAGTATTTTTCTATATTTGAAAATATTTTAATTTCTATCTTTTTTATATGTTGGTGCGTTATTGTGATCCGTTCTTGAAAAGGACTGAATTCCTCTTTTTGTGTGTGTTTTTCCCTGTTTTGTTTATTTCTGTGGCAAAAGATACATAATGTAAAATTAGCCATTTCTGAGTGTCTGGTTCAGTTATACTTTCCTTTTTAGTGCTAAAGAAGTCATTCTTTTATGAAATAATAATAAAAACAGACTGTAGTTGGTGGGCAGGGAGCTGTTTTTACTTGAAAAATGTAAAAGTTGGTATTTTATTTGGGGTTCTTAACTTTGTTTTGAAATGCTACTGGACTGAGAAAGCCACACATCTATGAACCGCTACCTTAAAGGAGAGTTAGGATTTAGAGGGGAGAGTTCAGGGGTGTTTGAAAGAAGCCAGAACAAAGCCATAGAGAGAGGAATGTGCAGGGCCTTTTTTTTTTTTTTGAGGTTATAGACCAGATTTACTAAAATAAGATGTTTTTGAAAAGGAATAGTTGGAATTAAGTTTTGGTCCATTTCAAAATATTTAATACCTGGTGATGTTCTGCTTATAGTGGAAACTCAATAAATAGTTATTGAGTACAATGAAAGTTCAAATCAGATTCAGAGAGTCAGAAAATAAAGTCTGAACTTCATTTATTAACCAGAGTTTCCCAGCAGATGTTCCTAGAATGGGTAACCAATGTGCTAAGTTACTGATCTCTTCTACCCCCAAGAGAACCAGGCAGGACCCAGAGCATATGGTCAGCTCCAGCCCAGGTATATTTAAGCATGCTGTTCATATATAACAATTCGAGAAGACAGGAAGCAAATGGGGAGCCACTGAAGATGACTAGGCAGTCATAAGATGATAGCAGTATTTCCAGGAAGACATTAGCCTGGTGGTAGAGTGCAAGTTGGAGCCCAGGCTTGAAGCTAGAATCATTGGGAAAAAGAGTTCCAAGATATGTAGGATTAACTCTACCCCAGCTCCACGGGTGAGCCTTGATTGGCTTAAAGCAATCAACATTTCTGTTCCCTAGGCCACAAAGACTGCTCTGGGGATGAGCCCATAACCCAATCAGAGATTTCTTTTTTTCTTTAAATAAGAACTAAGAAAAAGATTCTTATATTTCTGTCTGAAGTTGACGTGGGAAGCATATAACCCTAAAATGCTGGTTGGCAGTCATCTTTGGATGATGAGGGGGAGCCTACATGAGAACAGAGGAGGTGGAGCAAAGAAATGGTGGAAGGGAAACGGGGTCCAGGTCCTAGCACTTAAGCCACCAATGAAGGCTCATCCGAAGCCTGTCCTACCCCTGGACTCTGCGGTAGCTGCTTAAACTCCTTTTTCTCCGTAAGCAAGTTTGGATCTTGTCTTCTTTCACTTGGAACTGAAAAACTGCTGAGGCACAAGGCTAAAGTGATCCTCAAAATAAGAGGGAAGAAAGGGAGCATTTGCAGTAGTCTAGCACTCTGGAAAGTAGCTATTCAAAGGCATGACAAGGGGGGGGTCTAGGAGGCTACTGAAGTGACTAGCCATGAAGGGAGAGGGGTGGCATTGGGACGTCAAGGGAGGGCTGCTCTGAGCTTCAACATGAAAGAAAAGGTGCCTACAAGAATGGTTTCTGTCCTGATCCCTCCTTTGATTAACACTACAGTCGACTCCTCAGGGATAATCAAGGCCCCCAACCCATGCCAGAGAAATGATGTAAACCCATCACTCCAGGGTAGTGGGATCTGCCATGAAAGATTCAGGAAAAGGCAAAGGAAGGGTTGCTTGAGCAGGTCCCAGGAATAAAATGAGGGGGCTAAAAAAAAAAAAAAAAAATGGAGGGGGGAAGATTGTGAAAAAGAAAATTAAAGAAGATTGCTGAAAAGAACATGGATAGAAACCTAGAGAATAAGAGGGCAGCGAACGGTGGTTGCTAAGGAAGGGCCCCAGGGCCAAACAGATACCAGTTTCAAAACTCATGAGTCACATACTAGCTCTCTTAATTTACCTAAGTGTCCCTTTCCTGTCTGTAAATGAGCACGAAAGTGCCCCCTTTAGATGACTGTGAGGCTCCCAAAAAATATATTACAGGGAAGCCCCTAGCAGAGTGTACGGCAGGAGTAGGCATTCATTAAGTGTGGCTATCTCATAAGAATAAGATGATGAATGCAGGAAGACAGGAGGGGAAGAAAGAACACTGCTTTACTTAGATCCTGACCCTCTTCGGTAGCAAGCAGCAAGTATTCACTTTATTTATAGAAGCAGCACTAAGGGAAATTAAAAGAGAGGATCACACTAAAAAAAAAAATTGGCTTTTGAGAAATGCGAATGTTTACTTAATGTACTCTGTGTTGTAATGTTCTCTGATAGAACCCCTTAGTAAATGTCTGTTGAATTAGGCTAACGCTAGTTGAAAATCTTCAACATACAAGAGAGAAAAATCACTTAGGACAAAATACTAAAAGTCAAACAAGCATACAAACAAATGAAAGCCTAAAATCGCCGGAGCTTGATTTCAGCAGGCAAGAGCGTGGCCCTACCTCACGCCCCATCTGGACTGGCTGGGCCGGCCGAGGCCCGACTCCGACCAGTGTCCTGTCCTTACCCACAGCCCAGGGACTGGGAGGAGACAGAGGTGACAACCGCTGGTGCTTCTGTTCAACCTTGAAATCCTCGCCACAGGAGACCGCCTGGCACTTGGGCGGGGCGGGGGGGCGGGGTGCCAATCTGAAAACCAGAGACGAGGTGGAAAGCCTCTGGGACCAGGAAGGGACAGGTGGGAATCCGATGTGGCAGTGGCACCTGGTACCCATTACTAATTAATAACCGGACTCTCACATTTATAAAGCGCTTTACTGATACTAACATTAAATCACTTCTGTAAGGCACTCCGCTGGTGGTAGCAATAAATAACAACCCTATGCCTACACTCTCTCTTCTAAACTTCTCCAGGTCCGCTAAGTGCGTCTTGTCATCAGCATTTTGACAGGGAAACTGTGGCTCGGAGGTATAAAGTACATCGGTCACAAGACAGATCCCTGCTTCGCGCCAAGCGGCGGTCGAAACCCGGGCGAGCCGCAGTGCAGCCTCGCCGGCCCAGGTAGCGGCACACCCACAAGGGGGCGGGCTCAGCCGTCCTCTCCCGCCCCGCACCCCCGCAGTCCACACACCGCTCCACCTACCCGAGAGCCAGCATTGGTGCCCGCAGCCCAGGCGCCCCGCGGTCGCCCCAGCCTCGCCCCAGCCTCGCCCCAGCCTCGCCCCGCGCGCCCGCGCAGCCCGCCTGCCGTCCGTCCGGAGCCCTCCCGGCCGCCGCGCTGCACGCCTGGAGCGCACCCACTGTCCTCGCGGGGACAGGGGGCCCCGCCACCGTCATGCTGCCCGCCATCTACACGGCCCTGGCGGGGCTGCTGCTCCTGCCGCTGCTGGTGAACCTCTGCTGCCCCTACTTGTTCCAGGACATGCGTTACTTCCTGCGGCTGGCCCGCGTGGCCCGGCAGGTGCGCAGCTACCGGCAGAGGCGGCCGGTGCGCACCATCCTGCACCTCTTTCTGCAGAAAGCGCGCAAGACCCCGCACAAGCCCTTCCTGCTTTTCCGCGACGAGACGCTCACCTACTCGCAGGTGGACCGGCGCAGCAACCAAGTGGCGCGGGCGCTGCGGGCCCACCTCGGCCTGCGCCAGGGAGACTGCGTGGCGATCTTCATGGGCAACGAACCAGCCTACGTGTGGCTGTGGCTGGGGCTGGTCAAACTGGGCTGTGCCATGGCGTGCCTCAACTACAACATCCGCGCGAAGTCCCTGTTGCACTGCTTCCAGTGCTGCGGCGCGAAGGTGCTACTGGCCTCGCCAGGTGAGCCCCGCGGAGCGCCCGCCCTGGCCGCGGGCTCCTCGGCACCGTGACACGCTCGCCCCTGCATGCTGTAGAGGGTTGGAAAGGGAAGTCCAGATCCGAACTGGAAGGGTAGAGGAACGCTAATGATCGTTAGAACAACCTGTTGTGGAAGCCGAGCCAGGCACTGCGTTAAGCACTAAGTGTTGCCTTTAATCCTAACAACAGGTAGGGTTTACTACCCGGCTTTGTAGATGAGACCACTGAGACCAGAGAGGTGACTGACGCCTTATGCCCCAGGTCACAGAGCTGGGAGGAGAGGGGTTAACCAGAGCTATCTACCTCCAGAGTCCAAGCTCTGAACCTATATTGACAATATTTGCGTTAAGATGCAGAGAGCCTTTGAGTGTGAACTCTAGAGGATCCAGAATGTTCTTATCTCTGCTGTTTGATTGGCTATGTGAGCATGAGAAAGTCACTTTCCCTCCCTGTCCCTTGGTTTCCTCCTCTAATAGAGGGTCTTCGTGGTTGCTTCCAGCTCTCAAATGCTGTTAGCCTTTCTAGATTCTCACTGCAGAGAGAAGGTTACTCCACCTGCTCCCCAAGAAGAAGATTTTAGGGATCTGCTGCTGTTCCCTTGTCAGCCCCCATTACATCTGTAGCCCAAGTGACCTTTGGTTCTGGAGTTACCTCTTGCCACGCTTCAACAAACCTGAAATGGTAACTGCATGCTCCAGGGGTGACCGGGCCAGGAAGAAACCAAGAACCTGTTTCCCACAGGACTGTTGGTTTTCCTTTCTAGAGCGGGAATAAGGACTAGGAGTTGCTTCTCACTCTGTCAGTAAAGGGAGGCCCAACCAGATGTGAGCTGAAAGACGAAGAAATAGGGAGCCAGGAGGCCTCACCTTTCTGAATGCCTTTCTGTGCCACCCCCTATGCTGAGTGCTTTTATTACCCTGAGAGATAGCATGTCATTACCCCCTGTTAGACAGTTGAGAAAACTAAGCTTAAAATTCTAGCCCAGGTCCATCCAACTTCAAAGCCCATGAATTCCCCCATATCATGCTACCTTCTTCTACATGGATGTACTGCTAGAGCTCGAATGGATTAAGCATCCTCTGCTCTTCCCCTACATTTCACAACTAAGGAAACTGAGGCAAGCTAAGCATCTTGCCTAGTGTTGCAGAAAATGTCTGTTCGCTTGCGGGAAACCAAGAAAGTTACCCACCTGTTTCATGTGGCATAAAATAATACAAAAAATGAAGACTTTGTATAAATGTTTAAAAACAGGGGTTCAACTTAAAGACAGCCAAGTTATGTAAAGGGGATGGTCCCTTCAAGAAAATTCCCAACAATTTCTAGTTGCCTGAGAAAAGAGACAACTTAACCTCTTAGTAACTGGAAGACTCTTAAACCTATTAGTTTACCTTTTGGTTCCAAAGAAAGTTATTATCACAGTGATCTTTTTACCCCTCTAGGGGGGTACTTAAATACTGTTTACCTGCATAGTACCTCAGGCTCCCTGTGAGGGAGGTCAGGAACTGCAGAGATTGGTTCTGTAATCAAGTCAGAAACACAGCCAGATATCTCCTTCCCCACTCAGGCAACAGTCCCCTGCCATTAAGCATTACGTTTAGGTCAGTGTATGTGGAGAGTATGTGAAGTTTGGGCACTCACATCCAATTTCAACCAGACTGTCCAGTGCACCTAACAGCACTCTGGCAGTAAACTGACCTTTGAGAAAGGCCACACATTTGGAAAACATTCCATTTTTCCAAATCACTAAGAAACCATTGTATGCCATGCAGAATTACACTCTGACCTGCAAAGGAGATAACAGGGAGTCCAAAGCTGGTTGCTTAGTAGAGGTGCCGATTTGTAAATGTGTTGAATGGACTGCTTCTAAAAAGAATTATTTTCTTTAAGATTTATTTATTTATTTGAGAGAGGGAGAGGGAGGAAGTGGGAGGAGGGGCAGAGGGAGAGAATCTTCAAGCAGACTCCCCGCTGAACACAGAGCCCAACGTGGGGCTGGATCTCACGACCCTGAGATCAGGACCTGAGTCAAAACCAAGAATCAGACGCCCAACCAACTGAGCCACCCAGGCACCCCTAGAATTCTTTAAAGTTGGAAGGAATCTGAGAGAAATTCTAATCCTATAATCCTCCAACTTTAATGAGTGTGTTATCCTTCAAAAAAAAAAAAGTTTAGAAAAGAAACTTTAATGTGCACAAGAATCACCTGGGAAGCTTATTTTAAAAAACAGATTCCTGACCCCATTCCCCAAAAGCACTGAATCAGTAGGACTGTGGCGGGACGCAGTAATGTGAATTTTTATAGCAAGTCCCATCCCACGCCCAGATGAATTTAAAGCAATTGGTCTGAGGACAAGGCTTTGAGAAACAGTCTAATTTCTGCTTGTTTTATATCGTTGAACAAACAAAGGCCCTGAAGGGTGATATCAATTGCCCAGAGTCACATAGCTGGTTAGCAATAGAGAGCTGGGGACAAAACCCACATGTTTTGTTTTGTTTCACTTCCAAGGCACTTATTCTACTACACCACCTGAACATAGTACATAAAAGTGTGACGTCTTAGGGGCGCCTGGGTGGCTCAGTGGTTAAGCGTCTGCCTTCAGCTCAGGTCGTGATCCCAGGGTCCTGGGATCAAGCCCCGCATCGGGCTCCCTGCTCGGCGGGAAGCCTGCTTCTCCCTCTCCCACTCCCCCTGCTTGTGCGCGCTCTCTTGCTCTGTCTCTCTCTGTCAAATAAATAAATAAATAAATCTTAAAAAAAAAAAAAAGTGAGACGTCTTTAGAAATATTAGAGTGGCTACAATTCAACAGGGTTTGATTCTGTACTTTGAACTTTAGCCTTACGGCTTGTGGACTAGTAAGAGCTCTTGAATTCCAACTAGCTGTCAGATTCTGGAGTCTATGCAAAAGACCAGCACAGTGGCATTTATCATGAAGATTGATCCAGTTGCCATGAATTTTGGTGAATCTTCATAGGGCTTAACAGGGCTCCACCCTGTCAGGAATTTCAGTACCCAATTATTGCTTCAGAATTTACTCTACAGAAGCACCCATCACTCAGAGAACATGATGTTCTCTCTATGGTACATTTCAGGGTCCTTCTCCATAGAAGGGTATGATGTAAATAATTACATGAAAAAATTGCCTTCAACTATTTGATCCCGTATCAATTTTGTCATTGATAGAAACCAGCTCTTTGGGCTGGTAGTTTTTCAAGTAACTTCCCAAACATAGAATATGGGTAAGATAAGAAAACATGCAGGAGGACCCCCAAAATAGTAAATTTGCTTTATTGCCATTTATGCTCGCATTCAGATCATTGCTAAACTAGCTCTTCTACTGGAAGGCTATCCTAGGTCTCCTTCATCAGCTCACTGGCCAGGTCTACACTGTATGGGTCAGCGTAACCATGCAAGGCTCCCATAGGTACTACTCTTTCACAGGCTTTAATAACAGTTAAAGATACTCTCTATTGCAAGACTGAGATCCAGAGAAATTATAAAATATTCCAGATTATTTTTGACCTGGTTTTGCAAGGTTGCAAAAAATAAAATTGGACCTCCTTTGAACAATGGGATGAAGGAAAGTGCTTTCAATAACTTTCAAAAGTATTGCATCATTGCAATGATGGAGCATTTTATTATAAAACTAGTGTCAGGACCAAGGAGAACTCTTGTCATACAAACTTGAGGTCAGGTTGAGAAAAACAGATGGACCAACAACTTAATTTGACATCAAGAAACATTTAGAGAGTCCTCACAAGGTACAAGCTAGTTGCCATGATAGGACAGGGAGAAAAGAAGATGAATTAGTTCAAGGATCTAACAGCCCGGTAAAAGAACTAAGCCACGTACACAAATGACTGTGACATCCAGGAGGATATAAAAAGTATGATAAGTCTGCTGAGAGAGGTACAAAGTGCTGGGGAGGGGGGCGGTGAGCAGAGGGTGAATGCTTCTGGGGGCATTAACCACTGAGCTTGGCAAGTGCAGTTGGGGAGAGAGCATTCCAGGCAAGAGGAGCCCAGGGGCAGTTTTCATCAGGTTCATAACACAGATGCTTCATTAGAGTTTTACTATGTGAGGGCCACAGCAGGCTGGACTTAAATAATGGTAATTTTTAAAAGCTATTTACTGAAGGTACTCTACTGTAGAGAAAATAAGGACTCAGAGAATTCAAAGAATGGCCAACAGCAGTGGCCTCACTTCCATGGAGGGAGATGAATTTCCAGTGCCAACTTTAGTCAAGGGTCAAGACATAGAGATACTTTTATCTTCACTCCTCTCCTCTCTCTGGGCTGTGCAAGGAATAACTTAGATGAGTTGTCTCAGTGCACTTTGTCTCAAAGGCTGGAATTCTCTCATATATCTTTGAAGAAGTGCTAGTAATACCTAGCACATAGTAGTCACTCAACAAATGTTTGTCAAATTAATGAGTTCCATTATTCTGGTTGGTTGTGACAGGTTTTCATCTCTGAGGCATGAGAACCATTGGGTCAGGCATGAGGGCATGAAAAATGATGTAAAAAAGTTAAATATATTTGACTATTTGAGAAAATCCATTTAGATCCAATCTCCCCCAAGCCCAGCCTCATCCTACCAGACTTGTTTACGTCCCAGTTTACCTCTGGCAGTAGGCTGTAGGAGAGAGGTGTTCTCCTGGGGTCTCATTGCCAGAGAGGAAGCTGGTCATGAGTATAGGATGGGCTGAGCCCGTCGTCATGAGGGTCTCTACATAGGCTGGTGGAGGACAAAAGCCTAGGCATCAAATGAGTAATGTACTTAGGGTCTGGGATCCCAAGAAGCCCAAGGTCTGAACAGAGAGCTAGCTTAAAGAGGCTCTCTAAAATTTTTCTTCTTAGCCTGCTCATAACTAAAGGTTGCAAGGGGGGTTGTACATCTCCATTCAAAATAAACTAGCACTTTGCTAGTGTATTTGGGAACACTTACAGTTCTTTTTCTTTAGAAACAAGGAGGGAGGGAAGAGGTGAAAACAAACACTGCTTTAAATCAGGTGTTAATGTTATTGAAACTGAAGAAGGATAGAGTTCAGATTATTCTGCACGTTGAGTGTAAGTGGCCAGTATTTGAAAAGGACCTTCCCACAGCCTCTGACCGAAAATAGGGAAGTAGGTAGCTGGTAGGTAGGTAACAGGTTGCTTATGGATATCAAATGATAACAATTATGTAAGTCCTGATATGACCTGGTAGCCTCATGACAAAGAATTAACCTTGATTCCAGGGCTATTTAGAAAGCAAGGGTTCCCATAAGTAAGAACTTTAAGAGAAATGAAAAATAGTATTAAGAAGCTATATAAGTGCATAAAGGTAAGATGAGTATGTATTTCCCTGTTAAAGATTTACTTATTCCAGGTGGGACTTAACCTTGATTAAACATCTTTCTGACCTCAGGGTGATTTGTTCTGTGTGGGAAGGGGGAGGCGTGAATGCATGCCTCTGTCTGCAGGGTGTCCTAACACATATCATGTTGATGTACAGACCAGACAGTAGGTTATTAAATGCTATAATTCCAAACTGCCAATGTTAAAAATGCAAAATCACAGTTACAAATGGCATTTGAAAAACTGCTTTCAGACTGTCTCCAAAGACTGTTAAGAACCAGTTTGTGTTTGAGTTGCCTTTTTGAGTGAAGAAAAGATAAGCCTTCAATCCTGACTTGTCCACCTACCAAGCATTTCACAATCATCCTGAAATTTTGATCAAAACACATTTCCTTTCACTGCCTCCTTTTCAGATCCAGCTTTATTGATAAATATTTCTGGGGTGTTTTATTTAACTCAGTCAGATACCCATTCAATGAGACAATCCAGTAGCAGAACAAGCTGCTAGACTGAATGCCTTTCCTATCAGAAAGCTGCAGCGTTAGCCGGAAGCATCTTGCCACCTTGGTGATGGAGATTGGTTCAGCTCACCGCCTGCTGTCTCCCTGCTTTCTAGGAATGGACCCATGTGTTCATAAATTTCTCTTCTTCTCTTATTCAAGAAAGGAAAGGAAGGGAAAGGAAAGGAAAGGAAGGGGAGGGGAGGGGAGGGAAGGGAAGGGAAGGAAGAAAGAAAAAGAGAGAGAGAAACTTCATATGCTACCTTGATTTCTTTTTTCTTTTTTTTTTTTTTTTTTACAAGACAGATTTTAAGGGAGGGAAAATGTAATCACTCAATATTCCCTCACTCAAGTATGAACTGGTTTCTCTGAGGTTCTATTTCAATCCTCAACTTAAACGTAAACTAATGAGGAACCAACAGATCTACTCTACACCATTCAGACCACTTTCTGTGAATACTGCTTTTCATACCCAAGCTTAAATAAAACTCAAGGTTATGCTTTTCAAAGAAGATGAACAAGAGATCGTCAATATTACCCTTCAAAGGTACATCCACATGCTTCATTTAACAAGAACTGAGCAGGTCAAGGAGACAGCATCTTCTAAAAAGTAAGGCACTCTTTCAATAATTGAACCTGAATGGCTAGTATAAGGATGCAGCAGGAATCCCATAAACCCAATATATTTCTGTTTATTTTGTACGTATCCTTCCAAACATAGGCTCACTGAGCCTCTGTCTTCATTTGTAGAAACAGGATGGCTGTATCCGTATCACAGGGTTCTCGTGAAAATTATGTGATGTGATATACGTAAAGCTACTATACAAATTGTTCTATACAAATGGAAACATTAAGGCTTTGTTATCAGTAAGGATGCAAGGTGTGTGGATGCTGTGATGGGCTACCCACATGCCCCCTTCAGGACTGAGATGCTCATTCCTCAGCTGCTGGGAGCATTGGCAGTTGAAACTCTTAGCCAAGACCCTCTCCAGGACTCACCCTTGCTTACAGAGAGCCACTGTGCCCAAGGTCAAGCGCTACCACCCCCAGCCTGCATCCAATGACTGGTTCATGGGCAGGGGTGAAGGTTCAGCCCACTTCCCTTAGTTTGGGACAATCCTGAAGGGCCATCCCAGGCCCAGAGTCCCCATAGGATCAGAGAATCAGTTGAGTGATGTCACTGTGTGGCTACATCACTGTTCAACCTTGCCCTCTATCTAGTCTGCTTCTCTTGCAACCTGACAGATGTCATTACCAAGTGCACTCCTGCATGTAAATCTCAGAACACAGAGCTCCCAGGAGCTCAACCTCTGCCAAATAGAGCTTACGTGTCCTGGTTGATTGCCACTTTTAAGTAAGCAGACTTTACAGTAAGAATTAACACACACACACTAGACAAAATTTGTGAAGGAGAAAACATGTAGGTCCAGTTGTATTTATAAAGGGCTTAAGGAAAGACACTAAATATCAAATAGATGGTTAATAGAAATCCAGAATTTCCTTTCAAATTTCAGTTTTTATATCAGCATCTCTAGTTTAAAGGAAGAAAGCCTGCTACCATCAGACATATGAGGTGTGTCCTAATATGGTTGGTGAGTCCCTGGAACCTCAAGTCAATGCCCAAATGGAAATTCTACACCAGCAGCCCAGAGGACATGTAAGGAAATTGTGTTGGGCAGGGTCAATGGCCTTCCCTTCAGATGAGATGACTTCTATAAAGGTATCACAAACAAAATGCCTACGGAGAGCTAGGTAGGAACATGAATGCAGTAGAAGACACATGATGCCAAATTGCTTGAACTACGATCCAGCATGACACCTGCTTAATTACATTTTCTTTTACCTTTTTTAAAAAAAAAATGGAATGTAAATTTCATGCTGAAAAATGTATCATGGCCTTGCCTGCAATCCATTTGCCCTGACTTACACCAGGGACTTGGTCCCTACTTATATTCTAGCTTCTTCTCCCAACCTTCTTTCCCCCAGTCAACTTTAGCCTCTTTTAGTTACTTTGACACCATGCTGTTTGCCTCTGGGCCTTTGCATAAGCTGTTCCCTCTGCTAGAAACAGGTTCAGTCAATCTCAGTTGGTCTTCAACTTGCCAACTCCTGTTCGTCTTTCAGGTCTCCACTCAGATGATACTGCCTCTAGGTTGTATTTGTGCCCCTCCCAAAATACCATATCCCCTGTTGTGACACCTAGGACACCTTACTTTAATGGATGATATCTTCGTTTCCTCCCCCATTAGGCTCTATAAAAACAGGGACAGTATCTCTTTTGGTCACCGTTATATCCACTGCTTAGAACCATGCCTGGCCCATAGGGAGCACTGTTTAAATAGATGCTGGATAAGTGTTGGGAAAGAGGGAGGCAGAGAGGAAAGACTAATCAAGGTAACTTACAACACAGTATTTAAGTGTGTAGCTTCAGGGGAGGGAGAGAGGGAGGTGATTTCTTAATTCTTGAGCCTTCATCTCAACGTTTTCACTAATAAAGGAGAAAAAGAACAAGCAAGTTGCACTGTGTACTAATACTCTGACAGAAGTATATGCAGGCCCCTGTGGGAGCACCCCACTTTGCAGGGGGAAGGAAGGAAACAGAGAGAAATGTCGCCAAGGCTGAGTCTTGAAAGATAAGCTGGAGTTTTCCAGGTGACCAGGGTGGAGGACGGCACTCAAAGCAGATGAAACCATCTGGACAAAGGTCATGAGATGTGAGAGTATGGGTACATTCAGTTCACATAGATCAGTGTGGTTAGAGGAAAGGGGATAAGAGATGGTACTAGGAGATGACATCAGAAAAGTCCCCAGGGGTTAAAGTGTGAATGAGCTCAGGACCTCACATGCTGCATAAGGAGAGTAGACTCTACCACAAGGGATTAGCAGCCATTGAAAGATTTTAAGCAGGGCAGTAACAAGAAACCATAATGTAGCTGCTAAGTTGGAAGCAGGGAGAGGTTAGAGGCAAGGAGATTGGTCTGGAGGCTACTGGGAAGATCAAGGTAGGAAATAATGAGGACCTGAACCAAGGCAGTGGCAAGGGATGGGGTGTTACCATTCCAGTTTTTATAAGAGGAGTATTTTTTGGTGAATATTTTGAAGTGCTCACGGACTAGAGAGCAATCTGATCTGGTGAAGGTGGAAAACAACTGAAGCAAATAGAATCTTAAAGGTTGATAGCCAAAAGAAACTCAAGGAGAAAACTCTTCACGAGTCGAGGCGCCTGGGTGGCTCAGATGGTTAAGCGTCTGCCTTCGGCTCAGGTCATGATCCCAGGGTCCTGGGATTGAGCCCCTCATCGGGCTCCCTGCTCGGCGGGGAGCCTGCTTCTCCCTCCTCCTACTACTCCCCCTGCGTGTGCTCTCTCGCTCTCTCTGTCAAATAAATAAATAAAATCTTTAAAAAAAAAGAAAGGAAAAGAAAACTCTTCACGAATGGAAATATGATTATAGTGTGTTACTCTGCTCTGCAGTGAATAATATTTACATAGTCTTAATCTTGTTGATCCTGATTATTGGTGCTCACTTCTAGAGCCAACCCGTAAACAAAGCTGGGAGGATGGAATTATAGTCTCAGAAAAGATGTAAATAGTATGAACCTAGACAACATAAAGTGGGGATAGTGACTTTTGGGAGTAGATAGGGGAAGAACAAGGGTGGGGATCAAAATTGATAGGTCAGGAGGTAGCAGGAAAAGCACATTATTTGGTGATAGAGAGGCGACTGTTAGAAGAAACAGATTTCAAAAACTTGAAAGTGATCGCCTCCAGGCGGCAGGTTTAGTTGTGAAGAGGGAAGGGGAACAGAACTGTTGATTTTCATTATAAACTCTTTTGTATTATTTGATTTCTTTTTCTCAGGTGCATGAGTCCTCTGGTTAAAATGTTTTAAAATTTTTTTAAATGCATCTGTCCAGATGATATTTCTTGTTTTGGTGGAGACATCATACACAAAATCTGAAAAACAAAGCCTATAAGATGAATTAGGGATAGCGTCCCCAAGGTAATTCCCTGGGGTATTGGGTCACCTTCCTATTAAGAATAAGTATATTCAGTTCAGTTATCACAAGTTCAAGACAAGTAAGCTTAAAGGCCATCTCATCTGTGATTGAAGGGCACAGAAATCAAGCAGCAAACAGGAAATGTGGTTTGCATATTAAATCAGTGCCTTTTAAATTTTTTGACATTGGAGATGCCTGGGTGGCTCAGTCGGTTAAGCTCCTGCCTTCGGCTCAGGTCATGATCCCAGGGTCCTGGGATCGAGTCCTGCATCAGGTTCCATGCTCAGCAGGGAGCCTGCTTCTGCAGCTCCCCCTGCTTATGCTCTCTTTCTCTCTCTCTCTCTCTCTGGCAAATAAATAAATAAAATATTTTAAAAAAATAAATTTTTTGATGTTGGTCTACAGTACAAAAATATATTCGTGACTCAGTACCCACACACCCACATAACTGACACAAAACTTTAAAAAAAATAATACTTACCTCTTACTATGTGTGATATACTCTGAAAACTTATATTTCATTCTACTTTAATTTTTTAAAATGTTGGTCACTTCAAATGATTTTAACAACCCACTACTGTATTGTGACCTACAGTTGGAAAAACATGCTAATCAGTCCTGTTTTTTCTCAGAGCAGAAAATGTGCTTACGAAATTTGGAGCTTCCTTCTCAGATGAGCTGAACTGTCCTAGGGGAACTATTTGTTCCTGTTGTGTTAAAATATATATACATACGTGTATATATAAAGTTGCCTTCTATCATCATTGTTAGTTAGCATGGCTACCTTGCTTTTGTTTCTTGGCTCCTACCTTAAAATTTTCTTTTTTTATTTTTCATCACTGGGACACATATATTGGGAATAACCAAATTCATTTCTGGAGTATTTTGAGATGTATACCAGACCTGCATATAAGTAATGCACTTACATATCTTGGTTTTTATCCACGTGTCCATTTGTTTGTACAGATTTCAACCAACCTTCTGTTGCTAGGAAACCATTAACACCCAGCCTTCCCTCAAATCTTGGAATCTTGTGATATTTTCAAATCTAGAAAATTCCATGTTTAAAATTGTGTAACTGTAAGCATGTCTACGCATTTCAGCAAAATTTATACTGAAAACAAAATTAATATAAAGTCTACTGTACTAATAGAACTTTACTGGACGAATTTAATTCATTTGGATTTTCTTTCCTTATTAAGAACTACAAGATGCTATTGAAGAGGTGCTGCCAAGCCTGAAAAAAGATAATGTGTCCATCTATTATGTGAGCAGAACTTCTAACACGGATGGGGTCGACTCTTTACTAGACAAAGTAGATGAAGTGTCAACGGAAGCTATTCCAGAGTCATGGAGGTCTGAAGTCACTTTTTCCACTCCTGCCTTATACATTTATACTTCTGGAACCACAGGTAAAAATAAAGAAAGGATTCTCAAAGAAATGGACTTATCCTGAAGTCGTTAAATGTTGGGTTAGGTTTTCAAATGTTCTTTTCCTTTGGCAAAACTTATCAGATAACTAATACTTTAGAGGATTTAGCTCTTTGCCTGTGGGAACTGGTCTTATTTCATAGCACATGATCCCATTTGGGTTTCTCCAAGCTACGCATATTTCCGCCTAGTTGGTATGTAGAACAGAGAAAGAGGTTAACCAAGAAATACAAAAATAGTTACGATAATGGATGAAATTTGGCACTGAATAGGTTTTTGGAATTTTTTAAATGATTGTTGGATTTTGATTATCTTATATCCCAAGTCCATACATAATGTATAACCAATTAAAAGTGAGACACCAAAGAAGATGATAGGACAATAATGGAGTTACATTTACATTAATGTTTTGACTGCTATCTTCCCAAGCAACGCTGACTTGGAGCTGTTTGGTGCTGTGGGTGTAGGATGGCTCTAGTCCAGGGCCTGAAATACTGTATTTCACCAAATCTAGGATACCTTCAACTGTAAGCTGCAGCATAATTTTATGAGCCCCTAAGAAAAAACACTGCCAATTAATAGTGTTATTGGAACAGCTATATGGGACAGGCAATATTAAAGATAAAATTACTAGGCACGCTCCTATAAGCTTTATGGTCTTGTGTTCATACAATTCTCCCACCATCCATAAGATGGGTACCATTCTTATTCCCATTTTACAGATCTAGAAACTGATGCTTAGAGAGGTTAAGAACTTTTCAAGGTAACTTGTCAGGATTCACCTTGGTAGGCTGACTCCACAGCTCATACATCTGACCTCTCTGCCACAATATTGCCCAGTTCTTCCACTTAACAGCTATGTGGTGTCTGCCTACTCTAGGCCAGGGAAAACATTATCAAAATGTAATAATATGAGGCCTTAGGGATATATTTAAAAGGAGGGCAGGAAGCCAGCACCAGCATGCTGATCATTATTATTAGTATTGGAAAATTGAACATGTGAATCTTTTCTCTTTTGATTAAAATTTTAATTTAATTTAAGCAGGTAATACATGCATGCATTCCCTTGTAAAACAATCAAACATTATAGATAAGGCTAAAGGTTCCTTTGAGCCTTTTATCTCAACACCAGCCTATAGACACTCCTTCCTTTACCTCGACAGATCCTCAGCACCCATCTGCTCTCCCAGTTCCTGGACCTGAGTTTAACCTCAATGTTGACTTCCTTTCATACAATTACTTTCATTGAGTATTTTCTTTAAGTAAATGAGGATGGGAGACTGGGAATGACATGTTAAAACCAGTGCCCAAAGCATAATGTCTATCCTCTTTCTATCTGTCAGAAGTTACATATTACCATGCCAACAAAATGGTGGAATGACATAGTTAACCAAATGCTTCCCCTACATATAGACACTACCTTAATATATGGGACCTTTATCCTCATTTCATAATAGAATGGTAAAATTAAGTTGTAAACTTTGGGAAATAATTGAGAAAAAATCAGCCCTTGGTTAGTTACAGGGAGTCCTAGTTTAATGCTACATAAGTATAGAACTTCACCATGAAGGGGCACCTGGATGGCTCAGATGGTTAAGCATCTGCCTTCGGCTCAGGTCAGGTCCAGGGATCGAGCCCCATGTCTCGCTCCCAGCTCAGTGGGAAGTCTGCTTTCTCCTTCTCCCTCTGCCTCTCCCTCTGCTTGAGTTCTCTGTCTCTCTCTCTCTCTCTCTCTCTCTCGAATAAATAAAATCTTAAAAAAAAAAAAAAGAACTTCACAATGTAGGTTTTGACAGTCAAATATAAAACCCACTTTAGGGGAAAAGAGACTGAACACTCCTTAATTTAATCCCACAGTTCAGAATTTATATTTAATTGGAAGATAATTGGGTTGATGTTTATTTTGCTTTTCTCCTTATCTCTGAATAAAATATTTGCTAAGTTACTCTTGTAAAAGTTAATTAAAAGAACTTGGGGTGCCTGGGTAGCTCAGTCAGTTAAGCGTCTGACTCTTGGTTTCAGCTCAGGTCAATCTCAGGATCCTGACTGAGATCGAGCCCCACCCTGGACTCCACACTCAGCGAAGAGCCTGCTTGAGATTCTCTCTCTCCCTCTGTCCAACAGTTGAGAGCATACCTAGGCAAGGCTATGAGGAACAGGTTCACTCAGATATTGCTAGTGGGAGAGTGGAATGGGACAGCCCTTATAACTGGCAATGTGGCGGTACCTATCAAAATTACAAAGACATGTATCTTTTGACCCTACAATCTCACTTCAGCAAATTTATCCTACAAATACAGCATCATCTATAGTGTAAAATACCATGTGGACCAGGTTGAAATAGTAAAATAGTTAAAGAAATTATAACACACAAATACAGAGGACTTGATGCAACTGAGAGAGAGAGAGCAAGAGAGAGAATAAATGAATGAATAAATAAGGGAAATTTCTTTGTTAAATATGGACAGTTCTCCACTAGACACTGTTAAGCAGAGAGGGAAAAGTGTAGAAAGGTCCCCTTTTTTTTTTTTTAATGGAGGAAAGGGCAAGAACAAATAAGCAACTCTATATTTGTTTGTATTTATATGAAGAAACTCTAGGAGTTAAGAAATTCATAAAAGTGGTTATGAAAGAAAGTGATAGGAATGGAAAAATCTATTTAATCTCTCTGAATCTCAGCCTTCTCATCTGTGGATTAAAAAATATAATTCTACTGATCCTGTTTATTATGAGAATTAAATGAAATTTTGAAAATACCTTGCAAGGTGGTAGGCACAGAGCAAAAATTCAATAGACATTCATGCCTTTCTCTTCAAATTACTACTGTAGTAACCATCTAATTCAGGGGTCAGCAAGCTAGGTCCATGGGCCAAATATAGCCCCCCCGACCTGTTTTGGTAAATAAAGCTTTATCAGAACATAGCCACATTCATTCCTTTATATGGCTGGCTGCTATCAGCTACAATAGCAGAGTTGAGTATTTGTAACAGAAATTGTATGACCCTGCAAAGCCTAAAACATTGACTCTCGGGTCTTTTACAGAAAAAATTTGCTGACTCTTGGTGTAACTGAATATGGCCCTCCCCTATGCAATTCTCGAAACACTGGGTGATGGATCTTCCTAAGCCAGATCTCTCTCCCAGACCATGTGTCTGCAAATGGCCAATCTTGGCTCACTCATGCTTTCTCTTGTATCTTTGCAAAGGTCTCCCGAAAGCCGCGACGATCAATCACCAACGCCTGTGGTATGCAACTGGCTTTATCAATGCAGTCGGGGTTAAGGAAGACGATGTCATCTATACTACCCTACCCTTGTACCACAGTGCTGCGCTGATGATTGGCGTCCACGGATGTATCCTGACTGGTAAGCTTTTTCCTCTCAACAAGGCACTGGAGTCCAGTACACAGTCACATGTGCTCCATGGGGAAAGTAATACAAAAGTTGGCTACTTTCCTATCGGCCAGGAACAGCATTTAATTCTATGTTAGTAACAAGGCTTTTTGGCTCACACATCACCAGCAAGTATCTAGAATAATTTATATTTTCTCATGCCTGCTTATCTGATAATATAATGCTACAGTTGTTCAGGATGTCAAGGAGGAAACGGCTTTAAAATATTTTGGATGTTCATCCAGGTTAAGACACTTGATTCTAATTAGATCCCATAATTAATTCCCCTCTGTCATTTTCATCCTCAGAAATCCGCATGTGGATCTCCATCAGCATCTGATTTAAACTTCCCCCTTAGTTGTCCCCATCCTACTTTGTTCTTCCCTGCTCCCACAGCTCCCCAGCTCTGGTCAGAGTACCTGGCTTTCCATCCCTTCTCTTTCCTTCCAAAATTTTACCATTCAAATTAGAGTTGCCATCTTTTCTCCTTTCAGTAGGCTTTATGCCCCTTGTATACATCAAGGCTCGGTCTAATATTCTTCTCTCCCAGAAAGCCATCTCTAACTCTCTAAGCTAAAAAAAACAAAAAACAAAAAACAAACAAAAACCTTAATTTTTTCTTCCATGTGACATTTCATTTTAATATACAATATATATCAAATATAATAATATATTAATATATTAACATATATACACATATGTATATACACATATATAATAACACGTTTTATATATATATGATAACATATATACACATACATATATATATATATGCATCTGTGATGGCCCAAGCCTCTGTGTCTTTCCCTCATCAACTTATTGATCAGCTATAAAATACTTACCCCAGCATCAGTACCCACCTCCACATTGGCCGGGAATGACTGACAGGGCCTGATCATATAGCGGGGCTCTTCAAGGCCAGAGGGACTCTGAGGCTCCCAAAGGGAAAACTTCATTGCTCACACATTTGCTTAAGCACCACAGATACATTCTAAAGAAGGAAAAAAATAGTGTTTAGAAAAATGTTTCCTCTTCTAAAACATCGGACTTTTGTATAATTAGGAGTAAAGCTAAACTAATAGCATGAAAAAATACTTGTGAGTTTTTTTATTTCACTTTACTGCATTTCATGCCTAGAATTAGGTTGGATCTGATATATATTATTTTTACCCATTATATTCATTTCCTATCACTATTGTAACAGATTTTTATTCTGTTTTGAAGGTCAGAAATCTTAAAATCGAGGTGTCAGCAGGGCTGCATCCCTTCTGGAAGCTCTAGGAAAGAGTCCATTTCCTTGCTTTTTCCAGCCTCTAGAGGCTGCCTGCCTTGTGGCTTGTGGCCACTTTTTCCATCTTCAAAACACATCATTCCAACCTTTTGTTTCCATCATCCCATGTCCTTCTGCCCTTGATCTGCTTGCCTTCCTGTTATAAGGACATTTATGATTTCATTGGGCCCACCCAGGTAATCCAGGATGATCTTCCCATCTCAAAATCCTGAACTTAATTACATCTACACAGGTCTTTTTGCCATGGTAAGGGACCATATTCACAGGTCCTATGGATTAGAACAGGGACATCTTTGGGAACCATTATGTCTACCTCACTCATCAACGAACAGTTTTCCCGCTTGCTCAAGACCCTGGTTCTCCATTGCCTGCAGAGTTAAGTCTCACTCTTCCACCTGGCACTTCCAAGTTCTCCATGATGGCACCCTTAGCTGCTTCTCCAGGTTCCTCTCCCATGACTCACCCACTCTTCACCACTCCAGTCACAGGCCAACTGAGTCTTGGCTATCTTCCCACACCTTCTGAACTGCCCTGTCTTTATGTTTCACATGGTTTCCTCTGCCTGGAATTCTCTCATCTTTCTTCATAATCATTGCTCAAGACATAATTCACATCCTACCTCTTCCAAAATATGCCTTTCTCAGCCCTTACCCCAAGTAGAATTAATACACACACATACACACATCTTCATTCACATTCCCTTAGGGATTCATTTGAACTTCCTATTTATTGCACACTGAATTTTATTAGAAAGATATCAGCATGTGTCTCTCCCCCACTAGATTGAAAGCCTCTGTAGGATAAAACCATGTCTTATTGATTTTTGTTTTGAAGATAAGCAATATTCAGACTTGTTTGTGAATATAATTCATATTTAAATTTCTACCTTTCAAAAATGACAAATATAACCAAGGAGTTTTTTAATAGCCTTTCTTTCTTAACACTTTATATACACTTCTCTGTAGGTGCTACTCTTGTTTTGCGGAACAAATTTTCAGCCAGCCAGTTTTGGGATGACTGCAGAAAATATAATGTCACTGTCATTCAGTATATTGGTGAACTTCTTCGGTATTTATGCAACTCATCCCAGGTAACACTCCCTGTGTTTCATTCTTTTTGAGATGGGTAAGATTGGAATTCACGTTACTTTGGGTGATGCTAGGCTTCAGCTGGTACTTACATGTCTATCAGTTTTCAGGTCAGACTACAATTGTGTGTCATGATAAAGTGCTTGGTACCACACCTATCATACAGAGGGGATCTACTAGGTGTCAATTGCTATTAATATTATTATTCCCAATCTTTTTACCTGTTTTCACATCTCACCCTCTACCTAGCAGATCTTCTCCTTCCCTGTCTGTCTAAAGCCTACTCACTGTCAAAGCCCAGTTCAAATGATACTTCATACGTTAAACCTGTTTGGGTCACGCCAACATTATCTGATTTCTTTCCCTTACATCATCTGATTTCTACCCACTGTGGCCTTGTCACATTGCAGGTATTTGTCTTCATACTTTCCATCCTTCTAGGCTATAAAGTCTTTGATGGCAGGGACCACATCTTGTATCCTTACTTTCTCTTATACCACAGGCATACAGGAAACATTTACTTAATGTTGCTTGAATAAATACCTGGGTGGCTTTGAAACCATCTGACTAAGTCTGTCAACAAGCTTGGAGCAGATGCCCCAAGGTTACTCCAGAGGCCTTGGATCTACCCTGTTTGCAGATATCCAGATGTCTTGATGAGGTTCTTTGAAAGAACTTCTCCTGCCCTCAAGTCTTATCAGAGGCCTGGCATCCTGCCTGGGGACCAAATCAGTTTCTCAACAGCGGCACTGCTGACATTTTGGGCACATTCATTCTTTGCTGTATGGAGTTATTCCATGCAGTGTAGGATATTTAGTATCATCTTTGGCCTTTATGCAGGACATACCAGTAGTACCCTCTCCCTCCCCCCTCCCCAGGTTATGATAATCAAAATGTCTTCAGACATTGCCAGATGTCCCCTGGCAGGCAAAATCACCCCAGTTGAGAACCACTAGACTAGATAATGCAGTAAACTCACCAGATTCTGCTTCCTTTAGTCCTTTCAATCATCGTAAAACAAACTCAGAGGATCACTAAGTTGATAAATTGCTATTTATAAGCACCTGCTATCCTCAACTTACATAACATCTGCTGTGACATAGGAAGAAGTATAGGATGCTCTTGCCCCAGCTCTTCCCCTCCTCACTTCATTCAGTCTCTGCCCACATGTCAGCTCATCAGAGAGGCCCCTCCTACTAATCAACAAATGTATCACGTCGCCCCCTTACCATCCATCTCGTGGGTGACTGCTTTTCACAGTACTGTCCCTCCTGACATAGGACAGGTTTATACAACTATTGTCTATCTCCTCCAATTACATGAAAGTTCCACACACCAGGGGCTTCGTTCACTGCCAGATCTCTAGCCCTGAGATCTGTGTGTGGCTCATTCAAGGCGTCAACAAACTTCGTTGAATGAACCTCTAAATTCTGGCCCCTGAAAGAAGTATGATTAACTTCAGAGAGGTAATATGTTTCCCTGGAATGTTTAGGCTTAGCACATAATATTCTGATCTGGGCAGCAGATTCACCAGCTTCCTGAGAATCATAATTAGCTGTGAGCTGGATTAGGACCTTTCCCACAGCAATTTCTGTTGAAGTCATTATTGAATTTTTTTCACATTAGTATCCCATCTGGCCCTCAAGATTGCATGGCTCTCTATTAAAACCCAGAAATCCATATGGGTCCCTTCTGTTTGGCTTTTCTTCTCTGCCTTAAAAGTCCCCTTTGTCAGTTAGAAGTCTCCTGGGAGAGGGTGTGTTGACTTGAGGAAAATAAACATGTTTGTGTAGCTCTTTCAGGCTTATACACTCTCACACATATAAACACTTCCACCTTTCTCCTTCCTCATAATGTTGTCTCAGATGCTGAAAACCAAAATTTGATTGGGGTTTTAGATCTTCAAAATATATTATGATTTGTTGTATAATTCATGGATGATCTCAAATCTAGAAGATAGGGAGTTTCTGTTAGGTCTTGCTTCCCCCACACCCCTGAGTTCTGGTTTGTCTTAAAAATTCTTATGAGAGTTGTAAGGAATGATCAAATTTACCTAAAAAAACCTTCAGTTAAAGACTTTTTAAAAATGATATGAGCTTAAAAAAATGACATAAGCTTATATATAGAAAATCCTTAAGGCAAAAAAAAACTGTTAGTACTAATAAATGAATTCAGCAAAGTAGCGGGATACAGAGTCAACACACAATAACCGGTTGTATTTCTATACACTAACAATGAACAACCTGAAAAGATAATTACAAAAACAATAACATCAAAAAGAATAGAATACTTAGGAATTAACTTAACCAAGGAGGTGAAAGACACGTATAATGAAAACTAGAAAACATGGATGAAAGAAATTAAAGAAGACATAAATAAATGAAGTCATACCACATGTTCATGGATTGGAAGATTTAATGTTTTTAAAATATTGCTACTACCCAAAGAGACTTATAGATTTAATGCAATCCCTATCAAAATCCCAGTGACACTTTTTTGTGAAAACAGAAAAAAACCTATCCTAAAATTTATATGGAGTCTCAAGGGACCCAAATAGCCAAAGCAATCTTGAAAAAGAAGAACAAAACTGGGGATTTATACTTCCTAATTTTAAAACTTACTACAAAGCTATAGTAATCAAAATAATATGGTACTAACATAAAGACAGACATATAGACCGGTGGAATAGAATAGAGAGCCCAGAAATAAGCCCTCGTATATATTGTCAAATGATTTTTGACAAGGGCGCCAAGACCATTCAGTGGGGAAAGGACAGTCTTTTCAACAAATGGTCCTGGGAAAACTGAATATCCACATGCAAAAGAATGACGTTGGACCCTTATCTAACATGCTTATACAAAAATTATCTCAAAATGGAAAAAAGACCTAGGGGTGCCTGGGTGGCTCAGTCGGTTAAGTGTCCGACTCTTGATTTCAGCTCAGGTCATGATCTCAGGTCATGATTCTCTCTCTCCCTCTGCCCCTGCCCTTACCTCCCACTCCTGAACTATCTCTTTCTCTCTCAAAAACAAAACAAAACAAAAAACTAAATTTAAGACCTAAAACAATAAAACTCTTGGAAGAAAACATAAAACAAAACCTTCTGACACTGGATTTGGCATTGGTTTCTTGAATGTGACACTGAAGGCACAGGCATCAGAAGAAATAATAGACAAAGTGGGCTTCGTAAGACTTTCAAAATTCTGTGCCTCAAAAGACACTATCAAGGGAGTAAAAAAGGCAGCATACAGAATGGGAGAAAATATTTGCAAATCATGTATCTTAGAAGAGGTTCATATTCAGAATATATAGAGAATTCCTAAACTCACTAACAAAAAAACAACCTGATTCAAATATAAAGTGCTTGAATAGACATTTCTCCAAAGAAGATATACAAATGGCCAATAAGCACATGAAAAAAAAAAATGCTCAGCATCACTAATCATTAGGGAAATGCAATCAAAACTATAGTAAAATGCCACTTCATACTCATTAGGATGGCTACTATTAAAAAAAAAAACAAAACAGCAAACAACAAGCATTGGTGAGGATGTGAAGAAATTAGCACCCGCATGCACTGTGGGTGGGATGTAACTTGTTCAGCCACTGTGGACACAGTATGGCAGTTCCTCAAAACATGAAAAATAAAATTACTATGTGATCCATCAATTCCATTTCTGGGTACCATGCCCAAAAGAATTGAAAACAGGTCATCAAAGAGATATTTGTATATTCATGTTCATAACAGCATTATTCATAATGGCTAAAATGTGGAAGCAACCCAAGTGTCCAAGAATGGATGAATGGATAAGCAAAATGTGGTATGTACACATTCAGCCTTAAAAACGAAGGGAATTCTGCACTATGCTATAACATGAATGAACCTTGAGGACATGACGTTAAGTGAAATAGCCAATCACAAAAAAGCAAATACTGTATGATTCCATGTATATAAGGTACGTAGAGTAGTCAAAATCATAAGGACAAAAAGTAGAACGCTGGGTTGCCAGGAGCTGGGAGCAGGGGAGCATAGGGAGTTATTGTTTAATGAGTAGAGGGTTTCAATTTTACAAGATGAAAGAGTTATGGAAATGGATGGTAGTGGTGGTTGCACAACATTATAAATGTATTTAATACCACTGAATTGTACATTTTAAAACAGGCAAGATAGGAAATTTTGTTATGTGTATTTAACCATAATTTTTTAAAAATAGGTCACGAAAGAAAGCCCAGATTCTATGGCTTTAAAGGAGCTTAAAGAAAGATTGCATCAAAAAGTCTTCTCAAACAAAAGTGGATAAGAAACTAGAATTAGTGGTGGAAGGCTCTGGATCAATGTAATCAGGAAGTTTCTCACTCTTAGAGCTGTCTAGAATAGGCTGTCACTGGAGGGGCTAACACCCCCACCCCCAAGCAGTGGCTATTAGGGAGGAAACTCCTGCCTCAGCTGAGCAGATAAACCAAATGACCCCCCTCCACAGACATGGCACTAGCTTCTCAGGAGAATCTGGAACAATGTCAGGGAAGGTGGAGGCTCCTATGCTTGTCCCTTGTCTTAATCCTATTCGGTAGCTCCTTTGATAGAGCAGAAGACCAGGGAGGAATGCCACCAGACACCCTTAGCACAGGAATTCAGATCTGGCTCAAGGGAAGAATGTAGTGCTTAAGAGCCAAGACTCAGGAGTCAGCAGGCCTGAAACTGATGACCGTGTGAACAGGATAGTTAAACTCTCTCTCACTTTCCCATCCTCCAGCAGGGTAAATAATAGTTCTCACTTCCTAGGGGGCTGTGAACACAAAAATGAGATGATGTAAGAAAGCATCTAGCAAAGTACCTGACACTTAGTAAATAATCAACAAATAGTAGCCACTATCATCATTATCTTCAGTGCCTAAGAATATGCAGCTCATAGTAGATGCTCCATACATATCATCAAATGAATCAGAGAAAATTCTACTCCACAGGCAGGAAGGAAGAAATGAGAGAAGACATTCAAATTAGTCAATCACTTCCATCTAAGGTTGAGTGGGGGTTGGATAACAAAGCTGCTGACTAGTGGTTTTACAACATTACTGTAGAAAGTTCTTGATCCATTTTACCTGTCTTCCATTGTTATATTTGGGCCTTAGCATCCAGGGTACCTGTTTACCATGGAAGTCCAGTCTGGTTCATGTCCCACAGTGTGCAGTTGTCACCTGCCATTTTGTGTAGTTGCCCAAACAGCAATGCCATTTGGGGAAAAAAAAATATTTATTGGAACAAGATACTGCTAAAGTTCAGTGTTTCTCTACTCCAGTTAGGGACTAAGCCATAGAGTGGCTCTAAATGAGGCTTTGGACTGCTTGCTAGGTGTGTGACCATGGTGGAAGGAGGAGAAGGAAAAGGAAACCAGAAAAGAGTTCCAGGGGCCACACATAGAAGTCATGATATTTGGAAGGGGAAATAAGGATGACCAGAATCCTGAGACTGCTGAATAGGCTCAACTTATTTCCCTACTGTTACCTCCTCAAGTCATCTGCCTTCCCTCCAAAATTAGACAAGCTCTGTGGTCCTCTCCCAACCTAATATGTCTGTCTCTGCATCCCCTCCATTCTGACAGAAAATAGAGTGGTGGAGGGGTATTGAGCAGCACAGAGTGGAGAGTGACCAGTTTGACCTCCCAGGGCCAGGCCAGGGGCAGGGGAAAAAAAAGGGAAGGAAAGCAGAAAAACAAAAGAGGGAAAGAGAGCAGAATCAGGAAGGTTTACCAGAGAAGGTGAGTTTCCAAGGGTGCGGAGAAGCTTACCAACCGTGCGGTGAAGGAAGGGCTTGTGGTTCCCCGGAACAGCGCGCGCAGAGTGGAGTAAAGGAGGTGGCACATCAGAAGCTACAAGCAGTGTGGCCAGAGGCAAGACTGGTTGGCGGGGCCAGGTGACATGGGCTTTGCTGTGCTGAGACTTAAATGTGAACGTGACAAAGCACCACTAAAGGGCCTTCCCTGGAAGAGTGACAGGGAGATGGTGTTTTTAGACAGTCCCTTTGGCTTCAGTGGGAAGATGCACTGGAGGGTGAAAGACCTCTTTGTAGAGCAGAGAAATGGAGACTCTTCCTTTCATTCCTGTCACTGGGGGCTTTCTTTTGTCTTAAGGGAGCCAGGCAGAAGTGTAGCATATTAGTTGTTAAGATCAGGGACACTGGTCGGGCGCCTGAGTGGCTAAGTCAATTAAGCATCTGCCTTTAGCTCAGGTCATGATCTCAGGATCCTGGGATCGAGCCCCGTCTCTGGCTCCCTGCTCAGCAGTGAGTCTGCTTCTCCTCTACCCCTCCCTCTGTGTAAAAAATAGCTAGACATCTCCTCCCTCTCCCACCCTTGTAGAAGACCAGAGGTTTATTCTCTGGAGAAGACCTAGAAGAGCTTTGAACTAAAGGACCCCACAAGTGGAGGAGGGCAGGGGTGAAACACTGAAAATAGAGATTGAGTAAATATCTACTTATTAACCAGAGAGACCACCAGTGCCTTTCCCTTGCACAGCTTCTAGAACTCCAGAGCCAGTTTATGCTTGTAGGCAAGAGAATCTAGAAGTCTAATTCTCAGGTAGAACTACCCTGTCACGGGACAGTGCAGAGCCCACTTGGCAAGAGTACTTCCCCTGCTTACAAAGCTACTCAAACATCTTTTAGTTGCCTTATTTCTGAATATGAACAGACATCAGGGATCAGCAGACACCTGAGGAAAGCCTCCAATAGGAAATATCATCAAAAGAATAGAAGAGACAGCATCAGTTCAAAAAGCAGGAGAAAACTTCCAAAAACTTGTAATTAATTTCCTTAGAGCTGTTAGAGAAGATATTCTCTCCATAAAACAAGAATAGTATGCTATAAAAAAAACTAACAAAATCTCCCAAAAATAAAAATATGATTTAAAGTGTTTAATTCATAGAAAGTTTGGAAGATAAACCTGAGAAATCTTAGAGAAAGTTGGAGAAAAGATAAAGTGATGGATGTGAAGGGAAACAAGATAAAATTAAAAGATCAATCCAAGAGGTCCAACATCTAATTAATAGAAAATTGGGAAAATAGAACAGAAAATGGAGAGGAGGATATTATCAAAGAAGTATTACAAGGAAACTTCATAAATGGATGAAGAAGATGTGGTATATATACACAATGGAATATTACTCAGCCGTAACGAAGAATGAGATATTGCCATTTGCAATGACATGGATGGAGCTAGAGGGTATGATGCTGAGTGAAGTAAGTCGTCAGGGAAAGACAAATAGCATATGATCTCACTCATATGTGGAATCTAAAAAGCAAAATGAACAAACAAGCAAAAAAACAGAATCATAAATACAGAGACTGAACTGGTGGTTGCCAGAAGGGAGGGGGATGAGGGGATGAGTGAAATGGGTGAAGGGGATTAAGAAATTCAAACTTCCAGTTATAAAAAGTCATGGGGTAAAAAGTTCCACATAAGGAATATAGTCAATAATATAGAAATAACACTGTATGCTGACATTAATCACGGTAAGCACTAAGTAATGTATAGATTGTTAAATCACTCTGTTGTACGCCTGTAACTAACAACATTATATGTCAACTACACTTTAATTAAAAAAATAAACAAAACTTTAAAAATAATATTTTTAGGGGCACCTGGGTGCCTCAGTCAGTTAAGCCTCCAACTCTTGATCCTTCAGCTCAGGTCTTGATCTCAGGGTCATGAGTTCAAACCCCATATTTAGGGCTCCATGCTGGGTGTGGAACCTACTTTAAAAAAATAAAATAATAATAATAATAACAACAAAAACAATAATTTTTTTTAAGATTTTTTATTTATTTATTTAACAGACAGAGACAGCGAGAGAGGGAACACAAGCAGGGGGAGTGAGAGAGGGAGAAACAGGCCTCCCGCTGAGCAGGGAGCCCGATGCGGGGCTCGATCCCAGGACCCTGGGACCATGACCTGAACCGAAGGCAGACGCTCAAAGACTGAGCCACCCAGGCGCCCCAACAATAATATTTTTTAAAAGTGAAATGAAAACAATAATGGTCAGCCTGTATGAAAAAAAAACAATGCTGAAGAGAAATAGCTTTTTAAAATTAAAAAAAAATTAAAAAGGAAAGAAAACTTCCCCAGAGCTGAAGGACAAATTGAAAGAGCCAAGTGAGTACCCAATAAAATGGGTGGAATTTAAATTTTTAAATACACCAGGATGAAACATAAGACTACCAAACAGAGAGAGAGAGAGAGAGGAAAGAGTCTGTAAGAATAATATTTGACTTGGCAACAGCAACACTGCAAGCTGGAGGACAAAAGATCAGTGCCTTCAAAATTCTTAGTAAAAAGTATTGCCTCTCTAGAATTCTATATACGATCAAATTATCACTCAAGTGTACAGTAAGAATATTTTCGGACATTCAAAGTCTCAAAATAACTTACCTCCTATACACCCTCCTTTGAAGTTACTAGAGAAAGTGTTCCATGCAAACAGGAGAGTGAGCGGAGAGAGCTGAAGACCCAGGATCCAGGAGAGACAGGTAAAGGGAATCCCCAGGCCTGGAGAGCAACCAGCACAGACTGGAGCAGGGGGCTAAAAGGAAGCACAAAGGGACAAAGGGAATTAGAGCATCTGGTGGGTTTCACCGTGAAGAACATTGTATTTCAAGGCTGTTGGACGGTGAAGAAACACCTGTGAGTAGAAACTAAGAAAACAAAGCAAATGGGCAGGTGGCAGTGAATTCCAGGGGGAAAAAAACTGCCTCAAGAATTGGATCAGAGTATATTCCTTGGCTCCTCAGTACTGTATGACGAGCAAAATAATGTGAGCACCGAATATTGACTTAACCAAAAATTGGGATATTGGAAAAACTGAAGAGAATGATAGAGAGCTTCAACTTCCTCCAGCACAATAGAAAATCAACAAATAACGTCTACAATTGATGAATCAAAAGAGAGCAGTCTAAGCATGTAATTTAGAAACCGGAGAGAAGAGGAAGGAGCTACACGAGTAGACAGTGTCTGCCTCCAGGTGGTAGAGCGGAGGCAGAGGATGGAGCAGGCAAGTGGGGTAACGGCATCGGCCATTTAAAAGCCTTTCAGTGCTTTGACTGTTAGAACGTTAGACTGCACGTGTGCCACTCTTTTTTTTTTTTTTTTTTTAACTAAGGGAAAGAATTCTCTTTGCATTCACATAGATTTGGATTTGAATCTTGGAGAACTATGTTGCTACCTGTGTGATCTCCGGCAAATTATTTTAATCTTTTTGAGACCCTGATTCCTCAATTGTAATTGAGGCCAATATATTTTTTTTTAAGTAGGCTTCACAGCCAGCATGGAGCCTAATGCGGGGCTTGAACTCATGACCCTGAGATCAAGACCTGAGCTGAGATCAAGAGTCCCACCACGCTTAACCGACTAAGCCATCCAGGCACCCCTGAGGCAAATATTTTCATTACCTATCACATTTTGGTAGGATTCTATAGAAACTTGTGTAAGATAATAAAGGTCAAATGCCTGGCACGTAGTAGGAAAGCCCTCGATAAAAGTTTTCTGTTTACTTATTTACCTGGTGCTTTCCATTCCTCTCTGGACACCCTGACCTCTCACCTTTCAGTCATCAAATCCTAGTGCGGATTTAAGTCCCCGGGTGTGTTTGCATGTGACCTCACCTCTCTCACATGGAATCAAAGGTTTGATCTTTGTTAAAGAAAAACAAGCGGGTGATTCTTGACCTAAAATACAGCTCCCTTGAGGAGTGAATTTGGTGATGAGGAAACACGCTTTCTCCTACGGGCAAGGAAAACTCAAGTCACACCAGGTGCTGTCAGCCAGTGGTGAGCAAAACTTGGGTGAGAACCAGACATCGCAGAAGGTTCCAGGATCTCCCAGTCTGTGTGCACGAACACTTCCAGCTTACAGCCTTAATCCCTTCTGCTGGTGTAATAAGATCCCTCAGTTCATGATGAAAACCGAGCTCATGGTATTGTGACTCTCAGCCCAGCTAACTGCCACCCCCAGGTGAGAGCTGCACCTGGGAGGCTGGCCTGTGGCCCAGGCACCCGAGGCACCTGCCGCCTCCTGTGCCCTAGGCCCTGCCCTTGGGCTGATGTCCCGGCCATTAACTGTCGAACAGGGAACTTGAGGGCTCCCTGGTGGAGGTTACTCCTTCTTTTATTGCAGCTATTGCTCTGTATGCAAAGCCAGGTGCAGGCACTGCAGATGATAGAGAGATCTATTTGGCCTCAAAGGAGTTTACAATCTCATGGGGGAGATAGATGTTCGCCACCCATTAGAAAAGGAAATGATCTAAGAGCGTGATTACGGCCTGCATACGGATTTAGTAAAGTCTTGGGTTTACACACTGGAATGCTACTTTGGAGCTTCTCACACAGGCCTGGGAGCAGGTAAGCCCCAGGTCAGGAGGTTATTTTTAAGCGAAAGTCCGTATTCTTCAAATATTTATGTCGTTTTATTCCTGGAGGGGCAGTGAGGGACAGCAGTGTGGGAGGCGAGGATGGTCTCTGAAAAGCTGACAATCCTTAACTGAGAATAGTGCCTTATGGAAGGGTGACCCTACAATTCACTGTCTAAACGGGGACACTCGAGAGTGAAAGGAGTGTAATTAATAAGCACATCAGGACCGCGGGCATAAACCAGGACTGGCCCTGACCAACCAGACACATGGCCTCCCTACTTCTAGGTACTTTGTAATTCTAAAAAGGAATACAGATAGTCCCCAACTTATGATGGTTCCACCTATGATTTTTTGACTTTACCATGGTGTGAAAGTGATACGCACTCAGTAGAAGCCATACACTGAGTTTTGAATTTTGATCTTTACCCGTCTAGCAATAGATACTCTGATCCTCTCTCATGATGCTGGGCAGGCGCAGTGACCCACAGCTCCCAGTCAGCCGCACGATCATGAGGGTGAACAGCCGAGACCCAGACAACCATTCTGTTTCTCACTTTCAGTACAGTATTCCATCAATTACATGACATATTCAATACTGTATTATAAAATAGGCTTTGTGCTGGATGATTTTGCCCAGCTGTAGGCTTATGTACGTGTTCTCAACACACTTAAGGTATGCTAGGTTAAGCTCTAATGTTTGGTAGATTAGGTGAATTAAAAGCATTTTTGACTTATGACATTTTTAATTTATGGTGGGTGTATTGGGATGTAATGCCATCAGAAATCGAGGAAGATCTATAGATTCAGTGACCTGTGGACCTAGGTTGCTGATTAAGAGAATAGGTTCCCACTCAGAATGTCGAGGTTCATGCAGATTTAAAAGGCTGCTCAGGTAACCCTGCTGAACACCCTGGTTAAGAACTACTGGCAGGAGACCCCTGGGCCCTACACATTTCCTCCTCAGAAAGGCCACACCAGGGACCCAGTTTTTACAAGTGACCAGTATCTGTCCTCCTCATTGGTTAGGACTCCTGAAGAAGCTTCACCCCCTGAGTTTTGACCAAGGAGCTACTCAAAAATGAAATGCATCTACACTACTCCCCTGACCCGCTGCCTCCTCTCGCACAGAACTCAATTCAAGCTTTGTTTTGGCTTGGTTTTCACCTGTCCTATCAAAGGCCCTCCCCTTACCAGAGAACCACTAGTCTCTCTATGCCAACAGCTCTTTTCCAAGAGGAACTCTAGCTCCAAAATAACGTCACAATGACTTCACAGAAGAGGAAATAATGGAGCAAATGCTCTGAAGAACATTTGTAAGCCAAATGTTGTCCGATCCAAGAAATTAACACTTGATGTGAGAGTCCTATTTGAAAAAGAGTAAGTGTGAGAAAGAGCATGAGCAGGGGGAGGGGGAGACGCAGACTCCCCCTGCTGAGTGGGGAGCCCAATGCAGGGCTCGATCTGCATGACCTGAGCTGAAAGCAGTCGCTTAACCAACTGAGCCACCCAGGTGCCCCGATGTGAGAATCCTAGTTACCAAGCACTTTCACCCATTCCATTCCATTTCCTGTTAAAGGTCATAGAATTACAGAATCTGCAGGTTAAAATTATACTTGTTTACCTTTCTCTCCCACCAAACTGTGATCTCCTGGAGGACATAAATTGCCTTATTAATATAAAATATCATCGAAATTACTATAGATTTGGACATATTTGTAGGGGCCTCACAACTGATTGTGGTTGAATGGAAAGCAACCTGGTCCTAACTCCACCTCTCCTGCTGACACAAGGTCTCCTTTCAGTTCTTACACTCAAGACAATTTTTCCTTTGTGATTTTTATTTATAGCAAAGTATATTCCTCCCAGGCCACCTGAGGCAACTGGGAGCCAGCTTCCTCTCTCTCTTCCTCTTCCCAATCCCATTGGGACAGTTTCATTGTCATGGTTCAGCTTTACCTGGTTTTGTGACCTCTGGGTCTGTGAAATGAGGACATGATCATGAGTCTTCTCTCCAGGGACACCTGGCTGGCTCAGTCGGTTAAGCGTCTGCCTTCGGCTTGGGTCATGATCCCAGAGTCCTGGGATCGAGCCCCACATCAAGCCCCTCATCCAGCTCCCTGCTCAGTGGGGAGTCTGCTTCTCCCTCTCCCTCTGCCCTTCCCCCCACTCATGCTCTCTGTCTCTCAAACGAATAAAATCTTTTTTTAAAAAAAGTCTTCTCTCCAGTCCCCTGAGACCCTAACATTAATGACTCTGTAGAAAATCATTCTCTCTCTCCTTACACTATGTTCCCAGTTTTCTTCTTCCTTGTCAAGTGAAGACTATTGCTTCAGATTGTCCGTCTTTGATAGATCTTTCCCATGTGACCCCTCCTTTCTGGCAGTTGAGATTCACCAGCCCCATCAAGAAAACAATCAATACATTATTCTAGCTTCCAGATTGGATATGGATTAAATGTTGGCCTCACTTAGTTCTATCAAATCATCTCACCTTGCCTTTTAAAAATCAAAATGGGAAGAGCCAAGTCTTTTGGTTATTAAATCAGAGTTCTAGCTGTCGGCCCAAACCGCATGGGTTGGCGGGGAGGAGGCGTGATGTGTGTGAGTGACAGAAAAGGTGTGCACTGCGAGGTGAATCCACAACCAACGTAAATATGTAGAAACACAAAGGCAATTACAAGTATATAAGTACAGTCTCCGGAGAGGTTTTAATTTGGTCTCTCCTCCTCCTACCACAGAAACCAAATGATGGCGTCCATAAAGTGAGACTAGCAATAGGAAATGGCTTGCGAGGAGATGTGTGGAGGGAATTCACCAGGAGATTTGGGGACATTTGCATTTATGAGTTCTACGCTGCCACTGAAGGCAATATTGCCTTTGTGAATTATACGAGAAAAATCGGTGCTATTGGGAGAGTAAACTACCTACAGAAAGTAAGTACATTGAAAGATGAAAGCGTACGTAGCTGACTTTCAGAATACAGAGACTTCTTAAAAGCTGTGTCATGATGACATTCTTAGAATTTCATACCTCATCAGAGCCATGGCCAATCCGTGTTCACCAAGACAGAGGATCTGCTCATTCTCTGTGATGGTGAGCGCAAAGTGACAGGGCCCTTTAATTTTAAAATCTCAATTTCTCTTCATAACAACCTATTACGCCTCTGCTACCTGCAACTTACGCGCAGTCTTCCTGATGCCATTTATACGTGTAGATGTCAAAACACCAGAAGCCTGCTGGTTCGGTAAGTTTACCGCACGCCGTGAAATGTGGTGTTTCTCGCTCATGGTCCTGGGCGTCACAGTGACCAGGGGCCCTCTGTATGTCTACAGGTGCAGGGTGCCACCCCCTGAGCTCCGGGTCCCGTGGTTCTGAGACAGGGCACCCGCATCGGTGTTTTTCGAAAGCTGTGCCGCCAGGGTTAGGAACCACCGTTTCCGTTTAGACCTTCAAGAGAACTGGACTGCGCGGCAGCTCTAGGATCTCACAGACATTTGAATTTGCCTGATTACTCCACCAGAAAGATGGTTCTTATTTTTCAGCCAGCTCACATAGCAGTCCCTGTTCCCTCACAGGCATTTAATGGCCCGGGCTCTCCAGACAGTCTCTTCGCCTTTTTTATGTTTGAGCAGTCAGTCTTCTGGGTGACCCCCTGTTTTTCAACAATCCCAGGAATATTTAGCGAAGCCTGAGCCCCCACTGGCTTGAGGAGTCCCTGCAGGCACTATGCATCTGGCAGCCCCTCCTGCCTGGCCCTGAACAGTCACACCAGAGCTCCCCCGCAGCATGTGTCCCTGGGGACTGACGGGCAGAGTACAAAGGACAGCAGTTTGTGTGCATAAGAGATCTGCCCTGAGAAATCAACTTTCAGCACCTTGCCTACCAACTGGGTGACCTCGAGCAAGTCACTTATGTTCCTTAGGCCACCATTTCATTGTTTGTAAAACGGAGATAAAAAGAGAAAATGTAGAGCCTGGTGTGCCTGGCCCAAACTCTGTATTTATAATAAGGGGGAAGGGTTATTGAAAGAATTAAATAACTTGGGAAAAAAATCCTTAGAGGATATAACCCAATGCCTGGCATATAATAGCCGTGAGTAATTATTAGCTGTAGTGCTTATTATCATCCCATTCCTCACACTGTAGCCTTATCTCAAGGCCTTCTCAAGCCCCGGGAACCTCTGGGACACTGACAGCCACACCTGTGTGACGCAGGTCCCGCCACCATCCTCCGCACCTGTGCCATCCAGCGCGGCGGCCACTAGCTACATGTGACCATTTCAACTTAAATGATGTGAATGACATTTTTAATTCAGTTCTTCATTCACGCTAGCCATATTTCACGTGCTCGGTAGCCACGTGTGTTTCATGACTGCCGTGTTGGGCAGTAGAGAGGTGGAACATTTCCATCATCGCAGAAAATTCTACCGGGCAGCACTGCTTACAGGGCTGAGAATCCATTTCTGACTCCTCACTGCAACGGCACCCGATAAGGTCAGTCTTCTCTAGCTAGCGTCAGTTCAACCTGCAGCAGCCCGAACCTCGGGGACCCAGGTCGAATGCAGCTCAGAACAAGAAAGGATAGGAAGCTGAGTTGATTGAGACATGGTACAAGATGTCTATGTCATTGCTATTGACCCTGAAAAAGACGAGAGGCAAGGAAACATTTGTTTTCAACCAGACCTGAGGACCTTAAAAGTGGGTGCCATATACTACTAGTTCTTGGCTTCTCAGTGGTTGATCACCATGTTTTATTGTCCGTTTTTCGGCTTTAAACAAGAAGATATTTTTTTAACTGAAAAAAAGGAAGAAGATGCCCCTGCAACTGATGTGGAAAGAAGCATTAGCACCCCCAAATTTTTTACACCTTTGCAAATAAACAAGATCCAACATTGGCTGACTATGAATGCTACTTGATTGTAATGGTCATCTGCTACGATTAAAGCATCTGATTGATTAACTTATCATAGAGACTTAAATATAAACTTGAAATGGACACAGTCTTCCTGGCTAATAATTTACTTCTAAATACCGTCCTATTTAGTAGAGAAAATAAGAGTATATTAGTAGAGAAAATAATATACTTATTACTCTTACTGAACTACATAAATTGAAATTCTTATGCCTTTGAAATGTGTATGTGAAATATGGTGGAGTTTTAATCATTTTATAGCCACAGGCATGAAATAATTATACCACTGAGCCTTAAATATATTGGAAAACGTGTGGAAACATGAAACTTCTAACACTGGCATACGGGTTTTTAAAACCCACTTGTGACATGTCTACCAAAACACATGTATGAGAGTGTTCATAACAGCATCATTTGTAAAAGTCTAAAACTAAAAACAGTCCAAATGCCAGTTAACGGGAGGATAGATCAATTGTGGTATATTCATACAAGGAAAATTCCATGGCAATAAAAAATGAACTATTGGGAAAAAAGCCATTAGCATGGCTAGACGAGTAACAGACATTATACAGTGGGAAAACAGCAACACAAAGACACATACTTCATCCCCTTATCTCATTTATTTGAAGTGTAAGACTAATTGATGGTGGTAAGTTAGAATAGCGGTGGATTTGACAGAAAGGGGCAAGAGGAGACTTTTGACAGTATTTGGAAATGTTTTATTTCTTGGTCTGGGTGGTAGTGACATGGATGTGTCTATATGTAATTTTATCAAGCTGGGCATTTAAGATATATGCACTTTTTGTACTTAATGTATGCTATACCACAATAAAAAGGAAAAGATGTGAAGAAATTTGTATTTAAAATGATATATTTTGGGGTGTCTGGGTGGCTCAGTCAGCTAAGTGTCTGCCTTCGGCTCAGGTCATGATCCCGGAGTCCTGGGATGAGCCCTGTGTCCAGCTTCCCGCTCAGCAGGGAACCTGCTTCTCCCTCTGCCTCTGCCCCTCCCCATGCTTGTGCTCGTGTGCATGCGCTCTCTCCTTCTAACCTCCCTCAAATAAATAAAATCTTTAAAAATAAATAAAATAAAATGATATATTTTCATTTTGCTAGAAAGTCATAGCTTACGATCTGATTAAATATGATGTGGAGAAAGATGAGCCTGTGCGAGATGGAAATGGATATTGCATCAGAGTTCCCAAAGGTACGGGAGAGTTTTGTTCAGTTAACCTGGGTTTTTTCTTACCTTTATCAAGTGACTATTAAGAACTAACATATCATTGTTAAAATGAATACGTGGTAAAATTTTTTAGAGTGGGGGAATAAAAGAGATTTATTTAAGTACCCTCAGAAATAGTTACAGAAATTCCAAAAGGTACTAATTTACCACTACATGTAACATAATTATACTTTGAAACCTAGCTTAACAACTTCCTGACTATGGGGTATTTTGTGGAAAGGAATATGTAATTACGGTTGCAAAATACAGTTTGCTTTAGGTCTTTACCTTCAAGCTTAACATACTGTGCATTTGTCTAATGCTGTGTGTAAATCATTATTCAGTAAAATACTAGCATTTTTAGAATTACAAATGCGTGGCCACATAGAATTCTGTATTTCGTGTGTACAGTGTCTATACGTGTGTATCTGATGTGTATGGATACACATGTACATGGGCATGGAAAGTGACACTTCTTACAGCCAGCATGTTGCTAATGGATTGTATGGCAACAGTTGTTTGGTTTGGTTGGTTGTTTTTTTGGGTTTCTTTGTTTTTTGTTCTTTAGCATTCACCACTTCTTAGCATTGTGTTATTTTGCTCCAAAGCTAGGCATTTTTTCATGTTTCTATCAAGGAATGAAAAAAGCAAAGTTGCTAAGGGAAAATTCTCATGACCTGTCACTCTCACTCTAGGCATACCCTACATGTTCCAAAACCCCCTGTTAAAGCCAGGCTTCACACACTTAAATATATATGGCAGGGAAGGATAGGTTTTTAAAAGAATTTTCTTAGTTTGGTGTTACTTAGATTTTATTTTTTTTAAGCCATGGGTTAGCCACTTTAATATAAAATGTGATCAAAACCCAGTTATAAGAGTTCAGAAAGGCATAGGAAAACCAATGAGTTTCAACTTTATTACAAATTTGAAAATCTGGGAGTAGTCTGAAAAAAAAAAAACACATATGCTAATTTCAGCCCAGGGTTAATTTAATAACTGGGGCAATGTCCATTGGCAGGACTTAGGGTTATGCATATGAGGGATATGCATATCTTCTGTAAAATGAGATAAAAATTATTTTGAACATAGTCGCTTTTCAGAGAATTTTAAGATCCACTTGCAGAACAAATATATACGGTGCTTCAAGATCTAGAATTTGGAAAATCTGTGCATTTAGTCAATCAAAACAGATTGAAAGAGAATTTTATAAGTTTATGTCTTGGAAATGCTGTAAAATTAAGATGGAATGATGGGGATATTTCACTTGTGAGTTGTATTAGGTTGTGGAAAATTAAAGGTTGAGGTAAAGGAGAAAATATCTTCCATTTGTAAGTTCAAAAACTGATTCCTAATAATATATGCAAATTATTGAAATGATAAGCATCTGAATGTTGCCACTGTACATAGAAAATGAGATCAGCTTTGTAAATGATTTCTAATAAAGGTAACTGAAAATGCAACTTGAACAACATTGCACTACATTTTTCTGAGGGTATTTTAATTATAAAAAAAGTCCGTCTTTAATTTTTTCATTGTTGAAGATAGGCTTAGTACCAGCCCCTGTAAGGTTAAAAATGGTATTTGAAAAAAAATAAAATAAAACAAATTAAAATAAATTAAAAATGGTATTTGTAGCAGGTTTAAGGGCCATGTGTGAAGATGTCCATTTTTGAGTGTATGGCAACAGTTTTAAGAGAATGTTAATCATAAAATTTGCCTACTGCTTGCACATAAAATAACAATTTACTTTCTTCTGTCTTAGGTGAGGTTGGACTCCTTGTTTGCAGAATCACACAACTTACGCCCTTTAGTGGTTATGCTGGAGGAAATACTCAGACAGAGAAGAAAAAACTGAGAGACGTCTTTAAGAAAGGAGACCTCTATTTCAACAGTGGCGATCTCTTAATGATTGACCATGAAAATTTCATCTACTTCCATGACCGAGTTGGAGATACTTTCCGGTTGGTTTCTTTGAATTACTGAGCCAAAAAACAAACACATGCACAATTTGGCTGACTCCTAAATTGGAATTGCATTCTACTTTGGCTACGATGCTCTATTTCCCTCTATCTCTTGGCGTGTCAGGTCGACCTTCTGTATTCCCAGAAAATAAGGAACAAAACACAGGAAGTGTCACTCTGCAATGCACAGACAGATAACTTGCTTGAGCAACACCAGATGAGAAAAAGGCAGAAAACCTGTGCCTGATTTTTGGAGCCTAATAGTCCATCCAATTTCTCTCATTTATCCTCAGTTATTACCAGACACTCGTAGGACAGCCAGGAATTTTCACACTGTTTCCAATCATGGGGCCTTTCTTCAAATAAAATCAAATGTAAGCTAATGTGGAGCTGATCTAGCTGAAGAGGAGGTGAAGGGTTCTGAGCCCCGCCTGTTTCCTTCCCTCCCACGCTCCAGCCCTAACCAGGTGGTTTCCCACAGAAACCCGAGTCAGCACCATGAAGTTTGAAAGTCATTACAATAAGACCATGAAACTAATTCCTAACTGCAGCATGGTCCTCCAGCCTCATGACATTTTGGTTTAATCAGCTTCCTTCCTATGTAAGCTCCCTGAGGCCAGGCCCTGTGTCTGCTGGTTCACTCCCAGCACCGAGCACAGTGCTTAACACACATGATTACTTTTTGCATGAATGAATGAGGAAGGGATGGAAGGTGTCTGGCTGCAGTAGGAAGAGCAAGAATGTGAATGAGGAGAACCAAGCTCCTAAGCTCACCTCTACTCCCGACCAGCTGTGCTATCAAGGCAGGTAGCCTTTCACAACCCATTCCTTCCCCCACGAAATGAGGGTCCCAGTGATCCTTCCATCTCTAGTATTCCAGGACTCAGGATCCATACCATGATTTTATGCCAACTTCATGTTGATCTAAAGAATTTTTAAATGTAAGACAAAATTTAACTCTTTATTAAGTGGACAAGTAGCACCTGATTGGGCACTAACATTATAACCTCCCTGCAAATAAAGTGTATCTTCTATTCAAAGCTTTCCCTTTGCCATGAGACCCTAAAATACAAGGACGAAATTCTATTAAATTGAATTAAATAGCAACCGAAGTTAGTAAGAAAAGTGAGAGAACTAAACACAACAAAGTCATTGAGACTTATTTTTTATTTCCTGGGTCTTTCTTAGGCCAAACCTGTATTTCGACATTAGAACAACATCATTCTTTGTATCATGTTTCATGTGGTGAGATTGGAATTTCACATTTTATTATTTAGTCCTATGCCTTTGTCTTTTGTTTCCCAAGCAGGATGCCTTCCCATGACTGAGTTGTGGGGATTTGGGGAAAGAGATGGGAAAACGGGTGCAGACACCCTCCAGAGGTCTGGGGATACCACCTGCCCTGTCATGGCAGCCTGGCCAGGGCCCACTGGTAACCTCTGCTAACCTTGCCTTTTCTTCCAGCTGGAAAGGGGAAAATGTGGCCACCACTGAAGTCGCTGATACAGTAGGACTAGTCGATTTTGTCCAAGAAGTAAATGTTTACGGAGTGTCTGTGCCAGGTACGCACAGAATATTCTAAGTCTAAACCTTATGCCTAAACCCATACAGTAACTGAACAGAATTTTAACCCCAGAGCAAAGTTTGTCAGCCCTTTTGCCTGCCAGCTGGAGAGTCAAACAACTCTTTCAGCCACCTGGGAGTAAGGGGCTAATGTCTGCTTTATATTCCATTGTAAATCAGCCAGGTCAGTACATCTGAACCTGGCCTCCTTCTGTGGTTCAGCTCCCCAGCTGTTCTTGGGCTCTCGGGCAAGCCAGTCTCTCCAAGATACATGGTCCCACACTGCATTTGGCACACCTCGGGAAAAGATGTTTCAGGCTTGATAGCTGGGAAGTGGTCCCTTGGCCTCTGAACTGGGAATCACAAATAAAAACAAGTAGAGTTGCTAGGAGAAAAAACTGCAAAGGAGCTGACTTTGTCCAGACTTCTTTTAAAACAGGTCCTGGACCTCAGCCTACCCCATGAGTTTCAGAATCATCACACAGAGTGGGGTCACCACGCCTTCATCTGCAGATCTGCTTCTGCGAGCAGAGTGGGGAGTGCTGAGGTCTGACTTCGGGTCCTGGGCTCCAGTACCTGCTGGCTATTGGACTTCGGGCAAATCACTAAAATTAGGGGTAATACCAGCCGTGCTGTTGAGACTGTCAAGAGAACTCATTCAACTACATAAATACTAAACACCTATTTACCAGATGTACACATGAGTATTGTCATGAGAAGAAATCATTTTAATTATAGATGACAGAGAGGATTAAAACCTCCAAATCACTGTCCAAATATAAGGTGCTAGGGAGATGATTAGTATTCCCTCAGAACTCAGTAGTTGAGATTCTCACCTATTTTCAAAATGGAAATCCAAAAGTCTCTTTTTCCTGAGCTGTGATGGTTTCCATGACCTTGTACTGTCTTTTATTGTTTAAAGAATATTTGAGACTTTCTCCTCCTTGTTCCTCTCCAACCCTATGACAATGCCACGATGGGAAGTGCAGCTGCATCTCAGGTCACAGAGCGTGAAGGGTACAGCACGCTTCTCGTGTTGGAACGTGGGCTGAATTCACACAAGGGTGCATGTCCTGGTTGTCCGCCATCATGGCATGCTGGGCTCTCACAGACCCCACCTGAAATGTTGCATGCACTTCCGAATGTGGATTTAGGTAACAACACAAAAGAACGTGTATGAGAAGGTGAGAGAATCTGGGGAATGGAATGGAAGGATCGAATCCACTGCTCTTCAGAATGGGGTCCCTGGACCAGCAGCAGCATCACGCGGGAACTTGTTCACAATGCGAATTCTCAGGCCGACCCCGGACCTACTTACTGAATCCGAATCTCTGGGGTGGGGTCGGGGCAGCTGTCTTAACAAACCCGCCAGTGATTCTTAAAAACAATGAAGTCTGGTTTCGGGGTGATGAAAATGTTCTAGAACTAGATGGATGATAGTTGCAGAATGTTGTGAATGTGCAAAATACCAATGAATTGTGCACTTTAAAATGGCTAAGATGATGAATTTTATGTTACATGTGTGTGACCACAATTTTTTAAAAAATACTAAATTCTGAGAAGCACTGAAGCCTCGTCTGGCCAGTCATCAGAATCATCTGAAGAACTTTTAAGTTTTTATTTAAATTCCAGTTACTTAAGTTACGGTGTAGTATTAGTCTCAGGTGTACAGTATAGTGATTCCATCTGGAAAACTTTTTTAAAGCCCAGATCTAATGGATCAGAACCTCTAGGGTTTGGGACTCAGACTCTTCATGTCTTCTTTTAATCCCCAAGTGACTCTAACAACCAGTAAGGTTTGGGAGTCCCCAATCGAGAACAAAAAGAAGAGGAGGCTAATGGTTTTCAAATGATTGTAAGGCAGTCAGGTAGAACAGGCGTGCAACACCAGGGAGCAAACTTTAGCCTGAGACGCCTCCTAGAACCAGAGACGGACAACAGAAAAGCCTATCTCCTGAGGTGGGGAATGCCCCACCGACTGGGGCATGTAAAGGAGCTGGATGTCCTATGAGAATTCTTGCAGCACTGAAAGATTAGAGATGAACTGAGAAGTAGTGTCTCTCAGCTTTCCGAGTCTGATTCTCAATGCCATGCCTGTGGCTGGCTGGACTGCCAGGCACACAGCCAGCCCCATTCCAGCCTAGAAATGTGGCAGGGCTATCTAGAATAAGCCAGTCCACCAGAGTGATTCTCAGCAGCAGAGAGCTCAGCAAGACCTTCCCACATCTCAGCTTTGGACCAGGAAGGTACTGCAAAGTTTGGGTCCAGTTGACATTTTTTTAGGTGTCACACCAGGACTTCCCAGCTACTCTCTAGAACTTTTTGTTCTCAATAGAACTTTCTGCAATGATGAAAATGTTCTATGTCTGCACTGTCTAGTATGGTAGCCAATAACTACCACATGGCTGCTAAGCACTCCAAATGTGGCTAGTACAACTGAGGAATTCAATTTTTTATTGGATTTTATTATAATTAATTTTAATAGCCAAATGTAACCAGTGGCTACCACATTGGACAGTGCAGCTCTAGAGAGACTCTGGCCAGAACAGCTGTAAACTGGAGCTGAACTGGCCCTAAACCAACCCCTGGGAGCCGGGGCAGAGCCCTGAGACCCAATAGGACTATTCGTGTCTCAGTTGGGCATTGCCTCTGTCAGAGCGAGAGGCAAGGAGGCAGTCAGTGCTCAAGATTTCTGTTGCATCAGCCTCTGCCTTGATTCTAAAAGAAGCTTATCTGAGACATTCGAGATTCCGGAGATGGGTGCTCTCGAGACAGAGCTACCGGGGACCCCTAGAGAAAGAGGGTCCGGTGCCCTTCCTCCCTCCTTCAGCTAAGAGGCAAATTGTATAGGGGTGCATTTCCTTTCTTTTAATGTTTCCTCTTGTTTCCTACCTTCTTTAGAGCCACAGGTAAACACACGATCACCATGGGAGAGGTTTCGAAAGCTGGGGCCCAGGTGTCGAAGGATGGCTCCTTCCCCTCTCTGATTACAGCTAAGTAGTTCAGGGAAGTGGACCTAGACTCCCGCTGGGTCTGCTGGATCAGGTAGAAGATGTATTAAGACCTAATTACCACTGTCCTCACAAGAAAACAGTATAGTAATTGTTCTAAACTCCTCTCCACTTACGTTGCTGCCTGACAGGGAGGAAAGAGCTGCTGGATCTGCTGTCTCTGTGGAGACACGGCCTCTTTGGGAATAAAGCTTATCAACGGGAGGGCCCACAGCAGCTCACCCTTGCGCCTCCCGTCACCCTTCTGACCCACAGCTTCTCTGGAATGCAGAGAGGCAGAGCTATTAAGTATCTTGATTAAATAAATAAGTCTCAAAGGTGGTGTTTGTGCCCAAGCACAACGGACCTGACACTGCACCCCGAGCCCAGTGGTTCATGACAGCAGAGCAAGGACTTTTCACGGGAGTCCAAAAAACAAAATTCCCTAAGCCACAAGTGGGACCCGTCTCCCATTCAGGTGTTTTCATGTAGGCCACTAAGAAGGATGACCACTACAAGCACTGTCTGACTCTGCCTATTATTTGCTGTGTGAACTTGAACAAATCCCTTAATGTCTTTAAGCCCCAGGTTTTTTCATCTGTAAAGTGGAGATAACATTTCTACTTCTTCGTAAGGCTGTGGTGAGGGTTAAATGGGGTAGTCCATAAAACACACTTAGTATAGGGTCTGGCATATGATAAAGATTTAATGGGGGCCCCTGGGCAGCGCAGTCCACTGAGTGTCCGACTCTTGGTTTCAGCTGAGGTTATGATCTCACGGTCTTGAGATCGAGCCCCGCGTCAGGCTCCAAGCTCAATGAGGAGTCTGCTAAAGTTTCTCTCTCCCTCTCCTTCTGTCCCTCCCCACTCTCTCTCTCTCTAAAGTGAATAAATAAATCTTTAGAAAGAAGATTTAATCAGTGTATAGCTCTTGTTGTTGTATTCACCTTAGAATAACTTCAACATATATCTGAAATAGAAATTCCAACTATCCAAAAGAAACCCATGTTGTAATGTTCTCAGTCCCCTTTTCTTTGAACTAGGAAAGCATCATAAATAGGACAACACATCTAATATTTTCTCACTTTATTTCTAGGTCATGAGGGTCGAATTGGCATGGCCGCAATCAAAATGAAGGAAAACTATGAATTTGATGGAAAGAAACTCTTTAACCATGTTGCCGATTACCTGCCCACTTATGCAAGGCCCCGGTTTCTTAGAATACAGGTGAGAACTCTTGCTCTCGAATTCAATTATCCTCTCTCTTGGAGACCACTGTCTCTTAGGGAACAACTGCCTTCTACCATGGCGACCCTATTAGCCATATTTTCACTAACCTTGACCTGGAAGCTCAACAAGGAAGCAGAAATATCAGAAAATAGAACTAGCAGAAGCCAAATCCTGATCCCTTTTCCCCTAAAATGACAGACCAGTTCACTCAGTGGCAGTATTAGCAGATAACTCACAAAGTCTGTGTTTGACGAGGCATGACAGACACTTAAAATAGAAATGCTCCGACCCTCCTGTTTGTTGTTTCCAGTTTTAAAGAATGGAAAAATCCACTGAAGTTCTACACCTTTCTAGGGTGTGAAATTTCATTGGGCATCATTAGCCGTTTTGGAACTATCAAAAGCTTAACTATCACCATCAGAGGGATTTTTTTTTTTCTTTCACAAGCATTAACCCATGGGTTAGCTTAACACTTCACTTTTGGACTATGAGCTCTATGATTCTATAGCTGAAGACTTGAGAAAAGAAATATTAGATTACCTGCTACTGCGGAAGTTACAGGGTTATTTCTGTTGATGTTCATAAAGCACTGACATTTACTTTACGACGAGAATGGTTGAGAGACATGAACACTGAAATACCCTCAGATCAGCCATCACCTATCAATTGAAGAAAAAAAATCATCTGTGTGTAGATGATCCCTAGCCCCACCCCACCATAAATCAGGATATTCTAGTAACGCCTGGAGCTCAATAAGCAGCTCTGCTCTGCCTTTCACCCTCCGCAGCCCCTCATGCCCCACAGGTGATTTTAAAGCCCCAGAGGAATGAAAACAAGCCACCCCTCTCCCGCCCCGTGGAGCTTCTGTAAACAGGAGGTATTGATACGCGGAACTGCCTCTCACAGCTTCCACCTGAGCCCGAGATGCCTGTGGGTTGCCAGCCCTCCAGCCCCACCTCTGCCCCTTGCCCTGAATCCTCATCTATTTACACAACACTCCAACAATGTGGACTGTTTGCTGTTTTTCAGGACACCATTGAGATCACTGGAACTTTTAAGCACCGCAAAGTGACCCTCGTGGAGGAGGGCTTTAACCCTGCAGTCATCAAAGATGCCTTATATTTCTTGGATGACAAAGCAGAAATGTATGTGCCGATGACTGAGGACATTTACAATGCCATAAATAATAAAGTTCTGAAACTCTGAATATTTCTAAGAGGCTAACTCACATTTCCAGAAAGAAACTGAATGAACCTAGTACAGCCACTTGATGTAATCCAACCTTAATTTGATTGAAGATTGCGAGATGTAATTTTTTTATGCATTCCAATAAGGGGAGGCTTTTTAAAATTACACCTGAACCTTTACATGTGAAAATATTCAGAGATAAGTATTTTTCAATTTGCACCTTCCGTTCATATTTGCAGATCAAGCTTGTTAGAGGGTGCGTTATTTTTTTAAATATATAATAAATTAGATGAATGCCAACAGATGCGATGGCATTGTCTCTTTCCTGACTACTCTAAATGCAAACCCTGAGCCTAACAGCCTCATTGGTAACTTTTCACACCTGTCCTAACTCATAATGATAATGGCATTCTAGGTAAAAAAAAAAAAAAATGGCAAGAAGTTGAAAGGTGAGGGGGCTGGGTCACTAATGAACAGTCCAATGGAAATCCAGCTCCAGTGTGAGGCCAACTCTCCCCTCCTAATAGCATCCGGGCCCCTGTCTACAAACTGCATTCTCCAGCAGGTGAGAACACCACCTAGAGTCTTTGAAGGAGCCTAAGCCAACGGCATCAGAATTATATACATAGAAGGTGTTAGTAGATATTTTTTAACTTCATCAAGGATTGTACACTCAAGTGTCTTCAGGATTCACATTAGTAATGGGGACGAGAGAAACAGGTCACGAACGTGGCAAACATGAGGGTAGCCACTACTTAGCTTCAGTTGGCTGATTACTGTCATGTGGGAATACAGCTCAGGTACTTCTAAGATCTGATTATTCAGAAAACAGAAACCCAGCTATTCATGGGAACCCCCTAATTTTTTAAATGTGAAGGCTCAGATTTTATAAGACTTCCACGTGCCTGAACAAAATGTATCTGTGGACCAGGTAAGTCCCAGATCTCCAGTTAGTACCTCCCAGTCCCACGTGCTCCTCAAACCTGAGCTGGTTTCACTCCACAGCCAGTCTCCTGCCAAGCAGCCTGTTTAAGCACCTAAGACCCTTGGGCATGATGCGGGAGGGTTTGGAAACTTTGAGGAGCTCTTGCAGACAGGCTCTTTCTCCTTATACTCAGCCGGCTCCCTTCCTGAGGAGAACTCCTTACCCTCTGCCTGTGTCAGTTGTACACAGAGTCTTAGGAGCAGGTCCCTGGTAGTGCCAATCAAGACAACATGGTCTTTCCTAGAGCTTATCCTAGGAAACAGGAACATCGTGGTAACTAAGTCCATGTCCAAAAAGTGTAATCCAAGTTCACTCCAGCCTCCCTAAAAGAAGTGGAGTTTCCTTCCCTAGAGGACATCTTCAGATGACCAGGAGCTGGCAAGGAGCCCCAATTCTCCCCCAGTTTAACCCTCATAAGGCCCCAGGAAAACATATTCGGGGATCCTCAATGATAGATGACAAGACAGGTCACCACCCCCACCCCCAACACAGTTCTAGAAATATTGATTAAACTCTCTCCATGTTTTTAAGTGACTAAGAAGACTCATGACCAGAATCCCTGCACCCACTCATTATGCCCAATGATGAGTAATGCCTGAGCATTTAATATGCCTGAGAGACTTGAGGATGGCCTCGGAAAAACTCCAGATACTCCTGCATCTTTGTGAATTTTGCCAACAGTAACGTTGTTGCTTGTATGTCAGCACTTAGGAATTTTTGCAAAATTCTAAGTATCTCTGCCTTTGCTGTACTGACCTCCCAGGGACAATTTGAACCCAAATGATGGGAGAGAACATGACTTTTGTTTTTGAAAATATCACATTGTGCAATTATGTGACTTCTGATCTTGTTAAAGTAGATCTGGTTGCAAGCAGAGGTTATGTCAAAGGGTGTGTTCTCAGATAAGGGTCAGCATTTACACTGTTAGCCAGAACATTAGTTTGCCTGTAACCAGAGGCTATTGGGGCCTGACCACCTTTGAGCCATGTTTTAGACTTTCCAGTTAGATACCCAGAAACTCTCCCTCCCAGCCTGATGGCTCTCTCAGCCTCCCGCTTCCCCAAAGCTCTGTGGTTCTGGCCAGGTACCACAGGTCCACTGTGATGGATACAGACACCAGCAGAGTAGCCGCAACACCTGGGTTCGCGTGTATGTACATCAAAGTAAGCCATTACCTGTGACAGATAATCAATTTTAAAGACCAATATTTCTCTTTTAGAAGGGTCACAAATTGTGCCTGTAAAAATATCTGCACAAATCATCATTTTAAAGTACAAATGGATATTTTTTAAAACATAAGCTGATATCCATGTATATCAATCAACAGGTCTCCAATTTCAAACATATTGTTTGGAAACCTGTAGTCAGTGCATAGATAGGATGTTCCAGCCCCCAAAATAATTTGGGGATAAAACTAGGAAATGTCAGCATGAAAAATGGAAGCAAATGAGAATCACTATAAAAATGGTAAGATTAGCCAAGTGAAGTGACAAACTCAAGAGATGATTTGTTCACATATTGCTCATTTGCACATCCACTCAAGCATTTTGTGGCTGGAGTGAACTTGGATTACACTTTTTGGACATGGACTTAGTTACCACGATGTTCCTGTTTCCTAGGATAAGCTCTAGGAAAGACCATGTTGTCTTGATTGGCTCATCCTCCCTGTAAAGTGCCCGCTCACCTCCAAGTCAAAGTTGAGTCTACTTTATCCTGGACCCTTTTCCCTACTGCAACAATATATTACTGAGTAAAATCTGTCCTTACCACTTTAACTAGCATCCAGCTTTGTTAACCTTTGACAATGTTACTATAACCCATTTCAGAGCCATCTCAAATAGGAAGAAAACAGGTTTTGACCTATGAATTAACTGGGCAAGCTGCCTGGGAGCACAGCTTTTATTTGACGACAGGGTCCAGAAAGAGAGAAAATGTACAAATGCCTGCTCTGGACCAAGAGATGAGCTGAGCACTAGTGTGATAGTTCTCCAAGCCTCTAGGAGGAAGGAAGTCAGGTCAGACCTTCAAGGAATGCTGACCGGAAAGACCCTTAGAAGGAAGTGTCAACATGAAACTTTATGCTCTTGATAAAAACTCTCTCCTTGACCAAACTCTAGCCAGGCTCCTCCAAGCCATCTTGTTGACCACTCCTCAACCTTGGCCTATAAAGACTTGAACAAACACTAACATAGGCTCTAACAGCTCAAGGCCACAACCCTAGGATGACCCTGGCTCCCCTTAAAGTAACTGCCTGTGAAAAATCAAGGCTGATAAAAGGTATTTACTGTTGGTTCCACCCAACACTTGAAGATGGGCCTGTTTCCCAGCCCCTGTGGGGGGGGATAGGAGTCTAACTTCAATAAGCACCAGTTAGCAAACCCAGATGGATTTCACATGGACCTGTGCTCTCTTCCTGCTTTTTGTCATTTTGCACTTCCCTGACTCTACCAAGACCCTGCTTGCCTCCTTCCTTACCCCCTCATCCTCCCTGTAAAGTGCCCGCTCACCTCCAAGTCAAAGTTGAGTCTACTTTATCCTGGACCCTTTTCCCTACTGCAACAATATATTACTGAGTAAAATCTGTCCTTACCACTTTAACTAGCATCCAGCTTTGTTAACCTTTGACAATGTTACTATAACCCATTTCAGAGCCATCTCAAATAGGAAGAAAACAGGTTTTGACCTATGAATTAACTGGGCAAGCTGCCTGGGAGCACAGCTTTTATTTGACGACAGGGTCCAGAAAGAGAGAAAATGTACAAGTTCTAAATCTAGAGAGGGAACCTTGAAATGTACTGAAGGACTGCGGCGGGGGGTGGGGGTGGCCGTACTGTGAGCTTCTGATCAAGTATGGCACGGTGGAAATAGCATGAGCTTTATCGAAGACAAGGAGACCTGGCTTTGCCCACTTACAAGCTTTTGTGACCTGGGGCCTTGGTCTCCTCATTTATAAACTGTGAGTCACAGTGCCTCCTCAAACTGCCTGCCTTCTTCATACCAAGGGCTCCTCCAAAGTCATTCTTTCAGAGCTAAATCCACACCTTCAACATCCCGAAAAGTAGAATCCATAAGTACATACATTTAGGCTCCAGGATATGCTCTGATGAATTAGTCAATGTCTCAGTGGTCAATTAAGTCACACAAGATATTTTTTTCAGGGACAAGTACAATTTATTTCTATAATATATTTCATATCACAAGCTGAACCATAGAAGCTGCCTGTCAGTACACTTCCTGGGGTCCTTTCTCTCTGACCAGACGGCTGGGACCTTCTGTACCACGCTGCCTTAAGCTCCTCATTTGTATCTTGTCATGGGTCATGAACCTCTGCGAGAATCTGATAAAGTGATGGGCTCTCTCTTAAGAAAAATGCACATACACATAAGCACACAAATTCAGCATACAATTCTGAGGGGCTCAGCAGCTCCCTGAAACACATTCTTGGACTCTGGCTGAAACCCCTGGTCTAAACCATCGCCTGCAGAGGGCAACAGGGCAACTGGAGCCCACACTGAGAGCTACATTCTGGAAAGCTTGGGACGCTGTAAAACTTGATGAGTTTTTTGAAGGCACTTTTCTTTAACATCATCATCTCTTCTGGGAACCTAGAGAAGATTCTGGCCCTGGAGGAGCCACCATTCTTCACGGAGCCATCCGCAGGCAGCGGCTTCTGCGCACTCACAGGCATGCTGTTGCAACTGAAGGAACGCACGGCCTTCTTCTTATTTTGCACAGACAAATAATTGAACAGGAAGGAGGATAGCTTGTGCTTGGTGACGTCTGGGGCCTCTTCTGAAAAGCAGTCATCATCAAGTGGGTCCAAGAGGGTTTCAAGATGGCAGCTGTCTTCCCTTTTCATAGGACTGGCTCCCACACACTGAGGCTGCTTGATGATCTTCCTGGCCTGGGCTTGGTCATAGCCTGCCCCATTGGCAGACTGAAGGGACATCCCATTGGCCAAGGCTCTGGGGCCCGTGGTTAGGGGGATGAGATTCCCAACCTGAGAGCTAGGTTGGGAAGTACAGTGCTGACTCAGGATGAGAGTAGCAGCATCTCGAATGAGATTCCAGTCTCTCAGGATGTCCCCTCTGGTGGTGAACTGGGATGTCACAGTGAAACGGATGATCAATTTGTCCTGGATAGTGGCCGGGATGAGGAAGAGACGGCCAGCTTTAGCTAATTCCTTTAATACACTTTCTGTGAGACAATTAGGACCCTGTTTGAAGAATAAAGAGAAATGATGTCTATGGCACATCCCCCCCTAAGCATCCCCAGAAGCCCAGTATTTATAGATCCAAGAGGCTGAACAACCACCAAATAACATAATTATAAGCCATGGAAGATGGCATTACCTTTAGGCGAAAAACCACCAGGCCAAGGTGCCTCTTGGCAGGGATTTCAAAGAAAGGGTCATTTCTGACCAGAGACTCAAAATATTTTGCCATTTCAGTGCCCTAAAATTGTAAATATAGAGAGAACTGAGATTAATAATCGGCAAGGGACAATTCTGCATAAAGTTTCACACTGCTAAATGGGTTTAAACGTGACACATTTGAACCACAGAGTTCTGAATGGCTTCTGCCTGATTTTCTTCTCCATTTGATGTAGCTCATATTCCAAGCTGGAAAACCTCCCGTGAGCAATGTCCTATTGCTTGTCATATCAGATCCACCTCAGGAACTCATTTCTGAGGGCTCTCTTTCAACTCAGCCCCAGAGCCAGAATGCATGTGCTTTGCAATCAATGCAATCTGGCCTCAAATCCTGGCTTCACAGCTTTCTTACTGGTCCAGGTGGCAAGCGAGGGCCAAAACCCAGCCCAATCTCTGCGTTCCCAGCCAGATAATTTGTACAGGCTGGATCTGCCCAGAGGAAGAGATTCTTGTTTTCACAGTATGTAGAGGCACCATGTGGGCTGTCAACAGCCCTGTCCATATCCTAAGCCTACATCTTTCCCTTGCCTCTCAAACCTTTTCATACCTTATACCTCACATGTTGTTTCATTACCTCCTCTTTTTTTTCATTCCACAGAGAATACATTTTTATACATCCTCCCCACGTACATCATAGAAAACTCTCAGGGTGCCTGGGTGGCTCAGTTGAGCACCTGCCTTCAGCTCAGGTCATGATTTCAGGGTCCTGGGATGGAGCCCTACGTCAGGCTCCCTGCTCAGCCTCCCTCTGTGTTCTCTCTCTCTCTCTCAAATAAATAAATAAAATCTTAAGGAAGGAAGGAAGGAAGGAAGGAAGGAAGGAGGGAAGTTAGGAAAAAGAAAGAAAGAAAAGAAAGAGAAAGAAAGAAAAAGAAAGAAAAGGAAGGAAGAAGGAAAGAAAGAAAGAAAACTGCACAAGTTTAACAAGTACAACATTTCTGTTTGGGATGATGGAAAAAGTTCTGGAAATAGTAATGATGGTTGCACATATTGGAGTGTACACAATGTCACTGAATTTTACACTTAAAAATGGTTAAAGTGGTCAAGTTTACATTATGGATATTTTCCCACAATAAAAAAATTTAAAGCTTTGTACCATATTAATCTTTCACTGAAGTTTATGTCGTTTTTTAAAATTCCCTTTTTTTTAAAACCTAAGATTATTAACTAAACAAGGACAGGACTTACCTTTTCTTTCATTTCTAAAAAATTTCTTTAAGCATCCAGAAGGATC